>NC_029773.3:58873793-58876343 GCF_000817695.3 Arachis duranensis
GCTTGAGGTCCAGTCTTCTTAGTTGAACTGGCTTGCCTTTGGAGTCTCTCTTCCATTGAGCTCCTTCCACACATATGTCCGTAAGGACTTGGTCCAACCTTTGATTAAAGTTGACCCTTCTAGTGTAGGGGCGTTCTTCTCCTTGCATCATGGGCATGTGGAATGCCAACCTCACATTTTCCGGACTAAAATCTAAGTATTTCCCCCGAACCATTGTGAGATAATTCTTTGGATTCGGGTTCATACTCTGATCATGGTTCCTAGTGATCCATGCATTGGCATAGAACTCTTGAACCATTAAGATTCCGACTTGTTGCATGGGGTTGGTTAGGACTTCCCAACCTCTTCTTCGGATCTCATGTCGGATCTCCGGATACTCATTTTTCTTGAGCTTGAAAGGGACCTCAGGGATCACCTTCTTCTTTGCCACAACATCATAGAAGTGGTCTTGATGGCTCTTGGAGATGAATCTTTCCATCTCCCATGACTCGGAGGTGGAAGCTTTTGTCTTCCTTTTTCCTTTTCTAGAGGATTCTCCGGCCTTAGGTGCCATTGATGGTAGTGGAAAAAAAGATTGTGCTTTGACCACGCCAAACTTAAAATATTGCTCGTCCTCGAGCAATAGAAGAAAGAAGAGAAGAAGAAGAAGAAGAGAATATGGTAGAGAGGGAGAGATGGAGGTTCGGCCAAGGTGAAGAAGATATGGTTGTGTTGTGTGAAAATGAAGTAGAATGGAAGGGTATATATAGGGAGAGGGGAGAGTGTATGTTCAGCCATCTAGGGTGGGAATGGGTGGGAAAATGGTTTTGAATTTTTGAAGGTAGGTGGGGTTTATGGGGAAGAGTGGATGGATGTGAGTGGTGAAGGGGGTGATTGGGAAGAGGGATTAAGGTGATTGGTGAAGAGTGTTGGGAAGTGTGACATAGGGAATACTCATCACAAAATAGGATTAGGAGGTAAGGTGGAAATATAGTAGGTGGGGATCCTGTGGGGTCCACAGATCCTGAGGTGATCCTGTGAGGTCCACAGATCCTGAGGTGTCAAGGAATTCCATCCTTGCACCAGATAGGCATGTAAAATGCCTTTGCACACCATTCTGGCGTTTAAACGCCTTGTGGTGCACATTCTGGGCGTTCAACGCCCATGTAAAGCATGTTTCTGGCGTTGAACGCCAGTTTCATGCTTGTTACTGGCATTCAGCGCCAGCTTTTCTTCTCTAGGCACATTCCTGGCGTTCAGCGCCAGAATGTTGCTTGTTTTTGGCATTCAGCGCCAGGTTGATGCTCTGTTCTGGCGTTGAACGCCAGCCAGATGCATCTTACTGGCGTTGAACGCCAGCCTGTGCTTCCTCCAGGGTGTGATTTTTCTTCTGCTATTTTTGCTTCTGTTTTTAATTTTTATGTTTTTTTTTTGTGACTCCTCATGATCATGTACCTAATAAAACACAAAATAATAATAAAATAAAATAAAATAAAAATTAGATAAATAAAATTGGGTTGCCTCCCAACAAGCGCTTCTTTAATGTCAATAGCTTGACAGCGGCTCTCATGGAGCCACAAGGTGATCAGGTCAATGTTGTATAGTCCCAACACCAAACTTAGAGTTTGGATATGGGATCTTAACACCAAACTTAGAGTTTGGTTGTGGCCTCCCAACACCAAACTTAGAGTTTGACTGTGTGGGCTCTTCTTGACTCTGAACTGAGAGAATCTCTTCATGCTTACTCTCTTTTGTCATAGAGGGATGGCCATGTGCCTTAAACACAAGGTAGCTCCTATTCAATTGAAGGACTAATTCACCTCTGTTGACATCTATCACAGCTCCTGCTGTGGCTAGGAAAGGTCTTCCAAGGATGATGCAATCATCCTCTTCCTTCCTAGTGTCTAAGATTATGAAATCAGTAGGGATGTAAAGGCCTTCTACCTTTACTAACACATCCTCCACTATTCCATAAGCTTGTCTTAACGACTTGTCTGCCAATTGTAATGAGAACAAGGCAGGTTGTACCTCAATGATCCCCAGCTTCTCCATTACAGAGAGTGGCATAAGATTTATCCCTGACCCTAGATCACATAGAGCTTTTTCAAAGGTCATGGTGCCTATGGTACAAGGTATTATAAACTTGCCAGGATCTTGTTTCTGTTGAGGTAGAGTTTGCTGAATCCAGGTATCTAGCTCATTAATGAGCAAGGGAGGTTCACTTTCCCAAGTCTCATTACCAAACAACTTGGCATTCAGCTTCATGATAGCTCCTAAATATTGAGCAATTTGCTCTCTAGTCACATCTTCATCCTCTTCAGAGGAAGAATAGTCTTCAGAGCTCATGAATGGCAGAAGGAGATTTAATGGAATCTCTATGGTCTCTGTATGAGCCTCAGATTCCTTTGGATCCTTAATAGGAAATTCCTTCTTGCTTGAGGGACGTCCTAGGAGGTCTTCCTCACTAGGATTTTCGTCCTCCTCCTCCCCTGTGCATTCGGCCATATTGATTATATCAATGGCCTTGCACTCTCCTTTTGGATTCTCTTCTGTATTGCTTGGGAGAATACT
>NC_029773.3:58876443-58877073 GCF_000817695.3 Arachis duranensis
CGCACAGAAGAACTACACAACCACAGAAAAAGAGTTACTTGCAGTGGTCTATGCCATTGACAAGTTTAGATCCTATCTGGTAGGATCCAAAGTGGTTGTGTACACTGACCATGCTGCTCTTAAATACTTACTCACAAAGCAGGATTCAAAACCCAGGCTTATAAGATGGGTGCTGCTTCTGCAAGAGTTTGATATAGAAATAAGAGACAGAAAAGGGACGAAGAACCAAGTAGCTGATCATCTGTCCCGAATAGAACCAGTAGCTGGGGCGTCCCTCCCTTCTACTGAGATCTCTGAGACTTTCCCAGATGAGCAACTCTTTGCCATTCAGGAAGCTCCATGGTTTGCAGATATTGCAAATTATAAAGCTGTGAGGTTCATACCCAAAGAGTACAGCTACGTGCAGAGAAAGAAATGAATTTCAGATGCTAAGTACTACCTCTGGGATGAACCATATCTCTTTAAGAGATGTGCTGACGGAGTGATCCGCAGATGTGTACCTAGAGAAGAAGCACAAAAGATCCTATGGCACTGCCATGGATCACAGTATGGAGGACATTTTGGAAGTGAGCGAACAGCCACTAAAGTCCTCCAATGTGGCTTCTACTGGCCCACTCTCTATAAAGATTC
>NC_029773.3:58881995-58890945 GCF_000817695.3 Arachis duranensis
GAAGGCGGGGCGTTAGTGACAGACGCAAAAGAATCGCTGGATTCTATTCTGGCCTGACCGAGAACCGACAGATGAATTCTGCGTGCTGTGACAGAGCATATGCAATTGTTTTCACTGAGAGGATGGGAGGTAGCCATTGACAACGGTGAAACCCTACATATAGCTTGCCATGGAAGGAGACTTGTGTGTTTGAAGAAGAAGACAGTAGGAAAGCAGAGATTCAGAAGATGGAGCATCTCCAAACCTCAACCTATTCTCCATTACTGCAAAAAAAAGTAATCATTTCATGTTCTTTAGCTTTTCACAATCAATCCTGATAGTTTCTGATATCCTGACTAAGATTTACAAGATAACCATAGCTTGCTTCAAGCCGACAATCTCCGTGGGATCGACCCTTGCTCACGCAAGGTATTACTTGGACGACCCAGTGCACTTGCTGGTTAGTTGTGCGGGATTGCAAAAGTGTGATTGCAATTTCGTGCACCACCTGCCCATTTGTCTGTGGGTGATATGGAGTTGCTACTTTGTAGTTAATTATATATCGGACCAGAGCAGAGTCAAGCTGTTTATTGCAGAAATGAGTGCCCCATCACTGATTAGTACTCTAAGGACACCAAATCTGCTGAAGATGTGCTTATGGAGGAATTTCAACACTGTCTTACTATAATTAATGGGTGTTACAATTGCTTCTACCCATTTAGATACATAGTCTACTGCCACCAGAATGAAAGTATTTGAATATGATGGTGGGAAAGGTCCCATGAAGTCAATGCCCCATACATCAAACAACTCAATCTCTAAGATCCCTTGCTGAGGCATTGATAAACCCCTATTTTATTACTCATCTTGTGCTTAAATTGAGTGTTTCTATCAGATCTTCACCCACTTATTCATGTAAATTGCATGGTTTTACTATTCCTTCCTTGTTTTTTGATATATGAGAAAACATGCTTCCTATGCTTTAAAAATATTAAATTTAATTATCTTTTATTACCATTCGATGTCATGATTTGTGTGTTGAGTACTTTAAGGCTTTATAGGGCATGAATGACTTAGAAGATGGAAAGGAAACATACAAAAATGGAAGAAAAGCACAAAATGGAGTTTTTGAAGAAACTGGAAGCGACGCAAACGCGTGGACGACGCGACCACGTGACCCATGCGGACGCGTGACCTGCGCGATCTACAGAAATTACAGAATGCACTGAAGATGATTTTGGGCCGCATTTTGATCCAGATCCAAGCCCAGAGAACATAGATTAAAGGCTATAAATTGGGGAATCCATTCATTAATCAGGACATCATCAGAACATACATACATACATAGTTTTAGGATTTAGATGTAGTTTTTAGAGAGAGAGGTTCTCTCCTCTCTCTTAGGATTAGGATTAAGATTTCATCTTCTTCAATCACAGGTTCAATAATTTATGTCTCTCTTCTATTTTTATTTACTCTGATGCTTTTATGCGTATTTGATTGATGTTGCCTAATTGGCTTATGAACCATTCATGTTAGGATTTTCTTAGTTAATATAATTTGAGGTATTTCAGACTCATGATTGTTTTGCTTTATTTATGATTTATTTTCCCTTTTGGCTTTGGTTAATTAATTGGTAATACTTGAGTTATCAAACTCAGCAGTAGTTGAATTTGGCAATTGCTAATTAATTTGGATCGCTCTAAAAGTTGACTGAAACTCGATGATCAATTTAATTAGTCTACTTGACTTTCCTTTATTTAATAAGGGATAACTAAGTGGGATTAAGACCCAATTCTCATCACCTCTGATAAGGATAACTAGGATAGGAATTCCAGTTTTCATACCTTGCCAAGAGATTTATAGTTATTGAATTATTAATTCCTGCAATCTATTTTTTGTGCTCAAACATTTTCATACCCAAAAATACTATTTTCCATAACCAATAATAAATCATACTTCCCTGCAATTCCTTGAGAAGACGACCCGAGGTTTGAATACTTCGGTTTATAAATTTTATTTGGTTTGTTACTTGTGACAACCAAAACATTTATAAGAAAGGAATTCTTGTCGGTCTAGAAGCTATACTTACAACGGGAATTTATCAGTGAAAATTCTTGATCGCGCGAGAGCTCCGTTCTTCAAAATGGCGCCGTTGCCGGGGAATTGCAAACGTGTGCCTTATTATTGGTTATTGTAAATATTTTTTCTTTTACTGGTTTATTTGTTTTTTGTTTCCCCCTTCTTATTTTTAATAGCTACTATGAGTTCTCACCCCTCTCGCTTTGAGTTTGGTTCTAATTTTGTTGAAAGGAATGGAAGCTATAACAGGACTATGCATCATGGTCAAAGCAATCAAAGATGGATGAGCCAAGAGGATATGATCAACCCTTTTGGCAACAACACCTTCCAAGATATCATGGACAAAGACCATTCTACAATGCATACCAAGCTGATAGATATAGTGGACCCCCTTGTAGTTACCAACAGGCCCCACCCCGTGCTCAGAGACCCTCCTCTCAACCTAGCTTTGAACCACCACACTCACAAGCTCCTTTTCACCATTCACCCCCGTATGATCCTTATCCGCCCCAACTCCAATCCAATTACTCCCAAGAACCACCACCTCCCTATGTACTATGTCCATACCCATCGCCTCAAGAATCACAGGTTCGCTTCGAAGAATTAGTAGATCAATTTCATGCAACCCTTCATCAACTGGAGTAAGCAATAAATCAATTATCTTCCAGACATTTAGACACTCAAGGAATTCCCATGACTTCATGTGGAGAATCTAATGAAGAACATAGCATGAATGAGACACTAGAAGCCCCAGTGGATAGCAAGGAGCATGACTTCGTACTAAAATAAGTAGAGGAAACTGTAATTATAGAAGAAGAAGAAGAGTTGATTGAATACTTAGGAGACGCTGAACCTCCATGGGAATCCATAGTTGTGGAGAATTCCGTCAAGGATGTCACAATTGATGCTAAAGAGGATAGTGCACAACCCCCAAAGCAGGTATCTTATGAAGAACTAGACAGAATAACCCAAGACAAGTGTTTCCTTGATGATGATAATCACAAGTCAGGTTCCCCTATTAATGAACTTGCAACCGCAAGTGCATTCTTTGAGCTAGAAGAATCTTCCCCAAGTGAATATGAAGATGATGCAAAGGTAGACTTTTCTCAACCTCTCAATTATTACTTGAGTGATAATGAGGAAGATATCGAAGACTTTGATCAAGACATGGTTGAAATTGAAGAAGCTTGCAAAGAAGTGGAGGAATTCATAGAAGACCACAAGGGAGTAGAGCTTGCAAAACAATTGGAAACACCTATCCCAAGGCCACTACCACCCAATACAAACTTCAAGTGGATAAAATCCTTAGCTATTATCTTTACTTTTCCACTTGACTATGGTTTACTTGAAACAGATGGCCAGCTTAGAGCTCTCTGCGGCTTTAAGAGTAAAAGGAAAATGACTCGCACTCAGCGCTGGTATGCAAGATTTAATGAGGTTTCACACTTCAATTTGAGGCGCAAGGATTGGTGTCAAGCTCAATTGTATGGATCTCGGAAGCTGTTTGGTCACTACAGTGAGAATTCAGATTACTCACCACCTGGCTGGAAAAATGCAGATCAAGACAAAGATGGGTGTAAAAGTAAAGTTTGGGATCCTGGAATCTATTCTGACATTCAACACCCCTGGAGCCTTGAAGCCTGTTTGAACTCACCTAAAGGCTTTACGTACCTTGTTTGGGACCCCGGAGGTTGTTGGCATTCCAAACATTGGTGGAGATTTCTAGACGAATTCAAGCACAAGCCACCATAATAGGAAGCTCATCAAATGTCCAACTTAAGGACTTTAACTAAAAGTGCTAGGTGGGAGACAACCCACCATGGTATGATTGTTCCTTTTTCAGTTTAGACTGTTTTTGAATTTTGATTGAACCTGAAATTTTTGCATGACATTCATTGCATTTTGCATTCTGCACACTACATAAAAAAAACCCACGCGAGCGAGCAGGCCACGCGTGGGCGTAGAATGAAAATCGGCGTAAAGATCCAATGCCCAGAAAGTTGGGCTGGAATCGTGTGGCTGTTGTGCGTTTAGCACAAAATGGCTCACGCGTTCGCATCTTGGACGCGAACGCGTCACTTGCACAACACTCATCCCACGCGAAAGCGTGAGTGACGTGTCTGCGTCACGTGGATATTATGGCCCCTTAAATTAAACAGAGAGTTGCGCCAAAACGATGCTGGAACTGTACGTCTAGCACAATTTACAGTGACGCGTTCGTGTGCCCCACGCGTCCGTGTCACTCATCTTTTACCCAACTTACGCGATCGCGTCAATCACGCGACCGCGTCATGTCCCATTTGCCCTATTCACGCAATCTCGTGCTCCACGCATTCGCGTGGATTTGAATCCACTAAACACAGATCACGCGAACCTTAACCCTCGCCGCGTCCCCAAATCTCCCCCTTCCTTGCCCCTCTGCATCCCCCTCTGCAACCATCCATCACCCCAAGCTGCCCAGACCTCCGCCGCGCCAAGCCACCCACACCGCCACACCACCCCGCGACGCCCGCTCTCCCTCCTCCTCCTTCTTTCTTCTCTTCTTCTCCACTACCTCTACTTCCCTTTCACTTCCTCTACCTCCCATCACCGCCAACCACCATCGTGTAGCCTCCCATCACCGCCAACCACCACCGCGCAGCCTCCTATCACCGCGACCACCCATCAGAACCCCTTCTCTGTCTCATATTCTGCTCCTACCCTCAACATGTTCCGCCAAACACCGTTCCCTTTACCAGTTCTTTAGTTGGTCAATTGCATATTTTTTTTCAGATTCTGTTCAAATTAGGATAGTTAGAGATGCATGCTTGTAGTTGATTCTGGGTGGTTAGGTAGTTAGGATGTGGTTAGTGGATTTAGGCCTGATAATTGCGCCGTTCTTGATTACCTGTTTTAGCTATTTCGCAATTTTGATCTCACTATGATAATAATTCTGTTCATATGATGTCCTTCATATTTCATGATGCTATTTGCTGTTCCTATATTTGTGATTCTTTGCAGCATTATTTAACTTTTATATGAACTGTTTTTCTTGCTATTTATTACCTGGGACCATCCAATTTTAGCCGGAATGCTGCCCAATTTTCTGCAAATTATTTCATTTTTTCCCATTCATGTATTGGTTTTGGCAATTTTGAATTTTGCACTCCTTGGCTACAACCAAACAAAATCATGACTGCACGGGCTAGCATTCTTATTCCATTTGATTCCCTGGTTAATAATTTGCATTATTGATGATTTCACTCTCCTTTTTCACTTTCCTTATCTATATGATTTATCATCAATAAGCTGCAAACCTTGCTTGAATATGAGTTGATTATTCTTTCAATTTGTGAATCTCTTGTTAACTAGGAAACCCTTTATCATGCCAATTTCTTTAACTGTCTTTTTACTAACTCACTATTTTCACTTTTTAACTTCCTTTTTACCTACTAACCACTTTAACTTTCCAACTTCTCTTTTTTACCTGAGTACTTTAACTTTCTAACTCAGGACATGATCATTATTTTTCCTAATTAACATGACTTCCACTTATCATATACTTTGGATTGTGATTTCTATTTCCAGACTTTTCCACTTGCATACAATCCAGAATGCACATATATTTAACTCATTTCATGCTTCTCTTGCTCTTTTACCACTCTATGCTTATATTGCTATTTTTCTATCTACCCACTTGTTTTCCTACTTTTATTCTTCCATTATATCCTGGAATTTCTACTTTTTAGGATGTCTGACCCTCAAAGCAAAGGAAAGGGCAAAGCAACCACTGGCAAAAGGAAAAGAGGCAAATCCTCTATGTCCATCCTTGGCATCTTACATGATGATTCCTAGCGGGAGAAAAACTTTACCCCGCAGGAAAAAGCTGATCAGTTGGTACCTGCGGCTGACCCGGTAAAATTTGCAAACAAATACTGTGAGCTGAAGTACCTAGTTTTTGCCACATCCAGGAACCTATACCTGGAAAAGACACTTAAAATTCCAGAAGAACTCAAGCAGTACACTTCAGACCAAATCAAACAGAGAGGCTGGTTATTCCTGGAGAGAAACTTGACTGAGATCAACTCATCCCGGGTCAGAGAATTCTACTGTAACTACTTTAAGACATTCCTGGATGCAGTACAACTCAGAGGCAAGCAAATTCTGGTTACTGAGGAAGCAATTGAAGACATCCTCCAGCTCCCACCTAAATCAGATAAGCCAGATAGTTACCAAAAGGCTGAGGAGGATATGAGATTCATGAGATTTGACTGGGATGTAGTAAAACGGGCTTTTACTCTTGATCCTACTATTCCATGGGTCATGGGAAAGAGCACAGTAGTATCCAAAGGAATAAGGCTAATATATCTGAATGATGAGGCTCGACTATGGCAGCAGATTCTGAGTAACTACGTAATGCCGAGCACTCACGAGACAGAGGTGCCAGCTGCTATGATTACCCTCATCTGGTGTGTGATGATGGGTCAGGACTTATATCTGCCCCACTTCATCCGGCATTACATGACCAGGGTCCATGTCAGAGGCACCCTCCTTTTTCCATTCCTGATTACTCAGTTGGGTCGCCAAGCTGAGGTACCTTAGAAAATTGCTTATGAAAAGCCATCCGTCGCAGACTGCAAGAAGATCATCCCTCACAGTAGGAAGTTTCAGGCTCTTGGCTACCAACCTCTGTTCCTCACTGACTCTGCTGAGGCAGCCACATCTTTAGCTGCCCCTTCAGCATCCATTGCCCCAGCTCCATCCACTGCACCTCTACCTGCTCCTGAGCCAGTTTATACCCCTTCCCTTGCCCCTATCGAGAAATAGAACTAACTAATCCTAAGGCAAAGGGTCGAGAAACTCAACGCCACTATTCTTGAACAACTTGGAGTCGGGCCTTCTTTTCACACTATTACGGATACGAAAATAATGGGAAAAATAGGATTCGACTGTCAACTGCTCCTATCGGAAATAGGATTGACTACGGATTTGAGCAATAGCACATAATTTCAAAAAACCCGTACGATTTTCCCGATCTAAATAAAGCAGGTTTTCCATGAAGAAGATTTGGCTCAGCATGTTCTATTCGATACGGGTAGGAGAAGAACCCGACTCGGTATTCTTTTCTTAAAAAAAGAAAAAGATAAGAACCAAGTCAAGATGATACGGATCAACCCCTCTTCTTGCGTTCTTGCGCCAAAGATCTTACCATTTCCGGAGTAACTGGAGTTACATCTATTTTTCGATTTCCATTCAAGAGTTCTTATGTGTTTCCACGCCCCCTTTCGAGACCCCGAAAATTGGACAAATTCCTTTTTCTTAGAAACACATACAAGATTCGTCACCACAATAGGGGTAACCCCGCCGTTAACTACTTCAATTTTATAGTAAAATACATGCCCTACCAAGAAAAAGACAGAATTTGTAACTTGCTATCCTCTTGCCTAGCGGGCAAAGATTTACCTCCGTGGAAAGGATAATTCGTTCGGATCGACATGAGAGTCCAACCACATTGCATTGCCAGAACCCATGGTGCACCGACTCTTTGACCGCTTAGACCAGATGGAGCGTCACCACCAGCAGCAATTTGAGAGATCTGAACGTTGCAACAGGCAACGTTTTGAGAGGTCTGAGCGTCGCCAAAAGCGATGCTATGAGCACCTCAAGCTGATGATCCGATCCGGTGGTGACATCCCCTCCGAGCCAGACACACCATCAGAGACATCTGAGGAGGAGGCGAGCGATCTTGAGGAGGAGGCACATACTCAGGCTGAGCAGGTAGCACCTGCACACACTGCACCACACCTTGAGGAGCACCACCACCTACAGGCCGCAGATCTGAAGATTCCTCTACAGACAGAGCCTCTGCTTCAGCAGACCGTTCCTCCTACACTCACAGAGACTGCAGACCCTCAGCCTACCACCAGGACACCAACAGCTCATCCTTCCGGAGATGACACTTCCTCACACCCAGTTTGAGTGAGCATCGAGGACGATGCTATTATTTAAGTGTGGGGAAGTTACCATCTCTGGCATATTTTTTGGACGATGCTACATTTTTATGTTATTTTTTGTATTTTTCACTTTGGGCTGTATATATCTTAGATATTTTAGCTTAATTTGCACTTTTAGACTACTAGTTATATATTAAGTGGATTAATTAGTATAGTTTACCCCTGTTAGAATATGATAGTTTGGTTTAATTAAAAATAAAAAGGAGTAAACTAGAGACTTTAGCATAACAGAATAAAATAATCCACACACCTTGTATATATAGCATTACATGTTAGTTAGTTAACAATATTTCTTCAAGGAGAAACACTAAAATTTTAAGGGGCACCTTAAGACTTACATTGAGTTGAATGGAAACTCTTAATTTCTACTTGCATGAGATACATAACTGATATATGATTTATGAGCTTGAGAACTGGTGCACGAAATTGCAATCACACTTTTGCAACTCCGCACAACTAACCAGCAAGTGCACTGGGTCGTCCAAGTAATACCTTGCGTGAGCAAGGGTCGATCCCACGGAGATTGTCGGCTTGAAGCAAGCTATGGTTATCTTGTAAATCTTAGTCAGGATATCAGAAATTATCAGGATTGATTGTGAAAAGCAAAAGAACATGAAATGATTACTTGTTTTGCAGTAATGGAGAATAGGTTGAGGTTTGGAGATGCTCCATCTTCTGAATCTCTGCTTTCCTACTGTCTTCTTCTTCAAACACGCAAGTCTCCTTCCATGGCAAGCTGTATGTAGGGTTTCACCGTTGTCAATGGCTACCTCCCATCCTCTCAGTGAAAACGATTGCATATGCTCACAGCACGCGGAATTCATCTGTCGGTTCTCAATCAGGCCGAAATAGAATCCAGTGATTCTTTTGCGCCTGTCACTAACGCCCCGCCTTCAGGA
>NC_029773.3:58900262-58901207 GCF_000817695.3 Arachis duranensis
AATTGAATAAGAAACAGTAGTAATTGCATTAATCCATCGAGACACAGCAGAGCTCCTCACCCCCAACCATGGGGTTTAGAGACTCATGCTGTGGAAGTACACAAAGAAAACGTGTAAAATGTCATGAGGTCCTATTAATAGTAAACTAGTAGCCTAGGGTGTACAGAAATGAGTAAATGACGTAAAAATCCACTTCTGGGTCCACTTGATGTGTGCTTGGGCTGAGCAATGAAGCTTTTATGTGTAGAGATGTTTTCTGGAGTTAAACGCCAGCTTTCATGCCAGTTTGGGCGTTTAACTCCAAGTTTTATGCCAGTTCCGGCGTTTAACGCTGGAATTTCTGAGGGAGAGTTTGAGCGCCGGTTTGGGCCATCAAATCTCGGGCAAAGTATGGACTATCATATATTGCTGGAAAGCCCAGAAAGTCTACTTTCCAATGCCGTTGAGAGCGCCCCAATTGGGCTTCTGTAGCTCCAGAAAATCCGCTTCGAGTGCAGGGAGGTCAGAATCCAACAGCATATGCAGTCCTTTTTGGTCTCGGAATCAGATTTTTGCTCAGGACCCTCAATTTCAGCCAGAAAATACCTGAAATCATAGAAAAACACAAAAACTCATAGTAAAGTCCAGAAAAGTGAATTTTAGCTAAAAACTAATAAAAATATACTAAAAACTAACTAGATTATACTAAAAACATACTAAAAACAATGACAAAAAGCATACAAATTATTCGCTCATCACAACACCAAACTTAAATTGTTGCTTGTCCCCAAGCAACTGAAAATCAAAATAGGATAAAAAGAAGAGAATATACTATAGACTCCAAAATATCAAGGAAACATAGCTCCAATTAGATGAGCGGGACTAGTAGCTTTTTGCCTCCGAACAGTTTTGGCATATCACTCTATCCTTTGAAATTCAGAATGATTGGCATCTATAAGAACTCAG
>NC_029773.3:58901685-58903935 GCF_000817695.3 Arachis duranensis
CAAAAAGTATTGTCACCACATCAAACTAATTCAACTAGTTTCAATGATAATTTCGAAATCCTGTACTTCTTGTTCTTTTGTGATTAAAGCATTTTTCATTTAAGAGAGGTGATGGATTCATAGGACATTCATATCTTTAAGGCATAAAATTTCAATTTTATTAATTATGAATTAAGAACAAGACTAAAAAAAAAATAGATATAAGATGAAACTAAAAAAAACGAAAAATAAAAACAAAACAAAGGAAAAAAAACGCAAACATAGGCTCTAATGATAGAGGTTTTCACAGAGTTAGGACTCAACAACCTTGGTTTTGAGAAGTGGATGCTCCCTCAGCTTGAGAGGAGAACTTTTGGCGTTTCAATTCTTGGAGTTCACGCCCCTGCTTCTCTTGCTCCTTCCATTGACTTCTTGGTGATTGGATGTTCAATAGGTATGAATTCATCTGCTTCCATCTTCACTCCAGCCTCTTTACAGAGCAAGGAGATTTCTCATCATTCTTCTATTAAAGGAGTCTGGGTCATTTTTCAGTTGAGCAGCTTGAAGATCTCTCTTATTTTGTTAGGGTGGAGGTGAACAATCTTCCCTCTGACCAGAGTTCGATAGTCATAGAAGGCGGTTCCAGCTATTCTCTGCCTGTCTGTTTGCCACAGATTAGAGTAGAATTCCTGAACCATGTTTCTTCCAACCTTTATTTCAGGATTGGTCAGAACTTTCCATCCTCTGTTTCGAATTTGCTCTTGGATCTCCGGATATTCATCTTCTTTCAGATCAAATTTAACTTCTGGGATCACTGACCTCTGACCCATTATTTTGTGATAATGGTCTTCATGTTCTTTGGTTAAGAACTTCTCTTGATTCCAAAGATTCTTTGGATTAGTCTCTTTCTTTCCTCTTGAGTTGGTTTGTTTTCCCTTAGGAGCCATGATCTTGATGAATCTTGGCTTAGTGATCATGGAAAAGCACACCAAACTTAGAGGTTTTGCTTGTCCTCAAGCAAAAAGAGAAGAAAGAAGAGAAGAGAGAGAGAGAGGAAGAGGAAATTCGAATGGTGTGGTGGAAAGAGGAAGCCAAACACGAATTTATAAGGTGAGGGGGGAGAGTTTTTTCGAAAAAAAGAGAGATTTGAAAGGAGATTTGAGAAGATATGGAAAGAAATTGAGAAAAGGGTGAGTTTTTGAAGAAGATTTGGGATTAATTTGAAATAGATTTGAAAAATGGTTTTGATTTGTGAAGATTTGAAAGTGAATGATGAAAGGTTGAAGTGCATTGATGTAGAAGAGTATGGGTAAAAAGAGGAAAGTTTGAAAAAATTTGAGTTGAAAACAAAAATGTGGTCCGTGGGTAAAAAGAGGAAAGTTTTAAAAAAATTTGAGTTGAAAACAAAAATGTGGTCCCCCCACCTTTCTGGCGTTAAACGCCCAGAATGGCACCCATTCTGGCGTTTAACGCCCACTTGCTACCCCTTTTGGGCGTTTAATGCCCAGCCAGGTGCCCTGGCTGGCGTTAAACGCCAGAAAGCCTTTATCATTGGGCGTTTTTCAAAATGCCCAGGATGCAGCACACCTGGCGTTAAACGCCCAGAATGGTGCCCATTCTGGCGTTTAACGCCCAAAATGGCACCATTCCTGGCGTTTAACGCCCAAAATGCACCTTACTGGCGTTTTTTCGGCAGTAAGCTCATTTTCTCTGCTTTTTAAGCTGAATCCTTCTATAACTCTGTGAATTCCTTCATTTTTGATATTTGCCTCTGTAAGAACAAATCATACAACCTACTAATGACTGGGTTGCCTCCCAGCAAGCGCTTCTTTACTGTCTTTAGCTGGACTTTCACTGAGAATCACTCAAGTCTCAGTTTTGAGCATTCCTGCTCAAAGTTTCCTTCAAGATAATGCTTGATTCTCTGTCCATTAACAATGAACTTCTTGTCAGAATCAATATCCTGAAGCTCAACATATCCATATGGTGACACTCCTGTAATCACATACGGACCCCTCCAACGGGATTTGAGTTTTCCTGGAAACAGTCTGAGCCTAGAGTTGAAGAGCAGAACTTTTTGTCCTGGCTCAAAGACTCTGGTTGACAACTTCTTGTCATGCCATTTCTTTACCTTTTCCTTATAAATTTTTGCATTTTCAAAGGCATTGAGTCTGAACTCCTCTAGCTCATTTAGCTGGAGCAGTCTTTTTTCACCAGCTAACTGTGCATCCATGTTTAGGAATCTGGTTGCCCAGTAGGCTTTATGTTCCA
>NC_029773.3:58906269-58906583 GCF_000817695.3 Arachis duranensis
AGGTTACTTCCCCTTTTTGTACATCAATGAGAGTTCGTCCAGTTGCTAGGAAGGGTCTTTCTAGGATGAGAGTTGCACTCTTGTGCTCCTCCATTTCCAGCACCACAAAGTCAGTTGGAAAGGCAAATGGCCCAACCTTGACAATCATATCCTCTATTATGCCTGATGGATGTTTAATAGAGCCATCAGCAAGTTGGAGGCATATCCGGGTTGGTTTGACTTCTTCAGTCAACCCAAGCTTTCTGATAGTGGATGCAGGTATTAGATTGATACTTGCTCCAAGATCACATAAGGCTGTCTTAGTGCAAGCGCCT
>NC_029773.3:58907485-58907896 GCF_000817695.3 Arachis duranensis
CAACCGTATCTATGAGCTCTTGAGCCTCTTCAATCGTCTTTCTCATGTGTATAGATCCACCAGCTGAGTGGTCTAGAGATATCTGAGCTTTTTCTGTAAGCCCATAGTAGAAGATGTCTAACTGCACCCATTCTAAAAATATTTCAAAAGGGAATTTCCTTAGCATCTCTCTGTACCTCTCCCAGGCATCATAAAGAGATTCATTATCCTCTTGTTTAAAGCCTTGGATATCCAGCCTTAACTGTGTCATCCTCTTAGGAGGGTAAAAATGATTCAGGAATTTGTCTGATAACTGTTTCCATGTCTTTATGCTTGCTGTAGGTTGGTTATTCAACCACTTTTTAGCTTGATCTTTTACAGCAAATGGAAATAGTAATAGTCTGTAGACATCCTGATCCACCTCTTTATCAC
>NC_029773.3:58909774-58920326 GCF_000817695.3 Arachis duranensis
ATATGATAAGTTGGTTTAATTGAAAATAAAAGAGTAAACTAGGAACTTTAGTAAATTAAAACAATCCACACACCTTGTATATATAGAATTACATGTTAGTTAGTTAACAACATTTCTTCAAGGAGAAACACTAAGATTTTAAGGGGCACCTTAAAATATTTACATTGAGTTGAATGAAAACTCTTAATTTCTACTTGCACGACATACATAACTGATATATGATTTATGAGCTTCAGAAGGCACAGCCCGTGAGTTTTGAGCTTAATTGTATGGTTACATCAAACCATAAATTTCATTCCTGTGTGTTTCGCACTTCTTTTCTATGCTTGCAATCTTTATTTTGTTTTAATCTATATGTCCAATTATAGAATATAGATGCATACCAAGAGATGATTGAGGCCATTATTTGTATTTGTGCCCACTCGTCCCAAATAAACCTACCTTTTATACCATCCTTGTTAGCCCCCTTGAGCTTTTTAATCCTCTTCTATTTTATAACCACATTACAAGACTTAAACAGAAAAACAAAATAAAAATCCCAAGTTGAATCCTTGGTTAGCTTAAGATAGATATTGTGTAAAATTTAAGAATGGAAAATTTTATGGGAACATGGTATGACAGAAATAAAGTAGGGATTTATATTAAATAAGATGTTTCAAAAATTTGGGAAACATGCTCATGTGAAATCAAAACAATTAAATTACCATGTGCATCGAAAAAAATATTTAGTATTTAAATAAGGGGATACAAAAATTACCCCGAATGCAATTACAAAGAATCAATGCACATGGGACAAAAGTCAAAAATAAAATGCATGAGCATGTAACACAAAAGTGGAAAGGTTTGGGTAGCTAGGTAAAGAATTATGAAATTATATAAAATATGTATATGTTAGGTGAGATCTTAGACTAGTCGAGGATTCACTTTGTTAGCTCACTTAGTCTTATATGTACATCCTTACCCTTACCTCAGCCCCATTACAACCTAGGAAAATAACTCATGATCTTTGTATGTTTATATTCAATAATTGTTGATTGATTAGAGGAAAAATAAAGTTTTAGAAAGCATGACTAGAAAAGAAGAGAGTGATTAACCCTAAACACTGAGTGACTAGAGAGAAAACACACAATCCAATGAGGGTTCAATAGCTCATTCTCATATGTCCATGTTTAATTATTAATTGGCTTGCAAGTTGTGAACTATCTTAACTCAACTCAATTGTAACTGTGCTTTAATATGATTTGGCCCTAATTGTACATATATGATTCCTTGAAGATATGAATTAATTTAACTACATGTAAGCCTTATATATAGGTGAATAATAACTAGAATTTCATGACTCATTTAGGTAGCTGCATTTAGAATAGATTGCCTTACATAAGATTCCACCATTTTACCTTTACTCTTTTCTCTTGGATTTAGCATGAGGACATGCTATTGTTTAAGTGTGGGGAGGTTGATAAATCCCTATTTTATGACTCATCTTGTGCTTAAATTGAGTGTTTCTATTAGATCTTCACCCACTTATTCATGTAAATTGCATGGTTTTACTATTCCTTCCTAGTTTTATGATATATGAGAAAACATGCTTCCTATGCTTTAAAAATATTAAATTTAATTATCCTTTATTACCATTCAATGCCGTGATTTGTGTGTTGAGTACTTTCAATGCCGTGGACGACGCGGACGCGTGCTTAGTGCAAAGAGCATCGACGCGAGCGCATGGATGACGCAAACGCGTGACTCGCGCAAAACACAACTGACGCAGACGCATGACTGGCGTGACCGCGTGGAAGAGCAAAACTCCAGACGACGCGACCGTGTGACCCACGCGGACGCGTTACCTGCACGATCTGCAGAAATTACAGAATGCGCTGAAGATGATTTTGGGCCGCATTTTGATCCAAATCCAAGCCCAAAGAACATAGATTAAAGGCTATAAATTGGGGAATCCATTCATTAATCAGGACATCATCAGAACATACATACATACATAGTTTTAGGATTTAGATGTAGTTTTTAGAGAGAGAGATTCTCTCCTCTCTCTTAGGATTAGGATTAGGATTTCATCTTCTTCAATCACAGGTTCAATAATTTATGTCTCCCTTCTATTTTTATTTACTCTGATGCTTTTATGCGTATTTGATTGATGTTGCCCAATTGGCTTATGAACCATTCATGTTAGGATTTTCTTAGTTAATATAATTTGAGGTATTTCAGAATCATGATTGTTCTGCTTTATTTATGATTTATTTTCCCTTTTGGCTTTGGTTAATTAATTGGTAATACTTGAGTTATCAAACTCAGCAGTGGTTGAATTTGGCAATTGCTAATTAATTTGGATCGCTCTAAAAGTTGACTGAAACTCGAAGATCAATTTAATTAGTCTACTTGACTTTCCTTTTTTTAATAAGGGATAACTAAGTGGGATTAAGACCCAATTCTCATCACATCTGATAAGGATAACTAGGATAGAAATTCCAGTTTTCATACCTTGCCAAGAGATTTATAGTTATTGAATTATTAATTCATGCAATCTATTTTTCGCGCTCAAACCTTTTCAAACCCAAAAATACTATTTTCCATAACCAATAATAAATCATACTTCCCTGCAATTTCTTGAGAAAATGACCAGAGATTTGAATATTTCGGTTTATAAATTTTATTGGGTTTGTTACTTGTGACAACCAAAATGTTTGTAAGAAGGAATTCTTGTCGGTCTAGAAGCTATACTTACAACGGAAATTAATCTGTGAAAATTCTAGATCGCGCGAGAGCTCCGTTCTTCAGGCATGGCATAACTGTGAGGCAGATTACCAGCTCTCTGGCAACTGTCACAATTACGTACAAACTCTCGGGAATCTCTATAGAGAGTAGGCCAGTAGAAGCCACATTGGAGAACCCTTGTGGCTATTCGCTCACCTCCAAAATGTCCTCCGTATTGTGATCCATGGCAGTGCCATAAGATCTTCTGCGCCTCTTCTCTAGGTATACATCTATGGATTATTCCGTCTGCACACCTCTTAAAGAGATATGGTTCATCCCACAAGTAGTACCTTGCATCAGAAACTAATTTTTTTGTTTGCTGTCTGTTGTACTCTTTGGGTATGAATCTTACAGCTTTATAGTTTGCAATGTCTGAAAACCATGATACTTCCTGAATGGCAAACAATTGCTCATCCGAAAATGTTTCAGAGATCTCAGTAGGAGGGAGGGATGCTCCTGCTATTGGTTTTATCCGGGACATGTGGTCAGCTACTTGGTTCTCTGTCCCTTTTCTGTCTCTTATTTCTATATCAAACTCTTGCAGAAGCAACACCCATATTATGAGCCTGGGTTTTGAATCCTACTTTTGTGAGGAGATTTTTTTAGAGCAGCATGGTCAGTGTACATAATCACTTTTGATCCTACTAAATAAGATATGAACTTGTCAATGGCATAAACCACTGCAAGTAATTGATGCCAGGGCATCTTGGCCAGTTTCACTGACCTTTTCTTTACTATTTTAGGGTAGTTTCATGCATTTTCTTAGTAAATAAGCAAGTCTTGGATAAAAATACACTTACATCTTGATTGAAGCAAACATTGTGAACTTTACATGATTTCATGAGAATCATGCAGGAATTTAATGATAAAATGGATAATGCATGATCTCATGACTTAGAACAGTGCTTTGATGCACTTTATTTGCTTGATTTCAGGACAAAAGAAGCAAGGAAGAGCTACGTTAGTAGCCACGTTAATCTAATTAATGTGACCACTAACGTGGAATGGGAATAAGCTTGCATCGTTAATGGAAAAAAGTGATTGCCAATAACGCCTTCGAAGCCATCATAGCCCACGTTAGTTGCCACGTTAATTACATTAACGTGGTAGCTAATGTGGAGGAAAAGAGGAGCTCCAACGTTAGTGGTAAAAGTGAATACCACTAACATTCCAAAAGGGCACACCTAGCCACGTTAAGAGTCACGTTAATCCAATTAACGTGAACTCTAACGTGGGAGGAGAAAGCAATCGCCAACGTTAGTGACACTCACTTTGTCACTAACGTTGGGCTAAGCCAATAGTGCCCACGTTAGTGGTCATGTTAAGACCACTAACGTGAAGGGTAATATGGAGCAAGGAATGATAGGCCAACGTTAGTGACACTCACTTTTGTCACTAACATTGGAGATGGCAATCACCACCACGTTAGTAGTCACGTTAATGCAATTAACGTAAGACACTAACGTGGGAAAAATGGGCGTTTGAAGCGTTAGTGACAAAGGTAAGTGTCACTAACGCTCTCAAAGCTTGGGCATGCCCACGTTAAGGGCCACGTTTGTTACACTAACGTGGATCACTAACATGGGGAAAAGAAGCAAAGGGCAACGTTATTGGTAAAGGTGAATGCCAATAACGTTTGCGAAGGACTGAGAGGCAACGTTATTGGTAAAGGTGAATGCCAATAACGTTTGTGAAGGACTAAGAGGCAACGCTAGTGGTCACGTTAGTGCCACTAACCTTAAAGTTAACGTGGATCAATTTGGTTTGGAGCGTTAGTGAAAAAGGTTATCATCACTAACGTTCTCGAACCCACATTTTCACTTAACGTTACACCACTAACGTCCTAACTAACGTCCACCCATGCCTGACTCACACTTTTTTTGCAAGCAAATATGAGCCCACTGAAGATTGTAACTGCTTCAACTCAAGATCAAAGGTCCATATCCAAGACTTGAGGAGCTTACTAGAAGATCAAGAAGAGTAGTATATATTGGAGTAGTTTTGAACTAGAAAGGAGCTGGGCATTTTGGAGAACTACACTCTGTATATTTACTTTTCCTGCAATTTCTAGTTTACTTTAGACTGTACTCTTCTCTATCATCTTCCATTTTCAGAGCTATAAACAACTAAACCCCTTTTCATTGGGTTAGAGAGCTCTGTTGTAATTTGATGGATCAATTATAGTTTTCATTCTTCTTCTTCTTTCTTTTCTCTTGATTTACTAGAAAGATTTCGATCTTAAATCAATTGGTTAGTTGTCTTAGAAAAGAAACTCTCCATAATTGGATCTCCTCTAAGCCTTGGAAAAGGGATAAGGAGATCATGCTAGAAATGCTTTCTCATGTTAGACCAAATTAGGGTTTGGATGGATATAGTGACATATAATCCTCCCAAGACTTTGATTTGGAAATACATGTGGTAAAATCAGTGACCATACTTTATCTTTTCCCATGAGCAATTAAATCAAGGAATTGGGCAATTGTTCAAGCTTAGAGAGATTGGTTTGCCAAGGAATCGGGATCCAATCACCTAAGATTGCCAAGGAGATCAATGAATACATTGATTGAAGAAGAGATGAGAATGAACTTGATCCAGAGAATGCAACATCTCCTAAGCCCAATGAATCCCCCATTTCTGATCTTACCCATTCTCTTTACTTTCTGCCATTTATTTTTATGTTCATCTCCCCAAATCCCCATTTAAGATTCTACAATTTACTTTCCTGCCATTTTATCTTCTGCAGTTCTCCACTCAATTTTTGCTTAGCTCAACTAGAATATTCCTCCAATTGAAGTTGCTCGACCAATCAATCTCTGTGGGATTCACCCTCACTCTATTGTGAGTTTTTACTTGACGACAATTCGGTATACTTGCCGAAGGGAAATTTGTTGAGAGACAAGTTTTCATGCATCAAGTTTATGGCACCGTTGCCGGGGATTGATTTTGTATCGACAATGATTAAGTTGGAAGATCACTAGATTGAGCATTTTTCTTTTGCTTATTTATTTTATCTAGTCATTTACCTTCAGTTTCAGTTATTTTCTTCCTTTCTCCCCTCTCCCCTCTTTGTTTTCTTTTTTTGTTGTTATTTATAATTTTGTTCACTAATCCACTAACTGTTTGATAATTTACACCACTCACACTAATAGCCACTCTAACAAGAATAATCTCTTCATTTTCTTTCTTGCTGTGTGCTTTGTTAGTTGTATAACAGGGAGAAGAAACGGAGCTTCAACTTCCTTTAATTATAAACCTGAGAGGACCTTCCTTAGAAAAAAGAGGGAAGCAAGAGGCAAAAGAGTTGTTGGTGCTAAGGAAGAGGAGGAGTACTTTGAAACAAACATGGAAGAGAACCTAGAAAACAACCATAAGGAGAAGCTCACAACCATGCCAGAGAAGGCCCTATGAATTATGTTGGGCCAGAAAGAAGGCTTCTAGGCTCATACATCAATCCAAACCCAGAAAATTGTGGAAGTAGCATCCAAAAGCCAACCATACATGCCAATAACTTTGAATTAAAACCCCAGCTCATCATCCTTGTTCAGAACAACTGTTCATTCGGAGAAAGCACCCAAGAAGACCCCAATCAACATCTAACCACCTTCCTAAGAATATGTGACACTGTGAAGTCTAATGGTGTTCATTCCGATGCCTATAGATTGCTTTTGTTCCCCTTTTTCACTCAGGGATAAAGCATTTAAATGGTTGGAATCCTTCCTGAAGGAGAGTTTAACAAATTGGGAAGATGTAATGAACAAATTCTTGGCGAGATTCTACCCTCCTCAAAGAATCAACAGGTTGAGAGCTGAAGTACAAACCTTCAAGCAAAAAGATGGTGAAACTCTCTATGAGGCATGGGAGAGGTTTAAGGACTTAACAAGAAGGTGCCCACCAAACATGTTCAACGAATGGGTTCAACTGCACATTTTCTATGAAGGTCTTTCTTACGAATCAAAGAAGGCCGTAGACCATTCATCAGGGAGGTCTCTAAACAAGAAGAAAACCATTGAAGAAGCCATAGATGTCATTGAGACTGTAGCTAAGAATGACTACTTCTATGCTTCTGAAAGGAGCAACACTCGAGGAGTGATAGAGCTGAACCATATGGATGCACTGCTGGCTCAAAATAAGATGATCACCAAGCAGTTAGCCGATCTTACCAAGAAGATGGAAGAGAACCAAGTTGCATACAGGAGAAGAAGGCAACTGGGAACAAGCCAACTATGTTGGGAACTTACCCAGGCAGACCCATGATCCATACTCCAAAACTTATAATTCTGGTTGGAGGAACCACCCTAATTTTGGGTGGGGAAATCAACAAGACCAAGGCCAAGACCAGAGACGCCACAACCATAATCTCAACAACAATGCAACCTACCAACACTCAACACAGAGACCATACCAACACCCACCTAACCACCCTTCTCAACATCCTTATAAAAACCAACATTACCACTCTCAACCTCTTAACCTCAATCCACCATCACCACCCGAAGATAGACTCTCCAGAATTGAGATACTACTTGAAGGCATATGTAAGGAAGTCCAAGACAGTAAGGCATTCCGGGAAGAAGTGCGATCCAATATGCAGAATCAAGATGCTGCCATCAAGAAACTTGAAACACAAATTGGCTACTTATTCAAGCAAGTCCCTAGCCACAACGTTTGCAGCAACACTAATTCAACCCCAAGGGAGGAGTGTCAGGCTATCACCCTCAGAAGTGGGAAGGGATTGAAAGAGACCTCCGAGAAATCACAAGAGAAGAACTCGGATGAAAAGGAAAAGGGACAAGATGAAGTTCAAGTTTCCACTCCCAATTCACATCAAGAAGGAGAAGTGCTAAAGCCATACTTTCCAAAAGCCCCATACCCTCAGCAAATTGAAGAAGAAGGGAGAGGACAGCCAATTCTCAAGATTCTTAGAAATATTCAATAAATTACCGATTAACATACCCTTTGCTGAAGCAATAGAGCAAATGCCGCTCTATGCCAAGTTCTTGAAGGAGTTGATGACCAAGAAGAGAAGTTGGAAGAACAACGAGACTGTGGTACTAACCGAAGAATGCAGTGCCATCATCCAGCACAAATTATCCCAGAAATTGAAGGATCCTGGGAGCTTCCAAATTCCTTGTATCATAGGGAAAATCACAGTGGAAAAGGCTCTATGTGATTTAGGAGCTAGCATAAATCTGATGTCATTAGTAATGATGAGGAAAATGAGGATTGAGGAGGACAAGCTAACAAGAATGGCCCTGCAACTGGCAGACCGCTCATTCAAGTTTCCTCACGGAATAGTGGAAGACTTGTTGGTAAAGGTAGGAGACTTTATCTTTCTAGCAGACTTTGTAGTGTTAGAAATGGAGGAAGGAGCCAATACCTCTATCATCTTAGGAAGGCCATTCTTAGCCACTGCTGGAGCCATCATTGATGTCCAAAAGGGTGAACTTGTCTTAGACTACATGAGGAGAAAATGATATTCAATGTGTTCAAGGTCATGAGTTACCCACAAAACTCATTGGGAGAATGTATGAGGTTGGACTCAGTGGAGGTTGTAGTGCAAGAGACTTTTAAAGAGGAAGAACTTGAGGGGTTAACAGAAGAAGAGGAATCAGCATCAATCGAAGAGGCTGTGACAGCTGAAGTTAATGTTCAGGGCACACTAGAGGAGAATGATGAAAGAAAAGAAGCACCCAAACTTGAACTAAAGGCACTGTCACCCACTCTCAAGTATGCATATTTAGGAGAGAATGAAAGCTATCCAGTGATCATAAACTCAGCCCTCAACCAAGAACAAGAGGAGGAATTACTCCAAGTATTGCAAAAGCATAAGGATGCCATTGGATGGACACTTGTTGACTTGAAGGGAATCAGTTCGGGCATATGCATGCATAAGATACTGTTGGGAGATGATGCCAAACCTTCAATTTAACCCCAAAGGAGGCTGAATCCAATCATGAAGGAAGTGGTACAGAAGGAAGTCATGAAGCTGTGGTAGGGAGGAGTAATCTACCCAATTTCGGATAGCCCATGGGCCAGCCCCGTCTAAGTGGTCCCCAAGAAAGGAGGAATAACTATAGTACCCAATGAAAGGAATGAGCTAATCCCTACAAGAACCATCACAGGATGGAGGATGTGTATTGATTACAGAAAACTCAATGAAGCCACAAGAAAAGATCACTTCCTACTTCCCTTCTTGGACCAGATGCTGGAAAGACTTGCAGGACACACATATTATTATTTTCTAGATGGTTATTTAGGATATAACCAAATAGTGGTTGATCCAAGAGACCAGGAGAAAACATTATTTTCTTGCCCATATGGGGTGTTTGCCTATAGGCGCATGCCATTTGGGCTATGTAATGCACCTGCAACTTTTTAACGCTGCATGCTTTCTATCTTCTCGGATATGATAGAGAAGTTCATTAAAGTCTTCATGGATGACTTTTTAGTATTCGGAGATTCCTTTCCTAATTGCCTAAATCATCTTGCCTTGGTATTAAAAAGATGTCAAGAGACCAATCTGGTCTTGAATTGGGAAAAATTCCACTTTATGGTGATAGACGGAATAGTCATTAGCCATAAAGTTTCAAACCAAGGCATTGAGGTAGACAGAGCTAAGGTGGAACTAATTGAAAAATTACCTCCACCGAGTGATGTCAAGGCAATTAGGAGCTTTTTGGGGCATGATGGCTTCTACAGAAGATTTATTAAAGATTTTTCAAAGATATTCAAGCCCTTAAGCAATCTCCTTGTGTCTGATACACCATTTATCTTTGATGAGAATTGCATGCTAGCATTTGAAAACTTGAAAAAGAAGTTGTCCTCAACTCCTATCATCACCCCACCTGATTGGAACTTGCCATTCGAACTGATGTGTGATGCATCTGATTTCGCAGTTGGGGTAGTGTTAGGACAGAGGAAAGATAATTTGGTTCATGTCATATACTATGCCAGCAAGGTCCTCAATGACACTCAACGAAATTATACCACTACTTAAAAGGAGTTGCTGGCAATAGTTTTTGCATTTGACAAATTTAAATCATACCTCATTGGTTCTAAAGTGATTGTTTTCACCGATCACACAGCACTTAAATATCTATTTGCCAAACAGGAATCAAAACCAAGACTAATCAGATGGATCTTATTGTTGCAGGAATTCAATATTGAGATTAGAGACAAAAAGGGCGTGAAAAACAAGGTAGCAGATCATCTATCCAGGATCCGTTGTGAGAAAGGTGCTACACATGATACAAGTGTGAATGAGTTCTTTCCAGATGAGCAGTTAATGTTGGTTTACAAGTGATGAGCGGATAATTTGTACGCTTTTTGGCATTATTTTTGTATGTTTTTAGTATGATCTAGTTAGTTTTTAGTATATTTTTATTAGTTTTTAGTTAAAATTCACTTTTCTGGACTTTACTATGAGTTTGTGTGTTTTTCTGTGATTTCAGGTATTTTCTGGCTGAAATTGAGGGACCTGAGCAAAAATCTGATTCAGAGACTGAAAAGGACTGCAGATGCTGTTGGATTCTGACCTCCCTGCACTCGAAGTGGATTTTCTGGAGCTACAGAATCCCAATTGGCGCGCTCTCAACGGCGTTGGAAAGTAGACATCCTGGGCTTTCCAGCAATATATGATAGTCTATACTTTGCCCAAGATTTGACGGCCCAAACCGGCGTTCAAAGTCACCCTCAGAATTCCCAACGTTAAACGCCGGAACTGGCACAAGGATGGGAGTTAAACGCCCAAACTGGCATAAAAGCTGGCGTTTAACTCCAAGGAGAG
>NC_029773.3:58920421-58920930 GCF_000817695.3 Arachis duranensis
TGGATATCTCTTGGATTCTTTAACCGGAATCTTCGTGGTATAAGCTAGAATTGATGGCAGCATTCAAGAGAATCTGGAAGGTCTAAACCTTGTCTGTGGTATTCTGAGTAGGATTCAATGATTGAATGACTGTGACGAGCTTCAAACTCCTGAGGTCTGGGCGTTAGTGACAGACGCAAAAGAATCACTGGATTCTATTCCGACTTGATTGAGAACCGATAGATGGATAGCCGTGCCGTGACAGGGTGCGTTGAACATTTCCACTGAGAGGATGGAAGGTAGCCACTGACAACGGTGAAACCCTTGCATACAGCTTGCCATGGAAAGGAGTAAGAAGGATTGGATGAAGACAGTAGGAAAGCAGAGAGACGGAAGAAACGCAGCATCTCCATACGCTTATCTGAAATCCCTACCAATGAATTACATAAGTATCTCTATCTTTATCTTTATGTTTTATTCATATATCACCCATAACCATTTGAGTTTGCCTGACTAAGATTTACAAGGTG
>NC_029773.3:58924040-58925620 GCF_000817695.3 Arachis duranensis
GAGCAATCATGAAGCTAAATGACAAGTTATTTGGAAATGAGACTTGGGAGGATGAACCCCCTTTGCTCACCAAAGAACTGGATGACTTGTCTAGGCAGAAATTACCTCAAAAGAGACAGGATCCTGGGAAGTTTTCAATACCTTGTACCATAGGCACCAT
The DNA here is from genome assembly GCF_000817695.3 of Arachis duranensis. Taxonomy (NCBI): domain Eukaryota; kingdom Viridiplantae; phylum Streptophyta; class Magnoliopsida; order Fabales; family Fabaceae; genus Arachis; species Arachis duranensis. The sequence goes on from NC_029773.3 coordinate 58,924,201, forward strand.
GACCTTCAAGAAGGCCTTGTGTGACCTAGGGTCAAGTATACACCTCATGCCTCTCTCTGTAATGGAGAAGCTAGGGATCCTTAAGGTGCAAGCTGCAAAAATCTCACTAGAGATGGCAGACAACTCAAGAAAACAAGCTTATGGACTTGTAGAGGATGTTCTGGTAAAAGTTGAAGACCATTACATCCCTGCTGATTTCATAGTCCTAGAGACTGGGAATGCATGGATGAATCCATCATCCTTGGCAGACCCTTCCTAGCCACAGCAAAGGCTGTGATTGATGTTGATAGAGGAGAATTGATCATTCAAATAAATGAAGAATCCTTTGTGTTTAAGGCTCAAGGATATCCCTCTGTCACCATGGAGAGGAAGCATGAAGAGCTTCTCTCAAAACAGAGCCAAACAGAGCCCCCACAGTCAAACTCTAAGTTTGATGTTGGGAGGCCACAACCAAATTCTAAGTTTGGTGTTGAACCCCCACATTCAAACTCTAAGTTTGGTGTTGGGAGGTTCCAACATTGCTCTGAGCATCTCTGAGGCTCCATGAGAGCACACTGTCAAGCTACTGACATTAAAGAAGCGCTTGTTGGGAGGCAACCCAATGTTATATTTTATCTATTTTCCTTTGTTATTTTATGTTTTCTGTAGGTTGATGATCATGAGAAGTCACAAAATCAATTGAAAAAGCAAAAACAGAATGAAAAACAGAAAGAAAAACAGCACACCCTGGAGGAAGAACCTGCTGGCGTATAAACGCCAGTAAGGCTAGCAGATGGGCGTTTAACGCCCAGTCTGGCACCATTCTGGGCGTTTAACGCCAGAAAGGGGCACCAAACTGGCGTTAAACGCCAGAAAAGGGTAAGAACTTGGCGTTAAACGCCAGGAATGGGCACCAGCCCGGCGTTTAACGCCAGAATTGGCACAAAGAGCAATTTTGCTCGCCACTTGGTGCAGGGATGACTTTTCCTTGACACCTCAGGATCTGTGGACCCCACAGGATCCCCACCTACCCCACCACTCTCTCTCTTCTTCACCCATTCACCACTCACATCCATCCTTCATAAAACCCCACCTACCACACCATTCAAATTCAAACCACTTTCCCTCCCAAACCCACCCATACATGACCGAACCATGAGCCCCCCACTCCTATATAAACCCTTCTTCACTCCTTCATTTTCACACAACACTACTTTTCCCCCTTTTGGCCGAACACAAAGCCATTCCCTACTCTCTCATTTCTTCTTCTTCTACTCTCTTCTTTCTTCTTTTGCTCGAGGACGAGCAAACCTTTTAAGTTTGGTGTGGTAAAAGCATTGCTTTTTGTTTTTCCATAACCATTTATGGCATCTAAGGCCGGAGAAACCTCTAGAAAGAGGAAAGGGAAGGCAAAAGCTTCCACCTCCGAGTCATGGGAGAT
>NC_029773.3:58925734-58925988 GCF_000817695.3 Arachis duranensis
AGAGGTCCCTTTCAAACTCAAAAAGGGTCAACTTTGATCAAAGGTTGGACCAAGTCCTCACAATCAATTGTGAAGAGGACGCCCAATGGAAGAGAGATTCAAGAGGGAAGCCGATTCAACTAAGAAGGCATGACCTCAAGCCCATTACTAAGAAAAGGATAGAGCAAACAAGGGACCCCTTTCATCATCAAATCCCTGAGATGCCTCAAGGGATGCACTTTCCTCCACAAAACTATTGGGAGCAACTAAACACC
>NC_029773.3:58927158-58927650 GCF_000817695.3 Arachis duranensis
ATTGGATTCTGACCTCCCTGCACTCGAAGTGGATTTTCTGGAGCTACAGAATCCCTATTGGCCAGCTCTCAACGGCGTTGGAAAGTAGACATCCTGGGCTTTCCAGCAATATATGATAGTCCATACTTTGCCCAAGATTTGATGGCCCAAACCGGCGTTCAAAGTCACCCTCAGAATTCCCAGCGTTAAACGCCGGAACTGGCACAAGGATGGGAGTTAAACGCTCAAACTGGCATAAAAGCTGGCGTTTAACTCCAAGGAGAGTCTCTACACGAAAATGCTTCAATGCTCAGCCCAAGCACACACCAAGTGGGCCCGGAAGTGGATTTTTATGTCATTTACTCATCTCTGTAAACCCTAGGCTACTAGTTCTCTATATATAGGACCTTTTACTATTGTATAGACATCTTTTGATCATGTTTTTATGATTGAACCCTCTTTGGGAGGCTGGCCATTCGGCCATGCCTAGACCTTGTTCTTATGTATTTTCAA
>NC_029773.3:58927953-58949485 GCF_000817695.3 Arachis duranensis
TAAGAAGGATTGGATGAAGACAGTAGGAAAGCAGAGAGACGGAAGGAACGCAGCATCTCCATACGCTTATCTGAAATCCCTACCAATGAATTACATAAGTATCTCTATCTTTATCTTTATGTTTTATTCATCATTCATAACCATTTGAGTTTGCCTGACTAAGATTTACAAGGTGACCATAGCTTGCTTCATACCAACAATCTCTGTGGGATCGACCCTTACTCGCGTAAGGTTTATTACTTGGACGACCCAGTACACTTGCTGGTTAGTTGTGCGAAGTTGTGTTTATGCCATGGTATTGAACACCAAGTTTTTGGATTCATCACCGGGGATTATTTGAAGTTGTGAAAAGTATTGATCACAATTTCGTGCACCAACAAGGCACCCTGGTTTGCAGATATTGCCAATTTTAAGGCAACTGTTGACTTGTCTCCTAGAATCAACAAACATCAAAGAAGAAAACTCATCAATGATGCTAAATATTTCATTTGGGATGAGCTATATCTCTTCAAGAAGTGCTCAGATGGAATTCTTAGGAGGTGCATTTCAGAAGAAGAGGGATGAGAGGTCCTATGGAATTGCCATCGTTCTAGCTATGGAGGTCATTTTGGAGGAGAAAGAACCGCAGCGAAGGTGCTGCAATATGGGTTTTTCTGGCCTACTATCTTCAAGGATGCTAAGGAACTGGTGAGGAGCTGCGATGAGTGCCAAAGGGCTGAAAATCTGCCCAAGATAAATGAGATGCCACAACAATTCATCTTAGAACTCAAACTATTCAATGTATGGGGGATCGACTTCATGGGACCATTCCCAACCTCATATTCGAACAAGTATATTTTGGTGGCAGTGGACTATGTATCTAAGTGGGTGGAGGCCGTGGCAACCCCAACAAATGACAACAAGGTGGTCATAAACTTTCTTATAAAGAATATCTTCAGTAGATTTGGAGTTCCACGAGCCCTCATCAGTGACGAAGGGAATCATTTTTCCAACAAACCATTGGAGACTCTACTCCTAAGGTATGGGGTGAAGCATAAGCTTGCCACACCTTATCATCCCCAAACAAGTGGGTAAACCGAGATATCCAACAGAGAGTTAAAAAGGATCTTGGAAAAGACTGTGGGGGCATCAAGAAAGGACTGGACAAAAGAGTTGGATGATGCTCTTTGGGGGTATAGGACAGCCTTCAAAACACCAATTGGGATGTCCCCATATCAACTGGTGTATGGAAAGGTATGTCCCTTACCATTAAAGCTGGAGCACAAAGCCTTTTGGGCTCTCAAGATACTAAACCTCGACAGCACTATTGTTGGTGAAAAAAGGGTCTTGCAGCTGCAAGAACTGGAAGAGTTTAGGTCTCAAGCCTATGAAAACACCAAGATCTATAAGGAAAAAGCAAAAGGGAGACATGATCTCAACCTGGCACCAAGAAGTTTCGAAGAAGGACAACATGTACTCCTTTATAACTCCAAACTGAGACTCTTCCCTGAAAAACTCAAATCAAGGTGGTCGGGACCCTTTTTGGTCACAAAGGTCTCACCTTATGGACACATAGAAATCATGGAAGAAAGCTCAAGGAGGACATTCACTGTGAATAGGCAAAGACTCAAACACTACTTGGGCAGCATAGGGGAAGACCCCAAACAAAAGTATAATCTTAATTAAAGAAGCAACCGTCACGCAAAAAAAGTGCTTTGTTGGGAGGCAACCCAACTTGAGATAGTTTTCTTTTCATTATTGTCTCAATAAAAGATTCAAGTAGAGTTCTCTGTATTGTGAGGAGCTAAGTTTGCTGTTGCACACCAAAACAATCCAAGGGTGAATGTGGAACTCTAAGTTTGGTATTCCACCAAAGACTCTATCTGAAGAGTGCATTGCAACCCTTCAATGATAAAGCATTTGCTCTAACAAACAGAGAAACTACTTGACAGGTGTTAATCTCTAATGCATAGTTTGCTTTTCTAGTTCATAGTTGTTTTCTTAATAAAAGCACATGAGGTTTCTGCATATATTCAACTTGTTGCATTAGGCAAAGAACTAAGTTTGGTGTTCACACACCAAATTAAGTTCAGAAATTCACAAGCATACATGCATGCTAACTATTTTTCAAGTGCTTGGGGAACAAGCAACTTCCAATAGTTTTATAGGAATTCAATCAATCTCATGGAACAATCATACATCATCATCCAAGGAGACAAATAAGGATGCAAAAGCTAGGATGATGATGATAAGGAAGAAACAGAAAGACATCAAGAGGTTGTATTGTATTTAACTGTCTCTGACTTGTAGTACTTTAATTGAAAGTATGATTGAATATTGTTCTCAGGGACATTCATATTCTACTTATTCCTCTTTATTCACATATAAGTGTGTTGGTCTAAGTCCCTGGCTTTCATTTTCATCTTGCTTACATGTATACTTGTCCTCTAAGTCAAATGAAAGAAAATGTTATGAAAAACAAGAATGGGGTTTATCTTGTGAAGTAAGTTCTCAATGTTTGTGGTATGGTAATTGATTAGCTAAGTTGGTTCACCAACAAGGTATATAGGCAACTATATGCTCTAAATCACATGCTTGAAGCACATCCTATTAAGTTTAGCCAAATAACAAGATCCTAATAAGAAGAAGAGAAAGAATAATAAGAGTTTAAAAAGGAAAGAAAATTTAATAAGAAATAAGGCTAGGCACCAAGGGTTTGAATATTGAGGCATGTGTCTGTGATGCTCCTGTGCAAGGGATATGCTTGGATGAATAAGCTCTCAGGGGTGCCTTATCGCTTGGTAACTTGGGTCAACTAACACAGGATTATCAGCTGAAAGTCCACTATCAAGAGCAACCTTTGCTACAGAGCACTTAGTGACCCAAAGAGGTGCTAGACACCAAGGTCTCAAGAAGGAAAATAACAGACCATGTACCTGTGGTGTGCATGTATGGGGGAGAGAGACTTGAGGGAATAGGTCCTTAGGGGTGTCTCAACACCTAGCACCTTGAACCAACTGGTTCGGGAGTGTTGGCTGAAAGCTTATCTTAAAGAGTTGCCCCCTCACAGAGCACTTAGCCTAAAAAAATGCAATAAACCCTGAAAGGAAAGGGGGATCAATGAATAAAGATCTCATAGGATGCAATCATGTAAGTATTCAAGAGCATGATAAGGACCTGAAAACCAGTAAAGGAATAAACCTAAGTTGCTAAGCATGAAACCCCATAAGCCAAGAACTTGACTTCTATAATAAGAACTTGTTTCTCTTGTTATTTCATTCATCATTCTTATGCTTCAGCACTTGCTTAGGGACAAGCAAGCTTTAAGTTTGGTATTGTGATATCAGGCATCTTGGCTAGTTTCACTGACCTTTTCTTTACTATTTTAGGGTAGTTTCATGCATTTTCTTAGTAAATAAGCAAGTTTTGGATAAAAATACACTTATATCTTGATTCAAGCAAACATTGTGAACTTTACATGATTTCATGAGAATTATGCAGGAATTTAATGATAAAATGGATAACACATGATCTCATGACTTGGAACAGAGCTTTGATGCACTTTATTTGCTTGATTTCAGGACAAAGGAAGCAAGGAAGAGCCACGTTAGCAGCCACGTTAATCTAATTAACGTGACCACTAACGTGGAATGGGAATAAGCTTGCAGCGTTAATGGAAAAAGTGATCGCTAATATCGCCTTCGAAGCAATCATAGCCCACGTTAGTTGCCACTTAATTACATTAACATGGTAGCTAACGTGGAGGAAAAGGGGAGCTCCAACGTTAGTGGTAAAAGTGAATACCACTAACGTTCCAAAAGGGCACACTTAGCCATGTTAAGAGTCACATTAATCCAATTAACGTGAACTCTAACGTGGGAGGAGAAAGTAATCGCACGTTAGTGACACTCACCTTTGTCACTAACGTTGGGCTAAGCCAATAGTCCCCACGTTAGTGGTCACGTTAAGACCACTAACGTGAAGGGTAACGTGGAGCAAGGAATGATAGGTCAACGTTAGTGACACTCACCTTTGTCACTAACGTTGGAGATGGCAATCACCACTACGTTAGTGGTCATGTTAATGCAATTAACGTGAGACACTAACGTGGGAAGAAGGGGCGTTTGAAGCGTTAGTGACAAAGGTAAGTGTCACTAACACTCTCGAAGCTTGGGCATGCCCACATTAAGGGCCACGTTAGTTACACTAACGTGGATCACTAACGTGGGGAAAAGAAGCAAAGAGCAACGTTATTGGTAAAGGTGAATGCCAATAACGTTTGTGAAGGACTGAGAGGCAACGTTAGTGGTCACGTTAGTGCCACTAACGTTGAAGTTAACGTGGATCAATTTGGTTTAGAGCGTTAGTGAAAAAGGTTATCATCACTAACGTTCTCGAACCCACATTTTTACTTAACGTTAATACCACTACGTCCTAACTAACGTCCACCCATGCCTGACTCACACTTTTTCTGCAAGCAAAGCTGAGCCCACTGAAGATTGTAACTGTTTCAACTCAAGATCAAATGCCCATACCCAAGACTTGAGGAGCTGACTAGAAGATCAAGAAAAGTAGTATATATAGGAGTAGTTTTCAACTAGAAAGGAGCTGGGCATTTTGGAGACTACACTCTGTATATTTACTTTTCCTGCAATTTCTAGTTTACTTTAGAATGTACTCTTCTCTATCGTCTTCCATTTTCAGAGCTATGAACAACTAAACCCCTTTTCATTGGGTTAGGGAGCTCTGTTGTAATTTTATGGATCAATTATAGTTTTCATTCTTCTTCTTCTTCTTTTTCTCTTGATTTACTAGAAAGCTTTTGATCTTAAATCAATTGGTTAGTTGTCTTGGAAAAGAAACTCTCCATAATTGGATCTCCTCTGAGCCTTGGAAAATGGATGAGGAGATCATGCTAGAAATGCTTTCTCATGTTGGACCAAATTGGGGTTTGGACAGATATAGTGACATATAATCCTCCCAACACTTTGATTTGGAAATACATGTGGTATAATCAGTGACCATACTTTATCTTTTCCCATGAGCAATTAAATTAAGGAATTGGGTAATTGTTCAAGCTTAGAGAGATTGGGTTGCCAAGGAATTGGGATCCAATCACCTAAGATTGCCAAGGAGATCAATGAATGCATTGATTGAGGAAGAGATGAGAATGAACTTGATCCAGAGAATGCAACATCTCCTAAGCCCAATGAATCCCCCATTTTTGATCTAACCCATTCTCTTTACTTTCTGCCATTTATTTTTATGTTCATCTCCCCAAATCCCCATTTAAGATTCTGCAATTTACTTTCCCGCCATTTAATCTTCTGCAATTCTCAACTCAATTTCTGCTTAGCTCAACTAGAACATTCCTCCAATTAAAGTTGCTTGACCAATCAATCCCTGTGGGATTCGACCTCACTCTATTGTGAGTTTTTACTTGACGACAATTCGGTATACTTGCCGAAGAGAAATTTGTTGAGAGCCAAGTTTCCGTGCATCAACAACTCCTTTTCTGTGGTTGTGTAATTCTTTTGTGCGTCATTTAAAACACGACTAGCATAATAAATGACATGCAGAAGCTTATCATGCCTCTGTCCTAATATTGCACCAATGGCATGGTCACTGGCATTACACATTAGTTCAAATGGTAATGTCTAGTCTGGTGTAAAAATGACTAGTGCTATGACCAGCTTAGCTTTCAGAGTCTCAAAGGCCTACAAACACTCTGTGTCAAAGACAAATGGTGTATCAGTAGCTAGCAGATTGCTCAGAAGTTTGGCAATTTTTGAAAAATCCTTTATAAATCTCCTATAGAATTCTGCATGCCCCAGAAAGCTTCTGATTGCCTTAACATTGGCAGGTGGTGGTAACTTTTCAATTACTTCTACCTTAGCTTGATCCACCTCTATTCCCTTGTTTGAAATTTTGTGCCCAAGGACAATTCCTTCAGTCACCATAAAGTGACATTTCTCCTAATTTAAAACCAGGTTAGTCTCTTGGCACATTTTTAGAACAAGAGCTAGATGGCCAAGATAGGAGCTGAATGAGTCTCCAAATACTGAGAAGTCATCCATGAAGACTTCTAGAAATTTCTCCACTATATCAGAGAAGATAGAGAGCATGCATCTCTGAAAGCTTGCAGGTGCATTGCATAGGCCAAATGGCATCCGTCTGTAAGCAAATACTCCAGATGGACATGTGAATGATGTTTTCTTTTGGTCCTGAAGATCTACTGCAATCTGGTTGTAACCTGAATAGCCATCCAGAAAGCAGTAGTATGGATGACTTGCTAGTCTCTCTAGCATCTAATCTATGAATGGCAGAGGAAAATGATCCTTTCTGGTGGCTGTATTGAGCCTTCTATAGTCACTACACATACGCCACCCTGTAACTGTTCTTGTAGGAACCAGTTCATTCTTTTCATTATGAACCACTGTCATGCCTCCCTTCTTGGGGACAACTTGGACAGGGCTTACCCAGGGGCAATCAAAAATAGGATAAATAATCCCAGCCTCTAGTAACTTAGTGACCTCTTTCTGCACCACCTCCTTCATGGCTGGATTCAGTCGCCTCTGTAGTTGAACCACTGGCTTGGCATCATCCTCCAATAGGATCTTGTGTATGCATCTGGCTGGGTTAATGCCTTTAAGATCACTTATGGACCACCCAAGAGCTGTCTTGTGTGTCCTTAGCACCTGGATTAGTGCTTCCTCTTCCTGTGGTTCTAAGGCAGAGCTTATGATCACTAGAAAAGTGTCATCTTCTCTCAGAAATGCATATTTCAGAGATGGTGGTAGTGGTTTGAGCTCAGGTTTAGGAGGCTTCTCCTCTTCATAAGGAGTAATCAGAGGTTCTTCTATTTTTTCTGATTCCTCCAAATCAGGCTAAACATCTTTAAAGATGTCCTCTAGCTCTGATTCGAGACTCTCAGTCATATTGACCTCCTCCACCAAGGAGTCAATAATATCAATGCTCATGCAGTCTCTAGATGTGTCTGGATGCTGCATAGCTTTGACACCATTCAACTTGAACTCATCCTCATTGACTCTCAGGGTTACCTCCCCTTTTTGGACGTCAATGAGAGTTTATCCAGTTGCTAGGAAAGGTCTTCCTAGAATGAGAGTTGCACTTTTATGCTCCTCTATTTCCAGCACTACAAAGTCAGTGGGAAAGGCAAATGGCCCAACCTTGACAATCATGTCCTCAATTACGCTTGATGGCATTTTAATGGAGCCATCAGCAAGTTGGAGACATATTCGGGTTGGTTGGACCTCTTCAGTCAAACCAATTTTTCTAATAGTGGATGCAGGTATTAGGTTGATACTTGCCCCAAGGTCACATAAAGCTATCTTGGTACAAGCACCCTCTAATGTGCATGGTATCATAAAGCTTCTGGGATCTTTAAGCTTTTTTAGTAAGCTTTTTAAAATGACTGCACTGCATTCTTCGGTGACGAAAAATTTTTCATTTTCTCTTCAATCCTTCTTATGACTTAAGATCTCTTTCATGAACTTAGCATAAGAGGATTATGCTCAAGTTCCTCTGCAAACGAAATCTTTATCTCAAGAGTCCTGAGATAGTCTGCAAAGCAGAAAAATTGTTTATCATGTTCCTCTTGGTAGAGTTTTTGAGGATAAGGCATATTGGCTTTATATTCTTCAACCTTAGTTGCTGCAGGTTTATTTCCTATAGAGGTGGTTGGAAAAGCCTGCTTAAGGGGGTTGTTATCAGCACCTGCAGGTGTCTGATCCCTTATTCACGTTTGAACGCCAGGATTGGGGGCTAGATTGGAGTTTAACGCCAATTTTCCACCCTTTTCTGGCGTTTGGACACCAGAATTGGCCATCCATTGGGCGTTTAACGCCAATTTTGTACCCTTTTCTGGCGTTTGAACGCCAGAATCATTCCTCTCTGGGCTCTTACTATCCTCAGAGAGATTTTGGACAATGGCTTGGTCATCCTCTGTCAGTTGTTCCTTCCTTGGCTTCCTGCTTCTTTGAGTTGAGGCATTCAATGTCTTTCAACTCCTCAAATGAACAGCTTTGCATTCTTCTATTATTAGTTTAGATAATTGCTGTCTTGTCTGATCCAATTGTGCTTCCATATTCTTGTTTCCATTTTGAGTTTCTTGTAGCATCTCTTTAAATTCTGCTAACTGTTTTGTTAGAGCAAGTAATTGCTGATTGAGTTCAGTAACTTGTTCTGGAGGACTGAGTTCAGTGGATACTGCTTTAGCCTCTTCTTTCATGGAGGACTCACTACTTAAGTACAGATACTGATTTCTAGCAACTGTATCAATGAGCTCTTGAGCCTCCTCAATTGTCTTTCTCATGTGTATAGATCCTCCAGCTGAGTGGTCTAGAGATATCTGGGCCTTTGCTGTAAGCCCGTAGTAGAAGATGTCTAACTGCACCCACTCTGAAAATATTTCAGAGAGGCATTTCCTTAGCATCTTTCTGTACCTCTCCCAGACATCAAAAAGAGATTCATTATCCTCTTGTTTAAATCCTTGGATGTCCAGCCTTAGCTGTGTCATCCTTTTTGGAGGGAAATATTGATTCAGGAATTTGTCTGACAACTGTTTTCATGTTCTTATGCTGGCCTTAGGTTGGTTGTTTAACCACCTCTTAGCTTGTTCTTTTACAGCAAATGGAAACAGCAATAATCTATAGACATCCTGATCCACTTTCTTATCACGTACTGTGTCAGCAATTTCTAAGAACTGTGCCAGAAACTTAGTAGGTTCTTCCTGTAGAGGACCGGAGTACTGGCAATTTTGCTGCACCATGATAATGAGCTGAAGATTTAACTCAAAACTACTGGCTCTGATGGAGGGTATACAGATACTACTTCCATATGAAGCAGTAGTGGGGTTAGCATATAACCCCAGAGTCCTTCTGGACTATTCATTTCCACTTAGGTCCATGATGGAGAAAGGGAGATGATGTGAATTGTGAATAAACAATAAATATTTTTATTTTTAATTTTTTGAATACCGAAAAATAAAATAAAATAAATGAAAAATTGAATGTGAGTTTCAAAAATTAAGAAGAGAGAGAAAGTGGTTAGGTAGTTTTGAAAAAGATATGTCCTAAATTAAAGATACTTGTAAGAAAAGAAAAGATTTGGAAAAGATATGATTTAAAATTTTAAAGATTGAAACTTTCTCAACAAGAAAACACCAAACTTAAAATTTTTCAATCAAACTAATAAAATGGGACAAGTAATTCAAAAATTTAAAGAAAAAAAGGATTTTGAAAAATTTTATAAAAGATTTTTGAAAAACATAAAAAGAAATTTGAAAAAGAATTTATTTTGAAAAAGATTAAAAAGATCAATTTTAAAAATTGAAATCTTGACTTGACTAAAAAGAAACTACCAAATTTTTAAAAAAATTTTGACTAAGTGAACCTAAGGAATTCGAAAATGATAAGTAAATAAAGGAAAAGATATATTTTTTTGAATTTAATGAGGAAAGAGAAAAACAATAAAATGACACCAAACTTAGAATTTTTAGATCAAAACAAAGAAAACAAACAAGAAAACTTTGAATGTCAAGATGAACACCAAGAACACTTTGAGGATTAAGATGAACACCAAGAACAAATTTTGAAAATTTTTTTAGAAAACAAAAACACAAAGGACACCAAACTTAAAAATTTTTATACTTTGGACACTAATAATTCAAAAATGCACATGAGAAACAAGGAAAGACACAAAACAAGAAAAACTGAAGATCAAACAAGGAACACAAAAATTCGAAATTATGAAGGAAAATGAAAACATGCAATTGACACCAAACTTAAAACATGCAACTAGACTCAAACAGAAAACTCTAAACCAACAAAAATAAATTATTCCTAATCTAAGCAACAAGATGAACCTTCAGTTGTCCAAACTCGAACAATCCCCGACAATGGTGCCAAAAACTTAGTGCACGAAATTGCAATCACACTTTTGCAACTCCGCACAACTAACCAGCAAGTGCACTGGGTCGTCCAAGTAATAACTTACGTGAGTAAGGGTTGATCCTACGGAGATTGCCAGCTTGAAGTAAGCTATGGTTATCTTGTAACTCTTAGTCAGGAGTTTAATAATAAAAAGGGTTTTTTTTGCAAAAAGTAAAAGAACATGAAATATATGATACTTGTTATTCAGTAGTGGAGAACAGGTTGGGGTTTCGGGGATGCTCTGCCCTCTGAATTTCTGCTTTCCTACTGTCTTCTTCTCCAAACACGCATGGCTCCTTCTATAGCAAGCTATGTGTTGGTGGATCACCGTTGTCAATGGCTACAATTTGTCCTCTCAGTGAAAATGGTCCACCTACAGTTTTCGTAGGGCTAATCATCTGTTGGTTCTCACTTGTGTCAGAATAAGATACATTTATCCTTTTGCACACTGTCACTGCACCCAATATTTGCGAGTTTGAAGCTCGTCACAGTCATCCCTTCTCAGATCCTCCTCAGAATACCACAGACAAGGTTTAGACTTTCTGGATCTCAGGAATGCTGCCAATTATTTCCAACCTTTACCATGAAGGTCATGATCTCACGGATTCAAATGCTCTGTTGTCAGGAGAAGCAGTCAAACTCGTGGATCAGGAGCCCAAGAGATACGCACTCAAGTTGTCGCCCAATGACTATGTTGAGCTCAGATAGAATGGAAGTGGTTGTCAAGCATGCGTTCATGGATTTAAGAATGATGATGAGTGTCACGAATCATCACATTCATCACATTGAAGTACGACTGAATATCTTAGAATAGAAGCAAGCGTAATTGGATTGAAAACAGTAGTAATTGCACTAATCCATTGAAACACAGCAGAGCTACTCACCCCCCACCTATGGGGTTTAGAGACTCATGCCGTCAAAGATACAATATGAAATTTAAAAATGCCATAAGTTCCTCAACGAATCTCTAAAATTAGTTTTTATACTAAACAAGTAACCTAGGTTTACAGAAAAATGAGTTCCTAAGTGCAAATAGTGCAGAAATCCACTTACGGGGTCCACTTGGTGAGTGTTTGGGCTGAGCTTTGTAGTTTTCACATGCATAGGCCACTCTTGGAGTTAAACGTCAGCTTTGGTACCAGTTTGAGCATTTAACTCCAGTTTTGGTGCCAGTTCTGGCGTTTTACGCCAGAAAAGGGTCTCTGGCTGGTGTTTAACGCCAGTTTGGGCCATCAAATGTCAGGCAAAAGTATGGACTATTATATATTGCTGGAAAGCCCAAGATGTCTACTTTCCAACGCATTTGAGAGCACGCCAATTGGGCTTCTCTTGCTCTAGAAAATTCACTTCGCATGCAGGAGGGTCAGAATCCAACAACATCTGCAATCCTTTCTCAGCCTCTGAATCAGATTTTCGCTCAAGTCCCTCAATTTCAGCTAGAAAATACTTAAAATTATAGAAAAATACACAAACCCATAGTGAAGTCCAGAAATGTGATTTTTGAATAAAAATTAATAAAAATATAACAAAAAGTGAATAAAACATGCTAAAAATTATATGAAAACACTACCAAAAAGCGTATAAAATATCCGCTCATCAATTCCTCAATCTCCATTTGTCCCCTAGCCTTTTTTTGGAATTCAACTAGGGTTTTTAGTTTAGTAGCAAAAATGGTCTCCTAGAACATTCTTGGACGAAGTCCACTTTTAATGGCAGGAAGATGTACCTTCAGGTGAAGATCAGGGATGTTCATCATTATTTTTATGAATTGACTAACATAATCACGAAGAGTCTCATGTTGCCCCTGCTTAATGGTACTCAAATAATCCCAATCATGAAAATAAATGAAGGATGCAGCAAATTGATCCTCAAAGAGCTTAGATAAGTCCTGAAAACACAAAATAGATTCTGGAGACAAAGAAGAAAACTAAGCAAGTGGAGGACCATCTAAAAATGTAGGAAAACATTGACATAAAATATGATCAGAAACACCGTTTACTAGAATCATAGAATGAAATTTCTTGACATGCTTCTTTGGATCGACCAAACCATCATAAGGAGTCAACGTCATTAGCAAAGCAAAATTCCTAGGAAATTGAAAATTTATAACATCTGTAGTAAATGGACTAGCTATGTTTTCTGCTTCATTTACTGGTTGATCTGGTCCTTATTCCCGAGTTTCAAAAACATGGGTAGGTTTAGTTTCTTCCTCTTCATCTAGTTGTTCCTCATTATCTTCATTATCATTGTTGTTGGCTATTTGAGCATTGGTAAGCTTGGCTACCTGATTTATCATTCTTTGATTTTCTGCCGCGATGCGCTAATTAGCATATTGTAACGCCGTTACCATCATAAGAAGCTCAGATGGTATTGGAGGAGGTTGATCAGCCATGATTGCACACTAAAATTTTGGAGCTTGAAGGAAATTTAAATCCTTGGCCCTATATGGGCGCCAATTGTTCTTGGGCGAATGGTTTCCTAACTTTATATAGCTCGTCCACACAATAATCCTTCTTTAAGACTTCTTATACGATGAGTTATACCTCAGTTTCCATAAAACAAAGAGGGCAAGTACCTGCATAAGGCACTCCGACGCTCAAATCAATATGTGAACAATATAATGTTTAAAGTAAAGTGAAGAATGAATAGTGTTTTCATATCTTTTCTGTTTACTCCTTTGTTATTTATAAGTGAGATGAATGTTTTTACTGTTTGTTGGTCATGATTTTGACGAATAAAGATATATTTTTTTATAACGTAACAATTACATTAGACAAGTTATAGCGTGTGTTTAACTAAATTGTAGCTTGGTTATAACGGACATATCAACAACCTTGAGGGTAAGGTTGTCTTAAAGAGGAATTTAGTGTAATAAGCATCATTGTACTTGGCCCAATTAATAGAAATAGGATTTGAATATTAGATATTATTATAAATAATATAAATAGGAGTATTAAAAATCGTAACAAGGGAGAATATGTAATTGTGAAATGTCTTATGACATTTCTTTTTATCTCTAAATTTTTCTTCTTCTATATGATGAATTATTTCTTTCAATTACTAATTTTTTAATTCTAGTCATCTATTTTTCCATACCATTACAGACAACCATTTAGATAGAGTACCTGAGCAATAGATTAGTTTGAATTGAGAACTTGGCGAGAAGCTCTATGATCAGTGTGACTAATCTATTGACCTGAGGATCAATGAAAGGTGGGATATCTGGAAGGAATTCTGATGCTCAAGTCAGGTGAGTCTTTGAGGTATGGTATTAGCAAAGTTGTGAGATTGTGAATTATGCCTGCTCAAAATGTTGTTGGTTTACTTATCATTACAACAAACTCAAGTTGAGGTAACCCTTAAAAGCATTGCCTAGTCATATGAAAAGTAACACCTTTGATCTAAGGTAACCCGAATTATCCTTACACAACTCTTTTGGGGTTGTCTATATAGTTGATACCTTTAGTATAGCACAATGCTTTTTGTCATCGAAGGAAACACTTGACTTTGCTTCCTTAAAAAGAGTTGTATTTTCTTCACGATAGGCAATGCTTGTTTATGTAATATGTAATATGGACAACATACCAAAATGTTGCCTATATTTAATTAAGGTAACACTGCTAAAAAATTGTCTTTTCAATATAAGCAACACATAATAAGCGAGCGTTGGCTTTTCTCTTGTTATAATAAAAAATTTCAACATGTTTTACCCAAGCTTTTGAAATCTCAAGGTTGTCAATTTGCCCATACACGAAATATATAATAATTAATCGATATATTATGAAGGTTATAATTATTTGAATGGACTACTTAGCAAGAAAAGTGAAAGAGCCTGGTAGCAGAAACGACACAAATCTCCGACACAAGAATAATATGGAAGCACTTACAACACAATATGGCAGCAACTATAACAAGCAAATATAGCAAGTAAAGCAATAACAAGAACACACCGAGATTTTAACGTGGAAAACCCCCTCAATGTGAGAAGTAAAAACCACGGGTCATCCAGACCAATGAAATAGCTCCACTATAATCAAATGAGGTACAAGAGAGTCTCAAATAAAGCACAAAAACGTGCATATAACTAGGCAAAATATCAAAGCACTAAAGCTCACAAATAAGAAGCAAGAAGATTAAATATACCCAAAAAATAAAGCTGCTGTCGAAGTCAATTTCTCCCTCTGCAGACCTCCAATTAAAATCTCCACCATTCAAAATGAAGAACAAGATGTGAAGAATCTACAGTTTAAATTTCACGTCAATCCAACAATGAAAGAATGAAAAACTGTCGTTCCAAGATTGCTGCTCTGTGTAAAAACGGAAAACCTAATTTCTCTCTTGCAAAGCCAATTTCTCTCACTGCAAATCTCCAATCAACATCTCCACCGACCAGAATGAAGAACAAAATGATAAAAACACATAGTTTAAATTTCAAGCCGATCCAACGGTGAAGAAATGAGAAACTTCCATTTGAAATTTATTGCTTTGCATAAAAATGGGAATTCTATTTTTCCCTCTTCTCTCTCACTTGGTGGCTATTTTCTCTACCTCACAATGAACCCAAAATCTGATTAGGATTGTGGCACAATGGGTGCAAGAGACACCCTCAAAATGTTGGGCTTGGGCCTCACAAAGGAGAGAAAAACCCAACAAATCTCCCCCTTCTCGACTAGGTGGAGGCCCTCGCCATTTCGGCGATCCAACAACATGTTTCAAACTTTTCTCTTGACAATGCTTTTGTCATCATATCAGCACCATTGTCATTAGTGTGAAACTTTCTCAAGTTCCAACAACTTGGAATCTAACACATCCCGTATCCAGTGATACCTAACATCAATATGTTTAGATCTTGGGTGAAAATTAGAATTCTTGGCAAGATGAATAGCACTTTGGCTATCACACAACAATACATAACGGTCTTGTTTGAAACCAAGTGCTGCAAGAAACTTCTTCATCCACAACAACTCTCTACATGCTTCATTTGCTGCAATAAACTCTGCCTCTGTAGTAGAAAGTGTAACACACTTTTGTAGCCTTGACTGCCATGAAATAGCTCCCCCTGCAAACTTGACCAAATAACCTGAAGTAGACTTTCGAGAATCAATATCTCCTGTCATGTCTGCATCAGTAAAGCCAACTAGCAAAGGTTTCTCACCACTAAAACTCAAACTCAAGTTAGTTGTACCTTTGAGATATCTCATAATCCATTTAAGAGCATTCCAATGTTCTTTACCTGGATTAGAGAGAAAACGACTCACAATACCAACCGCATGAGAAATGTCTGGTCTAGTACACACCATAGCATACATCAAGCTTCCAACAGCTGAGGCATAAGGAATTTCATCCATTGCTTGTTTCTCTTCATCAGTGGTTGGACACTGCTTGGTGCTCAACTTAAAATGAGGAGCAAAAGAACTAGCAACACATTTGACATCATTCATGCCAAACCTTTGAAGCACCTTCTTTATGTACTTCTCCTGTGACAAATAAAGCTTCTTGGAATCTCTATAACGAGTAATAGTTATGCCCAAAATTTGTTTGGCAGGACCCAAGTCCTTCATAGCAAAAAACTTGCTCAACTGTTTCTTCAACTCATTAATCTTCAAAGCATTCTTGTCCACAATCAAAATATCATCTACATAAAACAAAAGAATGATAAAATCATCATCAGAAAATTTTTGCACAAATACACGATGATCTGAAGTTGTCTTACGGTAACCATGCTCCCCAATAATAAATTTAAACTTCTTGTACCACTGTCTTGGAGCTTGCTTCAACCCATAAAGACTCTTCTTAAGTTTGCACACAAAATCTTCCTTTCCTTTAACAACAAAGTCCTCTGGTTGCTCCATGTTGATCTCGTTATCTAAATCACCATGAAGAAAAGTTGTCTTCACATCTATTTGCTCAATCTCTAAATCAAGAGATGCTGCTAATCCAAGCACAGCACGAATGGATGATATCCTCACAACAGGAGAAAAGATCTCCTCATAATCAACACCTTTTCTTTGGCTAAAGCCTCTAACAACTAATCTAGCCTTATACTGAGGCTTAGAATTGTGTTCTTCATTCTTGATTCTGAATACCCATTTGTTCTTCAAAAATCGCATACCCTTCGGTAGCTTCACCAACTCATAAGTATCATTCTCAAGCAAGGACTTCATTTCTTCTTGCATAACTTCAAGCCATTAAGCTTTACTTTCATCTTCAATAGCCTCTCCAAAGCATTCAGGTTCTCCCCCATCAGTCAACAAAATAAACTCATGTGGAGAATACCTTGGCGAACGCTTCCTCCTCTTGTAGACCTTCTGAGTGCATTTGTAGGGATTTCCAAAGCTGGTTATTCATCTTGATCATTACCACCAACTTAATCAAGTATCGGATCAACTGTTCCATCTTCACCTGCACCTGTATCATGCTCATTATTTTGAGCTTCAACTCTACCATCTTCTACCATAGGCATAGAAGGAGTAATATCCAAGTCAGAAAAATCATCACTAGGCTGAACCATTGGTTTCTTCACATGATCAACATCCTTCAATGTTTGGTCTTCAATAAAGACAACATCTCTACTCTGAATTACCTTCTTATTAACAGGATCATAAAACCTGTAACCAAACTCATCCATGCCATAGCCAATAAAAATACGCTACCTAGTCTTTACATCAAGCTTAGATCTCTCATCTTTAAGAATATGAACAAAAGCTTTACATCCAAAGACTCTTAAATGATCATAAGAAACATCTTTACCTGACCATACCTTTTCTAGCACTTCAAATTGTAAGGGAACACATGGTGTTCGGTTCAAGACATGAACAACAG
Source organism: Arachis duranensis (assembly GCF_000817695.3). Lineage (NCBI taxonomy): Eukaryota > Viridiplantae > Streptophyta > Magnoliopsida > Fabales > Fabaceae > Arachis > Arachis duranensis. The sequence goes on from NC_029773.3 coordinate 58,944,708, forward strand.
TGCTCAAAGCTTCACCCCAAAAGGATTTTGCCAATCCAGACTGTGACAATAAGCACCTAACTCTTTCAACCAATGTTCTGTTCATCCTTTCAGCCAAGCCATTCAACTGAGGAGTCTTCGGAGGAGTCTTCTGATGTCTTATACCATGCTCTTTATAATAAGCATCAAATGGACCTGAGTACTCACCACCATTGTCAGTACGAATACATTTCAACTTCTTCCCAGTTTCTCTTTCAACAGAAGCTTGAAATTGCTTGAACACATTCAAAACTTGATCTTTAGTTTTCAAAGTGTAAACCCATAATTTCCTAGAATGATCATCAATAAACATTACAAAATAGATAGACCCTCCAAGTGTTCTTGTCTTCATCGGCCCACATACATCAGAATGCACCAAGTCAAGTATCTCCGACGTCCTTGAAGGTGGATGTCGTTTGAAAGAAACCCTGTTTTGTTTCCCAGCAAAGCAATGGTTGCACTTTTACAAAGCAACCTTATAACCAGATAAAAGATTCCTCTTGGATAACATATTCATGCCCTTCTCACTCATATGACATAATCTCTTATGCCATAAATCAGTTTCATCAACAAACTCAGCAGCATTAACAACATCTTTCACAATCTTTGCTTGAGTTAAATAAAGAGTAGAGTGTCGAGTACCTCTAGCAACAATCATGGAACCCTTGGTGAGCTTCCAGCTATCACGAGAAAATGAGCTATCCAAGTCTTCATCACATAACTTACCAACAGAAAGTAAGTTCAACCTAATATCTGGAACATGCTTCACCCGCTTCAAAGTCAATTTGGTACTGTTGGAGGTTGCTAAGCAAACCTGTCCAACACCAGCATATTTTGCAACACCTTGATGAGCCATTTTCACATCACCAAAATTACCAGGAGTATAAGAGGTAAACAAATCCCTCCTAGATGTAACATGAATAGAAGCACCACTATCAATCACCCAACTAGTGCTATTATCAACATGGTTAACAGATTCAAACTCTTCAACAACAAGAAAATCATCATGAGTTACATTAACCTTGTCTTCCTTGCTACCATCATCTTTATTTGTGCTCTTGTCTTTACTTGTCTTGGATTTCTCCTTCTTTAACTGCCAACAAAATTTCTTCACATGTCCCTTTTGACCACAATGATGACACTCAATATTCCTATATACTTTCCTCGAGACTTGCTTCTGCTTTGATCTCTAATTTTAGGACCTCAATTTTTGTTTCTCCCTCTAGACTCAGAAACAAGAATATCTGAATGTGTAGTTGATGTACCTTGTGACTTTCTTCTCATCTCTTCATTCAAAACACTACTCTTGGTAAGATCCATAGAGATTACACCATTAGGAGCAGAATTAGACAATGACATTCTGAGAATTTCCCACGAGCTTGGTAAGAATCCAAGAAGTAACAATCCTGGAACCTCTTCATCAAACTTGATACACATGGAAGATATCTGATTCATTATTCCTTGAAAATTATTCAAGTGATCTGTCATTGATGTCCCATCTGTATACTTCAAAGCCAACAACTGCTTGATCAAAAACATCTTGTTATTCCCAGTTTTCCGAGCACACAACTATTCAAGCTTAATCCAAAGGGTCTGAGCATGTGTCTCTCCAATAATATGGTTCAACATATTATCATCAATCCACTGCCTAATATATCCACAAACTTGTCTATGCAACAAAGTCCAATCATCATCAGATTTATCATTAGGCTTCTCTGTACGAAAAACTGATTTATGAAAATTTTTGACATAAAGCAAATCTTCCATCTTTGACTTTCACAAATCATAATTAGGACCATTAAGAGTGATCATTCTACTAGTATTAGTATTAGCTTCCATTGTCCACAGAATCATAAGCCCAGAAAAATACCAACAAGCTCCGATGCTAGTATGAAAGAGCCTAGCAGCAGAAACAACACAAATGTCCAACACAAAAAAAAATATGGAAACACTCACAACACAATATGGCAGCAACTATAACAAGCAAATATAGCAAATAAAGCAATAACAAGAACACACCAAGATTTTAACGTGGAAAACCCCCTCAATGTGAGAGGTAAAAATCATGAATCGTCCAGACCAATGAAATAGCTCCACTATAATCAAATGAGGTACAAGAGAGTCTCAAATAAAGCACAAAAACGTGCATATAACCAGCCAAAACATAAAAGACAAAGCTGCTAAAAGACAAAGCTGCTATCGAAGCCAATTTCTCCCTCTGCAGACCTCCAATTAAACTCTCCACCATTCAGAATGAAGAACAAGATGTGAAAAATCTACAGTCCAAAATTTCACGTCAATCCAACGGTGAAAGAATAAGAAACTGCCATTCCAAGATTGCTGCTCTGTGTAAAAATGGGAAACCTAGTTTCTCTCTTGCGAAGCCAATTTCTCTCACTGCATATCTCCAATCAACATCTCCACTGACCAGAATGAAAAACAGGATGATAAGAACACGTAGTTTAAATTTCAAGCCGATCCAACGGTGAACAAATGAGAAATTGCTATTTGAAATTTACTGCTTTGCATAAAAACGAAAATTCTATTTTTCTCTCTTCTCTCTCACTTGGTGGCTATTCTCTCTACCTCACAATGACCCCAAAATCTGATTAGGGATGTGGCACAATGAATGCAAGAGACACCCTCAAAATGTTGGGTTTGGATCTAACAACAGAGAGAAAAATCCAACAAAAAGATGAGAATTTCTAGTTGATCCAAGAAAGACCATATCTTTAATGAAATGAGACGAATATAATTGATTAGATTGGAAATTTCAGATAAGTCCTAGCAAACACATATAATTGTTTTGTTGAAGCAAATTAATAACTCACTATTATTAAAATAGAGCAACGGAAATAATTATAAACCTTAGAAGATCAATGCAATAGAAACAATTTAAAAGGCAGCTTAAGAGCAAAACTAGAAAAATCTTTCATTAAAGTTTCAGCAGTGACATATACTCAATTCTAAAATTTAATTTAGCAAATGGCACTACAAGAAAATGGAACATTTGTAACAAAAATTTTGTATCAAATTTAAAATTGTTACAAAAAAATAGTATTTTGTAATAACAATTTTTTATTGTTACAAAAGAATAATGTTTTGTAACAACATTACAAGTTGTTACAAAACATGATAATATTTTGTAACAATCTGTTTTATTTTGTTACAAATTATGTTAGTTTTTGTAACGATATAGTGTTTTGTTACAAAATATTGTAATATTTTGTAAAAAAAAAAAAACAAGTTACAAAAATTCAAAATATTTTGTAACAATTTTTTTTTTGTTTCAAAAACTCCAATTATTTTGTAACAAAACAACTTTTTATTTCAAAAACTCTAATTGTTTTGTAACAAAAAATTAATTTGTTAGAAATTCAATATTGTTTGTAACAAGTTAATTATTTGTCACAAAATATAAGTATATTTTATAACAAATTCTTTTTTCAAAATGTTAAACACTTTAAAAATAAAAAAAATTGTGTATATGTTTTTTTAAAATAATTTTATTTTGTTTCAAAAATTAAAATTTTTTATATAATGTATGTATTCATTAATTTTTAAAAATTATAAATATTATTTTATATTCTTCTAAATAATTAATATATAATTTTTATTAATATCAGATTTTTAAAATTAACTAAAAATTAATTTATGTCACTTAAAGAAATTTTATTAAATTATAATTATAAATAAAAGTAACTAAAAAGAAAAGAAAAAAAACAAAATACTAAAAGCTGTAAAAAGGGATACACTGCAGTAAAAAATCCTAAGTCTCCCCAACCCCTCACTCACGAACACTCTGCACCATCTACCACTCCAGAAAGCGCAATAAAGATCCCGCCGGAAGAAGAAGGATCGGCGTAGCCCCCGAAAAACGTTCTTCTCGTCGTCATCTCGTTTGTTATTACCGTCTCTTCCGCCGTTGTGTTGTGAGTGGCGGCCTGGTGGTCTTCGGTAGTCTTCGAATTTAAGGTTTTATCTGATTTTATAATTATCAAATTATTTTCTATATTTAAATAATAAAATTTAGGAAATATAAAATAATAAGAATTTTATATGATCTAATTTAAATAATTGAGATTTTAGAATTTAATACTTTAATTTTTATAAACAAAAAATAAATTATATTATTTCTAATTTTAAATTAGAATACTTGATTAAAAACTGATTAGTAAATTGATAATTGAGTAGTATTTTTAAAATAATTTTAAGAGATTAAATTAGATTTCAAATTTATATAATATGCTTTAATTTTATTAAAAATTTACCAAATTCTAATTTACCCAAAATTCTTAATTTCACTTTTACCCCAAATTAAACTCTAATACCAAATTAAACCCTATAAACCCTAATCCTAATTAACCCATAATTTTTTCCTTTTACCCAGGAACCCTAGCGCAGCCCCTCCCTTTCACTTTTCCTCCTCTTCAGAGCAACTTCATCCCCCATTTAGCCATTATTTTCAAGTTTGATCATCACCACCTCATCACCACCATTCACCCCCCTTGCTCCTCAGCAAGTTCACTGCCTCAGCTACCCGAACCACCCTTATCTTTTTCTTCCTCCTCTACTCCTTTCTCTTCTCCTCTGTTCACTGAACCATGGTTGAACCACCGTCGTCAGGGACCAGATAGCGTGCGCGAGGAAGGAGAAGCCCCTGTCCTCGCGTTCGTCGTCGTCTCCAAGTGTTCCTGCAGATGCCATCGTCTTCGCCACGAAGCCAACGCCGCCATGGTCCTCGCCAAGAAGCCAGTGCT
>NC_029773.3:58953419-58959736 GCF_000817695.3 Arachis duranensis
TAGAGGATATCTTTAAAGATGTTCAGCCTGATCTGGAGGAATCAGAGAGAATAATAGAACCTCTGAAAATCCCTCAGGAAGAGGAGAAACCTCCTAAACCCGAGCTCAAACCATTACCACTATCCCTGAAATATGCATTTCTGGGAGAAGGTGATACCTTTCCTGTAATCATAAGCTCTACCTTAGAGCTACAGGAAGAGGAAGCACTAATTCAAGTGCTAAGGACACACAAGACAGCTCTTGGGTGGTCCATCAGTGATCTTAAGGGCATTAGCCCAGCCATATGCATGCACAAAATCCTATTGGAAGGTGACGCTAAGCCAGTGGTTCAACCACAAAGGTGGCTGAACCTAGCCATCACTACAAGAAAATGGAACATTTGTAACAAAAATTTTGTATCAAATTTAAAATTGTTACAAAAAAATAGTATTTTGTAATAACAATTTTTTATTGTTACAAAAGAATAATGTTTTGTAACAACATTACAAGTTGTTACAAAACATGATAATATTTTGTAACAATCTGTTTTATTTTGTTACAAATTATGTTAGTTTTTGTAACGATATAGTGTTTTGTTACAAAATATTACAATATTTTGTAAAAAAAAAAAAACAAGTTACAAAAATTCAAAATATTTTGTAACAATTTTTTTTTTGTTTCAAAAACTCCAATTATTTTGTAACAAAACAACTTTTTATTTCAAAAACTCTAATTGTTTTGTAACAAAAAATTAATTTGTTAGAAATTCAATATTGTTTGTAACAAGTTAATTATTTGTCACAAAATATAAGTATATTTTATAACAAATTCTTTTTTCAAAATGTTAAACACTTTAAAAATAAAAAAAATTGTGTATATGTTTTTTTAAAATAATTTTATTTTGTTTCAAAAATTAAAATTTTTTATATAATGTATGTATTCATTAATTTTTAAAAATTATAAATATTATTTTATATTCTTCTAAATAATTAATATATAATTTTTATTAATATCAGATTTTTAAAATTAACTAAAAATTAATTTATGTCACTTAAAGAAATTTTATTAAATTATAATTATAAATAAAAGTAACTAAAAAGAAAAGAAAAAAAAACAAAATACTAAAAGCTGTAAAAAGGGATACACTGCAGTAAAAAATCATAAGTCTCCCCAACTCCTTACTTACGAACACTCTGCATCGTCTACCACTCCAGAAAGCGCAATGAAGATCCCGCCGGAAGAAGAAGGATCGGCGTAGCCCCCGAAAAACGTTCTTCTCGTCGTCATCTCGTTTGTTATTACCGTCTCCTCTGCCGTTGTGTTGTGAGTGGCGGCCTGGTGGTCTTCGATAGTCTTCGAATTTAAGGTTTTATCTGATTTTATAATTATCGAATTATTTTCTATATTTAAATAATAAAATTTAGAAAATATAAAATAATAAGAATTTTATATGATCTAATTTAAATAATTGAGATTTTAGAATTTAATACTTTAATTTTTATAAACAGAAAATAAATTATATTATTTCTAATTTTAAATTAGAATACTTGATTAAAAACTGATTAGTAAATTAATAATTGAGTAGTAGTTTTAAAGTAATTTTAAGAGATTAAATTAAATTTCAAATTTATACAATATGCTTTAATTTTATTAAAAATTTACCAAATTCCAATTTACCCAAAATTCTTAATTTCACTTTTACCCCAAATTAAACTCTAATACCAAATTAAACCCTATAAACCCTAATCCTAATTAACCCATAATTTTTTCCTTTTACCCAGGAACCCTAGCGCAGCCCCTCCCTTTCACTTTTCCTCCTCTTCAGAGCAACTTCATCTCCCATTTAGCCATTATCTTCAAGTTTGATCATCACCACCTCATCACCACCATTCACCCCCCTTGCTCCTCAGCAAGTTCACTGCCTCAGCTACCTGAACCACCCTTTTCTTTTTCTTCCTCCTCTACTCCTTTCTCTTCTCCTCTGTCCGCTGAACCATGGTTGAACCACCGTCGTCAGGGACCAGATAGCATGCGCGAGGAAGGAGAAGCCCATGTCCTCGCGTTCGTCGTCGTCTCCAAGTGTTCCTGCAGATGCCATCGTCTTCGCCACGAAGCCAACGCCGCCATGGTCCTCGCCAAGAAGCCAGTGCTACCATCGTCACCATCACGGACTGCTGTTGCGCGTGCCGTCGCCGCTGCCTCTGAGTCCGTCGCAATCGCTTATGGGAGCCCAAGGAGAGACACGATCGAGAAGCCGCATCTTGTGGTCGCCGACGAAGAAATCACTACCACCGAACCCCAGCCGAGCCGTCGCCATCGAACTAGGTAGAGAGGGAGAAAGTAACATCGTTGCCATTGTTTGAAAGGAGCTCGACCATCCTTGCCGCTGGAGCTTGTCGCCGGAAGAGAGGAGGTGACGACGGAGGAAGTTGCCGCCGCTGTTCTGCCTCGCCGAATGGCGCTGGAAAACCGCTGCTGCAGCCGCTAGAGGACTCCCCTGCAGCTGCCAAACCCTATCCCACTCCAGTTTGGGTTCGGACCATGGTTCGTTTATGACGGGTTTTGTTTTTCTAGGTGTCGGAGCTGCTGCCATTGCTTCGTCTCCATGTTTCTCCTTTATTATGTAAGTATATCTTTGAGTTGGTATTTCTGAATACTAAGTTGGTATTGAGATAGTGAGTTGGCTATTTCTGTGATTATTGAATTCTCTGCAGCTAGCTTTGTTGCATTGTTGCTGAGTAGTGAAAATTCTGAGTTTCAGTTGGCCTGAATCATCAGATTGGGATTGCTGATTGATGAATTTGGTGCTGGATATGCTGATGTTGATTGTTGAATCTGCAAGGTTACACAAATTATGGTGCTGTCCAAGATCTATAAAATTTAGGAAGTTATGTATGTATGGTATTTCTCAATGCTTCAATACTGGTTTTACCACTACTTAGTACTTACAGATTAAGTCATCACATAATATATATAGCCAAGTATTTTTCATACAGGTTAGCAAGTGCCACTTAAATTTGAAACATAAGGTATGTGTTGTAATTTTTACCATCCTTAAGGAAACTAGGGCCTTCCGCTAAGCTAAATAATTAGAGAAAATATATCATACATGCTCTAAATATAATTGCAAATTGCTTAGGTTGTCTTGATTGTTGTCATTCATGTTATTAACATACATGAATAAAGAAACAAGAAGCTGCTTTACATTCGTAATAGGTTAAGGTCAAGGAGTGATTTAATGATAGAACTAGTCTATTTAATCATTTGTAACTTAGTATAAAAGAAGCTGAAACAACAAGAGTTGGATGCCTATAAAAACTTAGATGAAGGTCGTCAAATTAGAGGATACATTAACTTGTTTAGTAGATACAATAAACTGAATTTATTTATTGAAATTTTTAGTTGAATTTTGTTACAAATGCTCCACTATTATTCACGTACTTATTCTGGGGATTGACAAGGCTGGAAAAAAAGTAATGCATATTTCGAATGCCATTTTTTTTACAAAATTGTTGAACTTTGTTATGTTTCCCTGAGTTGCTGAATACATTAACTTTACAGACTTTGTTGGAGAGGATGAAGTCAGTGTACTCAAACATAGAAAGCCTTCCTTCTGATCGAATCATTCCAACTGTGGGGTTGAATATCGATCGTATTGAAGCTGCAAATAGGAAACTTGTGTTCTGGGACTTTGGAGGTTGGGTATGGGCATATGTTAGAAGGATGAATGATTAATAAAAATTGAATTGAATTTTGCTTGTTCGGTATCTTGTTTTGGATTGATTAAAATGAATGATGGAAATTTTATTGTTGTTGAAATTTTTGTTGTTGTTGAATATTCATTCGATTAAAAAGAGAAAAAAGGAACTAAAAGCAAAGCGTCTTGTTTTCAATGTTGCAGGTTTCATTTAATTTGAGTTGAACCGTTTAGTTATGTTGGCTGTGTGATTTCCTCACATGTTTGTGCTAACTGAACAATTTGAAACTATAGGTACTAGAGACAGTAAAGTTCAAATTTTTCAGACAATTTTTTAGAATTGCATTAATTGACATCATATTGTTATTGTTGGTCATCTTTTCAGGTGTGTGTCACTTATTAGAAGTTTCTCCATGAGAAAGAAGATGTATGAACATGATGGAGTTTATAATTTGTAGTTTATATTTTGGAGATTTATAATTCCTTGTTTTTCTTGTCCTATGTATCTATCTAGTTCATTAGGGTTCTTCAATGTGTCTTGTTAGTTTGTACTTTAAAGTTTATATGTTGAAGATTTATAAAACAATCTTAATTAAATGAAAGATATTTGAACTATCTATGTTATTATATATTATATGAATGTTGACTTACTAAATAAATTAGTTAATATATTAATTAATTAAAAAATAATATAATTTGGCAAATTATGTATAATTTGTATTTAAAAATTTATTACAAAATAAATAGTGTTTTGTAACTGAAGAAAAAAAATGTTACAAAATCAAGTTATATTTTGTAACTAAATTTTGTGATAGGAAAAATTATATTGTTACGAAAAATATTTTAAAGGTCCAAAATTGTTACTACTTTTGTAACAAATTTTGGTTTTTGTATTAAAAAAATTTGTTACAAAATATTACTTTGAATTGTCAGTTTCAATCCTCTCTGCAGCAACAAGCGACTGTCCAACCCCAAAGCACCCCTGACTTAGCCTCTGTAGTTGCCGTACTCTCCAAGACAACTCATTGTTTCATACATGAGACCAGAGCTTCAATTAGAAACTTAAAAGTACAAGTGGATTAGTTAAGCAAGTGAATACCTGAGAGGCCTCTTAACACTCTTCCTGGTGATACAGAGTTAAATCCAAGAGAGGAATGCAAGGTCATCACAGTGGCTGATGAACCCGTGACAAAGGAGGAAGCATGTGTTGTTGAAATTGAAGAGAAGGCTGAGAGTACCGTAGTACACAACTTATCCAAGGCATCAGAGCACACGCCGAAGTCACCATGCTCTCAGAAGCTCCAAAAGGAGACCAAGGACGGGCAATTCTCACAGTTCTTGGAAATCTTAAAAAAGTTAAAAATCAGTATTCTTTTTACGGAGGTACTGGAGCATATGCCTCTCTAGTTGAGTTCATGAAGGGCTTACTCTCTAAAACGAAGACCCTAAAAGGAGATGAAACAGTAGTCCTCACTGAGGAATTTAGTGCATTAATTCAAAGCAAGTTGTCAAGAAAGATGTCAGATCCAGTAAGCTTTTAGATTCCATGCACTATTGAGAGCATCAACTTTGACAAAGCCATGTGTGATCTTGGTTGCAGACATCAATCTAATGCGCTTGTTTGTAATGAAGAAGCTCGGAATTCAAGAGGCACAACCAACGAGTATAGCACTATAAATGGTAGACAAGTCTTTGAAATAGGCACATGGAATAGTAGAAAATATCTAGGTTAAGGTTGGAGAACTTTTTCTCCCTATAGATTTGTGATCCTTGGCATGGGAGAGGATGCAAACGTTTCTCTGATCCTTAGAAGACCATTCCTAGCCATTGGGAGAGCTCTGATTGATGTGGAAAATGGGGAATTAGTTCTGAGAATGCATGAAGACTACTTGGTTTCAAGGTTTTTAGAACTTTACACTACTTTGATGAAGGAGGCACTTGCATGAAGGGTGAGCTCACTACCCCAAGTCTACAAGGACCCTTAACTGATGCAAAGCAGAGTTCACTGTTCAAGCATCCCTTAGCGAGAACCAATAAGATTTCCCCTAACATCAAACCTAAGTTTGGTGTTGAGAGTACATCATCCACCAAGGAGAGAGTTCCTAAGAAGAAGGTGCCAAGAGGTTGGAGGCACAAGAAGATTTCTACTGAAGACTTCTCACCCGGAAAGAGAGGTGGTAATCACTAAGAGTCCAATTCTACCTCATACAACGAAAAGGATCCTGTCTCTTGAGAACATTGAGTTAATCCATGATAGTATAGGAAAGAGATTCACAATGAGGGGTGAAGAACTAAGCCCCTATGATCACCCCCCTCCCTAGTGGAGTTAACCGTTAAGCTTGTGATGGTAAAGAAGCGCTTGTTGGGAGGCAACCCAATCATAAGTATCCATTAGTTTTTCTTTCAGTTTGATTTTCATGCATTTTTATTTTTATTTATAGTTTTTCTTAGTTTAATTTTAATTGTGATCATTCAAAGTGTTTAGAATAGGGACATGAGTAAGGATGTCAATGGGGCAGGGGCGAGGCAGGGGCGGGGGATGCCTCTCTGCTCCCCGTCCCCACCCCTAGAATTAATCCCTGTTCCCGCCCCAATCCCCACCATGGGGGGACAAATGTCCCCATTCCCATTCTTTGCGTTT
>NC_029773.3:58962828-58964557 GCF_000817695.3 Arachis duranensis
CACGAAGGCATGTGTGGGAACCATCTCGGAGCTCGGGCACTATCCAAAAAAATAGTCAGAGCCGGGTTCTACTGGCCGACCTTGCAAAGAGACGCAGCGGAGTTTGTGAAAATATGCCCCCTGCCAAAAACACGCCAATTTTCACAAAGCACCGCCTGAAGACCTTATCAGCATCACCGCACCATGGCCCTTCGCAAAATGGGGACTCGACCTACTCGGCCCATTTCCACAAGGACCGGGGCAAGTCAAATACCTCATTGTAGGGGTCGACTACTTCACAAAGTGGATCGAAGCCGAACCCTTAGCCACTATTACGGCTCAGAAAAGCCGTAAATTCCTATATAAAAACATTGTCACGAGGTTCGGAGTCCCCTACTCCATCACAACAGACAATGGAACACAGTTCACGGACACAAGTTTTCAGAACTTGGTGGCCGAACTAAAAATTAAACAGCAATTCACCTCGGTCGAGCACCCACAAGCCAATGGACAAGCAGAGGCTGCAAATAAAGTCATCTTGGCCGGGTTAAAACGAAGACTCCAAGAGGCCAAAGGGGCATGGGCCGAAGAACTCCCCCAGGTACTATGGGTATATCGGACAACCCCGCACTCTACAACGGGAGAATCCCCATTCCGACTAGCTTACGGGATGGAGGCAATGATTCCTATCGAAATAGATGAAGGGTCGCCCAGAGTCATCTTCTACAACGAAGGAGGCAACCCTCAGGCACAAAGGGAAGAACTCGATCTCCTCCCCGAAGTCCGAGAAAGAGCCCGAATCCGAGAAGAAGCCTTAAAACGGCGAACGGCCCTCAGATACAATCAAAAGGTAATAAAGCGAAGTTTCTCCATTCACGACCTGATTCTAATCCGAAATGACATCGGAACACAAAAGTCGGGAGAAGGAAAGCTAGCCGCAAATTGGAAAGGGCCCTACAAGGTAACAGAAGTCTTAGGGACAGGCTACTACAAAATATCCGACCTAGAAGGCAATGAACTGCCCAGAGCCTGGCACGCCTGTAATCTAAGACGGTACTACAGCTAGAAAAACTTAACCCGAGGTGTACTCTTTTTCCCCACAAGGGTTTTTTAATGAGACACCCGGTTAAGTAGGATACCCGACCTAAAGGGTAAACACTTTGTAAATATTCTTTCTTTTTTAATACTAATCAAATTTCTCTATTTTCTTTTCCTCATGATGAAGCAAATCCTAGAAAGTACCCCACCAAGGCGCATTAATTTATGCTCGGCAAAACGCAAAAAATCATTTGCCAAGAGACCATACAAGGTCGGCAAAGATAAAGCGACGAGGTTCAAATTAATGTGAGAAGTTATAAAGTAACTCTGAAAAGGCTCAAAAGGCCAAATAAAAAGAGATTACAAAAATAACTTAAAAGGGCCGACCAACGACAAAGTCGGACCCAACAAAAACGAGGTACTCAAGCACCCGAGGTCCGAGAAAAAGCTCGGACCCAAGAAAGAAGCCTTAAAACGGCGAGAACCAAGATTTCGAAAAAACGCTTACTAAAAAGTTGCTTTTGTAAAGCAACTAAAAAGTACAAAGCGGAAAAACGAAATCGAAGGAAGCTCCGAAAACGCTTACTAAAAAGTTGCTTTACAAAAGCAACTAAAAAGTACAAAGCGGAAGAACGAAATCAAAGGAAGTTCCGAAAACGCTTACTAAAAAGTTGCTATACAAAAAAACAACTAAAAAGTACAAGCGAAAAAA
>NC_029773.3:58967281-58993324 GCF_000817695.3 Arachis duranensis
TGTTATTTTGTTTCAAGACAATTTTAGCTAAAAAGATTTGGTTTGATTTATGTATGTTTTTGCATGTTATATCCATGTAAATTTGCTTATTAAAATCGTTAATATATTAGTTAATTTAAAAAATAATTTAGTAAATTATGCATGTAATTTGTAATAAAAAAAATTGTTACAAAATAATTAATTTGCTTTCGTAACTAAAGGAAAAAAATGTTACAAAATCATGTTACATTTTGTAACAAAATTTTTTGATAGGAAAAAAATTGACTGTCACGAAAAATACCTTTAAGATCAAAATTTGTTACCATTTTTGTAACGGCTTCTGGTTTTTTGTATCAGAAAAAATTGTTACAAAATATGGTATTGAATTGTAACAGTTCCATTTTTCGTTACAAAAACTTTTTGTAACGGGACTTACTGCAATGGACCCTTTTTTTGTTACAAAAAACTTTTGTTTCAAAATTTCGACGTTTTGTAACAATATTTTTTGTTACAAATGCGTCTTTTTCTTGTAGTGTGGTTAAAAGAGACAAGACATAATTGTTAGAAAGATCAGTGTTAACTACCAACTTTCAATTCTCATACCATACTTATTATCTACATTGTCACATTGTTCACATGTTTATTCGCAGCTTCATTCTTTCTCAAAATAAAGACAAGATCTTGCAAATTAGCTCAATATAGCATGGACTCTATAGTCAAAATTCTTAAGTACAAAATAGTAAATATTTCAAAGTACAAAGAACATAATGTAGCCAGAGTAGAAAAACCCACATCATAATCATTGTTTACATTGCAAGCCTACTAATATGGCAAACCAAGATGCAGACTCAGTGCTCCTACTGAACCAATGCTCAGTTCTTCATCATTTATATATATGACTAGTACTAAGAAATAATAACACCAACCAGTTATAAAATCTAGTGAGGAACAAAAGACAAATAAAAAGGGAAAAATAAGTTTAGCTTCTTCTTTATAAAATGTGGCGAGGAACTTCAAAACTAAAAAGAAACTAAAAATACAAAAGAAATGATAAATTCTAATATGATAAATTCACTATAACTACAATGTTAAGAACATTTGAAAAATAATAAAGTTCTAAAAATATTCAATCAGCATAGCTAAACATTATTTATTTATTTGAAAGATAATCTCACAAAAAGTGATCGAGGTCAAGTAACAAGAAGTATCACTTAAATAAGACAATTAGGAATGTTTATAGTACAGTTTTTCTATAAAATAAATTGAAACTACACTAAAATATTTTAAATGCTAAAAATAATTTAAAAACTCACCAACACACTTTTTAACATAGAAAACTGGTTTAAAACCATTTTACAATATGATACACTAGTTTAAACCAATTCATAAGAATAAAACCATATTTAATTTTAAAAATTAATTTAAACTTATTTATATTAAAAAAAATAGTTTTTAACATACAAAACACAGATTTTATCTGGTCTATATACAAATAACCATTTCTAACCCAACATGGTCGGTTCGGACGGCTAGCTCGATTTAGAAAGAGAGATGACACTGTTTGGTTAAACTAGTTTTATTTTGTTTTAACGATAAAATCACAAATTATGAATACAATTCAGTTTTTATACTTGAAAAGACTGATTAATTTAAAATGGTATAGTTTAGTCTTAGTTCAGTTTAATTAAAATGTCTAACACTCAATACACATTTTTACAATGCCCCTGGCATATGAAATAACAATTCAATGCAACAAAACAAAAATTTGAATAACAATGTTTGAAAATTGAGAGATGAAACAAAGTAATTATAGTATTCATAGTTATGAGGACTGCATCGAACTGGAAAGTTCGACCTGTTAATCAATAACCAGATAATAAATCAGTTCGATTTAAGATATAAAAAATTTTAGTACCAAACTTGTTAAAAATCAGTTTAAAATCGGTTAAAAAGGCAAACCAATGCAAAATTTTAGCCATTAATTAATTTAAAATAACAAATCACAAAAAAATATTTTTTAAAAAATTATATATTTTATATATAAATATATTATTTTATTATATCTAGTTCAATTTCGATTGAACCTCGATTAAATCTTTAAACTATTGAACTTCTAATTTTATCCGTTTCAATTTTTAGAACCTTGATAATATTCATTAAATTGTATTGCACACAAGTACTAAAGTACGCAACAAGATGACATACTAATGTAGCTATATGCATAAAACTAACTTCAAGTATTTTCAACAATTATATTGTTGACTTACACTACTAGAAACACGTAAATTACTGTCAAAATTTTCATCGGATTATTCCACCAGCGATAATTAATGTCGGATTTAACATGAGAATATTCGACTAGAATTTGAAAATATAAAATGTTGGTAAACTTATAGTCTAATGTTGAATTTTTTTCACCAAAAAAATCTTACAGTAGTGTGAAGCTATATTCGTCAAGGCATCGTACTCCCCCCAACACCTTCGCTTCTCTTCTACCAGCTGCCTCTCCAGCCACTCTGTCGCACATTGATGCCGAAATCAAACCATCATTGCCGCACATGGGTAAGTTTTTTATTTTATTGACTTTATCATTTTATTTTTATGATTTTCAATTTCTTATTTTTTTTTATTGTTCTTTTACGCTAATTTTAGCTTACAAAATGTCATTTGTAATATATATTTTAAATTTTTTATTTACATTCAACCCTAGTTTATTTGGTAATTTTTTATTATAAATGTAGCTTTAGTCAAAATGAATAGATATTAATTGAAAGAGTAAATTGACCAAAGTATAAATGAAAGATTTTGGGGCGTACAAAAATACCTACCAAAGAATAAAAAATATCAAAGTATACACTAAATTGTAACCAATGGACAAAAGTGATATGCCATTAGTGGGACTTTGTTTCGAATAAGTTATCTGCATTCGTGGCAATTTAGGTGATTACATAGCATTGTTTGTGATTGTTTAGTAAATCTGATATGGAATATCACATTTTTCATCTTTAAAAATAATATAGAAAACAAAAGACAAGTGATGTGCCCTAATTCTGAAGTATCATTTTTTTTTGCAAAAAAAAAACAAAAAAGATAAATAGATTCTTAATTTTTTTATTTTTTAACAAATATGTTTCTGATAAAATTTAAATAAAAAAATAAAAATATCTTTCACTTTTATAATCGGAAGACAAATTGATCCCTCCATCTATTTGTCTCTTTTGAATCAAACAGAAGTCACTAATATAACTGTTTCACATGTTTTTTGGTTGATTTCGATAGGTAGGGTCGAAACGAGTTTGTATTAAGATTTCAAGTATCGAGAAGCAGATATAACTCCTCTAAAAAAGAGTGAGCTAGACCCGAAAATTACTTGATTATAGTGTCAAATCAGTTTTATATTGACATTACTAGTGGTAGAATAACATGGGAATAAATAATTCAATAAAAAAGACAATGAAAGTATAAAATATTGGTTAAAGCAATATTTAATAGCAAAATGCATAGAAAATAAATAACGATAAGTCAAAAAGCAAAAGAAAACAAGTTACGGATTGACTTTTAACACTCACATACACTTGCACTCCATGTTCTTCCGTTGCATCACGGAGACTGGGAATCTAATGAATTTATGTGATGATCTATAGTTCTTAACTGAAGTCCTGAACTCTTCTAAGTTTCTACTATTTAAAGACCATGGAGATTGTCTGATCATGAAGCATGTTGTCCACGATCCCTTTTCCTCCTTTTTCTCAGCCATGACCTTGTCTTGACCATGAAGAATCTTGATCCCCAAGTTTTGACACCCACATCTTCCTTGGTCTTTACGTCCCACGTTTGTTCAGCTTGCTTCTCAAATTTTAAACCCATGTCCTTCATTCAGCTTCAAGTTCGAGCAGCAAGCCTTGATGATCAATAAAAGGCTATAACTAGCTTTCGATTTTAAGGCTCCTGTATCATCTTTCTTCAACTTCAACTTGCCCGTCTCTGCTTCTATAGTTGAAACACTACTTCTATAGTCGAAATAACTGACAATCTAAAAAATTCATTTTTTGTACCAACAAATTGTCCAATTAAAACTTGTTATTTTGTTTAAAAAAAATAACTTTTGATGTTTCTCGTGCGAGGCACGTGCCACCTTTTCAATTTCTTAAAATTTGAAAGGACAGATACGCATTGTTTAAAATGACATGCGCTTTTCTAGGAACACATAACATCCCCTACCGTAGGAGCTACCATGGCTTCTGCTTTAACTGCCTTTTCCTGCTGCTATGACTGCTTCAAATGATGCTCCTTCTTCTTCATCTCAAGAGGGTGATGACGACATTCATGTCATAAATTCTCCACCTCTAATGGCTAATGTGTCACAATTTTATAATGATGATGGAACCTTAAGGGTTCCCAATCTGTTGATGTAGAGACCACTGCATTATAGCATAGCCAAGTACTTCTCCCCTTTCAGGTTTTTCATGTCATATATTCATACCTAGATCCTATCTTGACCTTGGTAAAAATTGAGTCGATATCTGCTTTTTTTCCTTCTCCTCTGGAACACCTTCCTTTGATTTTTTTTAAGAATGCCAAAGCTACTTACTTTGCCAGTCGATTTTTAGGACTTCTCCCCTTAAAGAATCGAGCTCATTATTTTCAACTTGGATGTCGATGCCTTCTCCTTCTTATAAGCCCTTTTGGAAGTCTCTAGGTATAGTGTTTTCCCTTCAACTGGCCACCTATGACTTATCCTATATTGCTCCATTACTTGTACCTAGTTTGTATTTTTTGTGTACAACCATAAACGATTTTCATTTCCCTTATGGAATGACGGACCCGACCCTTATGGAGATCTTCAATATAAATTTTGACTCGACATCTGTGTCAGGTTTTATTCAAAATAATATGGGTTCCGATGATGTTTCTGTTACTGAAAATGAACACGTTGCCTTTTTGACTTTATGGCTTAATGCTTTTGTTTTCAGCCAAAAATCAATTCAAATCCAAAAAAGTAATTATCTCTTATTGGCTATCGTGCTTCACCTCAAGAAATACGTCAATCTTCCTTCTCTTATCTTGGGTCAATTGTGTAAGACTCTTTCTCTGGGAGTTAGTGAAATTTGTCGAGGGGAATCATTGATCAATCCGTTTGGCCCATTATGGCTCAAGTCTGTGTTCAAGCATCAATTTACTGCCCCTTCTGAATTCCCAAAAACTCCACTTGAAGGTATTCAACTTTATTCTCTTACTTGGTAAAAACCTAAGGGTATCTCCTTCATCGATGCCTTTTGCCACTTTATTGAACTCTTCCTTAATGTTAAAAACAATGATGACTCGACCTATCATCCAAACTCTCTAGCCTACCAAAAAGTTAAAATAGGTTACCTTCATTCTCTCACAAGCCCTAAGCTTGAAAATCAAGAAGCTCTTGATGAACTGTGGGCAAAAATCCTTACTCCTCAAATTCTTCCCATAGGGCTTCCTCGTGAGTCGACCATGGCTCTCAAAAAGAAACTTGTCACATATTCTCCACAGTATGTGTCGAGGAAATTCGGTCTCGCACAAGTACTATCTTACCCACTTTCACTTGAAGCTAGAGCTCAGATGATTCATTATGAAACGTTGAATTTGAAGGAATTCAACCAAATTCTGGATATGAATCATCAACATGTAATCAAATTCTGCTTCTTTTCGACCCTTGATTTTCACAATTAGTGGTCGAACTATTATACTTCTCATTGACCTTCAGTCGAGCAAGCTCTTTTTAACTTGGTTCTTCCTTCTGCACGGACTGTTGTTGCGTCAAAGAAAACCAAAGGTGATCACATCAAAGAAATTGTTGTCTTTGAGAAATATTATAAGGTCAATGGCATTTTCGGCACGTAAGGTTCATTTCAATTGAGGCCAAAGAGGTATGGGAAAAGAGAAAGAAAGCACACTTCCACAGATGTCTCGATCGCTATTTTAACATTTTAAGTCGAGACCCTTTGTGCAGAAAAAGAATTTTATGAAACCATTTAAATTTCTTTCTTTTCCTAATACCCATTTTGGACTTGCTAATCAACTACCTAACCCTCCTAAAGGTGCCTTAGGAGTAGATTATCGATTCTGGAGAAAAGACCCTCGTACTATGGGCATACACTACTAGTTCCATCTATTACCTAGGCACCAGGGATAGAATTCATGGTCGAACGAGGATTGTTGGATATCCTTCAGTACCATGTTTTTCTTAATACTTAAAAATCTTTTAAGTTCTTACTTTCCTTATGTTTTTTTTACTTTTTTAGCTGCTCAGCCAACAACTTTGACAGGTGTTGCTTCTGACCTTAAACCGGTCGAGAAAATTTGGGAGTCAGACGAGGAACCTGTCCCTAAGAAAACAAAATCCAAAAGGGGTTGAGGTAGAGGACGGTTGAGTGCAAGTGAGGCCACTCTTCCTTCAAAAAAGCACAAAGCTATTGACATTCTTATGGCAGATAAACCCAAGAAAGTTTAAAAATCTTATCCGGTTGCCCCCATCAAGGTACTTTTAGCTCTTTTCACCTTTGATGATCGACTTAGATCTTACATATTGTAATAATCTACTTCTTGTTTTAGTCAAAACCTGTTACCCATAGCTCTAGGTCTTAAGCTAAAACACAAAGCTACTTCAAATTAGGTGTCGATACATTTGGTGTCGAGGCCAAAGTTACTCAACCCCCAAAGGTTGTTGTATCTTTACCTTTCTTAAGTCCAATTTAGCCTACACCATCGACTGCAGCGTCCCAGGCTTCTACTAATTCTCCAATGGTAATCACACTCTCCCTATTGTTTAATGCTTTATTTGTATTCCAATTTCTCATGTAAAAGCTCATTCTTTTCCTAGGCAAGCTACATGCGTCTTCCAACCAATGCTAAAACTCATCAAGTGTTCGATCCTATCTCGATATCAGTTGTAGTAACTTCAACTATTCTTCCTACAAAAACCTCGACTGATGTCAAATAGGACGAATCTCCTATCAATGTTCTTGCTCTAAAATTAGAAGACCTAAACATTGATGATTTTAAATTTGATCTTGCCAACATGCTTTTGGAGGATCGACAAGTATACTTTCCAAGGGGACAAAAATTGTATCTTTTACTGGTCAAGAGCCTAAAATCCCTCATGTGCAAGTTACAGCAACAATTATTCCAACTCATGAAGAAGAAGTCACTTATCCCAAGCCACAACATCCACCAAGTCCCGATCCTTCAGTTTTCAACAAGGTCAACATTGTTCTCAAATGCTTCAATTACCCCTTTGAAGAAATCAACAATAATGCTGACCTCAAAGCTTGACTATTGTCTACCCTCGACTTTCTGAACCAAAAAATTTCGACTGATGCCTTGACTGTCTTGGAACTCATAGAAGCTATTTACAATCACATTGCCAAGGTTGCACGATCGAGAAGAAATTCAACAAAGCAGTAGAAGCCTTAGCTTTCCATGATAAACAATTAAAGAAATGTGAAACAGCCAAGTCTCAAGTTGAAGAAGTCTTATTATAAAGGCAAATCAAAGAGAAGATTATGTTCGTTAAAGTCGACATTCTTGAAAAAGAATTAGCTGAGCTGAAAGCAAGTAAAACAGAGGTCGAGGATACTATTGCAGACCTTCGTCAACGACTTCAGAAAATAAACCATGTTCATACGTCGAAGGCATCGGGTCGGACCACTCTTGTAGAGAATGTCAATCAAACAGTCAAGGCCAAAGAAGAAACTATAGAAACCTCTGCTGCCTTGGGTCAAAAATAAGAAAATCTCAAGCTAAGGTTTATAACTTTGTTTTGATTTCTTATATTTACTGAAGCTTGAACTATGTTTATGTGGTATGAACTTTCCATCTATTGCTCAATAACAATGATATAACTTTAAATATTACTATTTATATGGCCTACTTATCAAGAAGTAGTTATATCTTTTAATTCATAAGTATTACCATTAAATATTTTTTCGACCCTAAAAGGTCCTTCCCATAGGGGAGACCATTTTCCTTTTACTTGTTCAGTTGGAAGAACTATGTTATGACTTGGCAGCACTATCTTTTTGTCTCGCCATTCAATCCAGAGCCATCAATCTAGATGATGTATGAGCATCTTTTTTATATTTTCTTAGTATATAAATTTATTGAGTTTTTATGAGATTTTGATGTTTTAGGCCTGTTTGGATGCTACTTTGAGATGCATTGTGGTTTTATTAATTTCAAAAAATATTCGGACAAGTCTGACAGAGTTCATGCAGAAGAAAAAGAAAGAAATTGGATGCTGTCAAGCTGGCGCTAAACGCCGCTGCATGGTGATTGGCACCAGGTGCCTCGTACTTCATGCCAGCTCTCTTTGAAGCTGGCGTCAAATGCCACGACTCGGCGTTTAGCGCCAGATGCATTGTAAAATGCACCCAAAACCACACGCTAATGGCGCTAAACGCCAATCCTGATGTTTAGCATCAAGAGATCAGTAACTTCAACAATGCTTTCTGCCTCAGCGGCGCTAAACACCGAGCCTGGTATTTAGCGCTAGTAGCGCGTTTTGGAACTCCAAGGAAGGCTTCAATAGCTTTAGTTTCTAGTTTTCTTTATTTGTTTTTCTTTTATTTAAAAACAAAACACAATCTTTTAGGTTTTGAAATTAATTATTCTATTTTATTTTCAAATTAATTAGGTTAGATATAAAAGGAAAAAAGATTCATCCCTTCGGGCTCTCTTCTCTTCTTCTTTTTCGTTCTACACATTCATACTTTTTGGAACCCTAGATTTTTTTTGAGCCATGAGCAACTAAAGCTCCTCTGTTAAGGTTAGGAGCTTTGTTTATTTGATGGATTAATACTATTATCATTCTACTTTTAATTAATGTACTGATTTAAATTCAAGGATAACTTTCATTCTTCATTATAGGAATTAAAGTATATTGGAAGATAAGTCTTTTTCTAATTGAATTCTTGTTGAATCTTTGAAAAGTTAACTCAATTGAATAAAAGTTTGAAAGTAATTCCTCATAATTCTCTAATTATCCAGACTTAACGTGATACGTGACATATAATCGTCTTATCTTTGGGTACTTAGGGTTTGTGTGGCCAATAAACTAAAATTGGACTTAACCCTTTAATCTAAATTAAGTGACCAAGGAATTGGCGATTAATTAGGTTAGAAGAGATTAAATTACTAAGAAATTATGGTTTAATAAATTAAAATTTGTCATAAATTGAATCTTGCATGATTAAAGTAATTGGTAAGAATTGTTAATCTGGAAAAGAAACATCTCCAAAGCCTTAACTATTTTCTCATATAATTCTCACAACCCATTCACTATCTGCTTTCTTAAATTCTCTAAATTAGTGTTTCATACAAATTTGAACCAAACCACTCCTTTTTGTTTGTCTAACTAGTTTAATCACTCAATTATTATTGCTTGATCCATTAGTCCTCGTGGGATCGACCCTTACTCACCTGAGGTATTACTTGGTACGACCTGGTGCACTTGCTAGTTGTTTGTGGTATTCGAAATCCACAATCACTAGACTGGTCTATTTGGTCTAGTTCATTAATCATACTCTACCAATATTTTTTAACTGGTAAATCATTTTGCTTTGCCTCTCTAACTGTTTGCAAATTAATTTCAAGTGGTAACACTGCCTTATGGCCATATACCAGTTCATACGGCATCAAACCTATAGCCTTTCTCGAAGAACATCTATAAGCCCATAATACTTGACTCAAAGTATTATGCCAATTTCGAGGCTGCCTTCCTATATGTTTCTTAATTAAACTGATTAAAGTTTTATTAACAGCTTCGACTTGGCCATTTTCTTAGGTAGAATATGGGTCGAATGTATGAGTTTAATTCCTCTTGACTCAGTGTATCTTTTGACTTGTCAACCTGTGAACATAGTCCCCTGGTCCGTAATTATAGTTTGAGAAATACCAAATCTATGAATGATTGACTCCTCAATAAAGTCGATCACCTTAGGTTAGGTAACCTCTTTCGTGGGCACAGCTTTCACCCATTTCGTAAAATAGTCAACCACTACCAAGATAAATTTATGCCCTTTAGTTGAGGGAGGATGGATCATTCCTATTAAATTGAGAGCCCACCTTCTAAATGGCCATGGCTTGACTACAGCATGTAAATTAGAGGTAGGAACTCTTTGAATTGGTGCGTCTCTTTGGCACTAATCACAAACTCGAGCAAAATTAATACAATCCTTCGTCATTGAATAGGATCCAATACATTTTTTGACCCGTTTGATGAGCTCCACAAATACCTTCATGTACCTCTGCCATAGCTAAATATGCATCTTGCATACTTAAGCATTAGAGTGAAAAACCATCGATGATTTTCCTGAATAGGTCTCCTCTAACCAATACAAAGTTCAACGTTAGATACTTAATTTTTTGATCTGTTCTTTGGTTGGGGTTTTTGAGAAAATCGATGATCTTATAACTCTAATCATTTGGAGTGAGAGTGTTTACACAAAAAACTCCTCTTATGTCTAAAGGAATTAAATTAGTCTCAATTTCATTAAACTCCTTTATCAACTTGGGAGATATTTTCTAGCCAGAAGTCATTTGAGCTAAATCATTGGCATCTTGATTCGAGTTTCTAAGTATGTGTTTGATAGAAAAGGAGTCAAACTTAACCAATAATCATACGGCCACCGCAAAATACTTGGCCAAAGTCTGACTAATAACTCGATAGTTTCAAGTCAATTGTTGAATCACTAATTGTGGATCGTCCAATATTTTGACTGTCTTTGCTCCTTTCTCAATTAAAAGTTCTAGGCCAATGATCAAAGCTTTATATTCGACTTTATTATTTGTTAATCTTGTCTCTAGTTGAAGCTTAAATTTAGTTAGAATGTCATTAGGGGGGATGAAGACTATTCCAAATCCTACCCTGTTTGGTGTTTTGAACCATAAAAAAATCTCCCAGGTTTGAACTCTAAATACCAAATTTTGGGTTGCTGAAAAACCTCAACAAGGATGTTCTGCTAAAAAATCAGCAATCACCTGCCCTTTGACATTCCTGGCTGGGACGTAAAACAAAGAGTGTTTGATTAATTTTAACATCCACTTGCCAATTCTTCTCCTTAATATTGGATAAGAAAGTATGTATTTAATAACATCAAATTTTGACACAACATAAATATTCTTTCCAATTAAATAACTTTTCAGTTTAGTACAAGAGAAGTAAGTGGGCCAAACAAAGTTTTTCGACTGCACTATATCTAATTTCTACATTAGTCAGCATTCGACTTAGATAGTACCCTACTTTCTTGTTTCCATCCTCATCTTCCTGGGCCAGCATACTCTCCAAAGTTGTTTCTGATCCAGCAATGTATAATTTCAGTGGCCGAACTTGTTTGACTGGTGTCAAGATTGGCGGTGAAGTTAAGTATTGCTTTATTTGGTCGAAAGCCTTTTAGTGCTCCTCTTCTCATTTGAATTCTTCTCCCTATTTCAATTTCAAAAAAAGAGTAAATACTTTCGTTTTTCCAAATAAATTTGAAATAAAAATTCAGAGAAAATTTACTTTACCTAAGAAAGATTGTAGTTCCTTCTTATTTCTTGGAGATGAGTCAAAAATGCCTTGGCATTTATTGGTGTCGACAACTACTCTTTTTTTCTATACAATGAATTCTAAATAGGCTAAAAGTCAAGCTCAATTGCACAATATATCAATTTAAATGGATATGATGGCTAAGTCTTCCTTGGCCTTAGGGACCAACATCATACCGTGGGCCCCTATATAGAAACCGTTGATAAGAATAGGGTCAAAGGTGCTCATATCAATATCCAATGGTCAAACACTAGTATGATATTTTTTGAATGTAACATTCATTTGTTCAATAGCAGGGGCTATCATCAGCTTCAATTTTCTCGATCCTTCTATCCTCGTCCCATAGCACCAATTTCTGATGCAGAGTCGAGGGAATTGCCCCTACACCATGGATCCAATCTTTCCCAAAAGCATATTCTAAGTTGTCTTAGTAGGTATCACTATAAACATTGTTAGTCGTTCGATGCTCTCGACTTCAACCCTGAGTGGGATCATGCCCAGGGATGTTGTCGACTTACCATTGAATCCAACGATAGCCAGGTTTGTTTTAATAAGATCCTCGACTATTTTCTAGAATAATGGGAGCATACTTTCAAGTAACAAATTAATTGCTTCTCCTCAATCGACCAGAATGCGATTAATCATCAATCCTTCGACTTATGCCTTAATATGCAATGGTTGAAGATGGCCTTTGGTATCTCATCAGGAATTTCAAATAACCCCTCCTTAATCATACCATTTTTGACAAATTGGTATTCGTTACATGGGATTATATCATCATAGTCTCTCTCGAGACAGTTCCAAGGCCCCTCAGGATCTCCCTGAAAGTCGAAAGGGAGAACCAAAACGGTGGCAACATACCCAAAACCAGTTTCACCAAACATCATATCTAAATTATCCTCGAAACCAAAGTCGAAATTTTCTGTCAGCGCCTCCTCTTCTTTTCCTTATGGGATTGAATTGATCGCCTTGATAACTGATATTTCTTTTGACTCCTCATTCTTCTGGTCTTTGCTCGAGGATATCTTGTCTCCTTGTTGTTCCTGCTTTCTGAGGTGACTTAATTTCTTTGGTCAATTCTGGATATGGCCCCTCAAGATTGTCATAAGCATGTTGTGTTATGACCACATCTCTTGGAATGAAGGGAGCTCTTTCTGGTAAATTTCATCGATACCTTCCTTGCCCATTTCCCCTTCTTCCTTCTCCTTGTCTAGAGTTTCCTCTTTTTTGGGTTCCAGCCCAATTTCCAAAGCCTCCTCTTGGAACATTAAAACTATAATTCATAGAGTAATTTGGGACATTGTTCTGAAACTATTTATTGTTCGATACATTAGATGGTGAAACTCTAGTTCGACTTAACACCCCTTGGAGTTTCTAGTCGATTGTCACCACCATCCGCATGTGTTGTTTGACAAGAACGACTGCAGACTCTTAACTTTTGACCCCTTGCTTCAACCGAGCTTGTCCTAATTCTTCCTGATGGATATGCTCTCTATTCTTTTTATATAAGTTGAAAGCTTTAGCAACTAAAGTGTCAAACAAGGCACTACATCGTGGGCTTATAGCCACATTTTCTTCATTTTCCCTCTGTTTCAACAAGAAGTCTAATAGATCTCATCCCGCTTGTGGGTAAATGGACCTTTCAGCTTCAAACATGTCCAATTCGAGTCGCTCATTTTTTTCATAAGTTTGACAGATGTCATATTGACTGTAGATGCCACTTCTTCTGTTTCGGCAAAATTTGATGTGACTTGGAAGAGATCGGAATCTACCTTCATTTAAGGTTTATTAGCAAACTTTAACCGGCCTTTGTCGATAGCATTCTATATCAAATCCCTGAAGTGAACACAATTGTTAGTATAATGCCCAGAAGCATGATAGAATTTACAAAACTTCCTATTTCTAATTTTATAAACTGATGGCATTCTTTTTCCTTTAGGGAGTACAAGTTGCGTACCTTTTAATAACATATCAAAGATGTTCTCAGCTTTTGTTAAGTCAAAAGAATAAGTCTTTTCTCCTGATAACGGAGTCTTATCTTTTGCTGGATTAAAAGATCTACATACATAAGGAGGTCCATCTTTAAAATCTACAGCAAAGGCAGATTCATTGTTCAACTCTTCTTCACTCATGAAATCAATATAATTAACCTTTTTATTGAAAAAGGGTTTCCTTTTATTTGACTCTAGTTCTTCTTTTTCTTTATTTAACTTTTGAAATTATTGACATATTATAAACCAACGTAGCCAAGTCGAGAAATTGTTGATTTATTAGTTTCTTTCGAACATTAAAACCAAGGCCATTGATGGTGATCTTGACTATTTCAGGTTCAGGAATAGGGGTGAAACATTTGTTTCTCATATTCTTGAACTGTATAAGATAGTCATCGATTGACTTGGCTTTTTCTCTCTTTACTGTGAATAAATCAGACAAAATTACTTTTATTTCACCTCTAAAGAACTGATCATGAAAACTTCTTTCTAACTGAATTCAATTATGGATTGAATTTAGGTTGTAGATTTGAAAATCAAGTAAAAGCATTCTTTGTCAATGAAGAGGGAAAATATCTCATTTTCAAATACTCATTATTGGCCAATTTGCCTATTTTGACTAAATATCAAGCAATATGCTCGACTATTGACTCTCCACTTTCACCTGCAAACTTAGTGAGGGATGTAGGAGTTTTGAATCCCCTAGGAAATTCAACTTGTAAAACATAATCAGGAAAGGGAGATACAAAATAAATTTGGTTTGTTACCCCAATATTTAATTCTGCTTGATTTAAGATTTGCTCAACAGCTTGAGTTATATCTTGACCATAAGCTTGGGCAAACATTATTTGCTCTAACCTCATTTAATACCCTATTTGGATCATCTCTTCTATTCAAAATCAAAATAAGAGGAGGATTATTACCATGAATTCCTCCAAAAGGTTGGGCTATTGGTCGATTAATTGCTTCCGCAATGTCATCGACTTGTTGAGCTACTTACTCTATTCTAACATTATTATTTTCTGAAATTGGATTTAATATTGTAGCCATCTGTTGAGTCATTAAATTTACTAGATCGTGGTGGCTATCCTCGATCTATTGTCTGAATACAGCCAAAGACTCGACTGTATTAGGCAAAGATGTCCTTACAAGTATCTGCCTCAACATCTCCATGAATATTATAGTACGGGTCCCTCCTATCGATACCGTAGGGGATCCTACACCCTGTGTTGAAAAGACAATCAACACTGTAGGAATTGATTGTGGTATGAGAACAGTCCCAAGATATAGAGGATTGTTTATTAAGGGTTTATAGGCATTATAATTTGCAATGTAAGGGTAGTATTGATTATGTATACCAATTAGAGGATAACCTGAAAGAGGTGCTGGGTTATATAAAGTATTATTCTTCATAGTGTTAATACCTCCAGCATATATGGCATTAGGATTCTCTAGAGGTGGTGAATAATTTGGAGGTAGTCCATATTGAGGCCATGTGATGGGTATGGCGATTAAAATACTTTATGTTGACCGTTCACTCAAAAGACTGGTCGACGAGACTGCCTCTATTTCAGGGCTTCTAGTGGAATTTTCACCATCATTATTCGATGTATCTATCGAAGCTGAAGCTTTATCTGTCATGATTAATTTACCATTGCATAATTGTATATACAACTTGATACGAATCTAACACAAGGTCCCACTAAGCATGCCAATTTATTTCACTTATTTTTTGGTCCATTTCGACAGATAGTGTCAAAACAAGCTTGTATCAAGATCTCAGGTATCAAAAAGTAGATACAACTCCTTTGAAAAAGAATGAGCTCGACCCAAAAATTACTTGATTACGGTCTCAAAATAATTTTATATTTACATTACCAGTGGTAGAATAACAAGGGAATAAATAATTCAATAAAGAAGACAATGGAAGTGTAAAATATTGGTTAAAGCAATATTTAATAGCAAAATGCAAAGAAAATAAATAACGATAAATCAAATAAGAAAAAGAAAACAAGTTACGGATTAACTTCTAACACTCACATGTACTTGTACTCTATGTTCTTCCGTTGCATCGGGAGACTGATAATTTTATGAGTTTATGTGACGATCTAGTGTTCTTGACTAAAGTCACGAACTCTTCTAAGTTTCTACTATTTATAGACCATGTAGATTGTCTGACCACAAAGTACACTGTCCATGATCCCTTTTCCTCAGCCATGACCTTGTCTTGACTATGAAAAATCTTAGTCCCTAAGTTTTGACATCTACGTCTTTCTTGGTCTTTAAGTCCCGCGTTTGTTCAGTTTGCTCCTTAAATTTGGTACCCATGTCCTCCATTAGGCCTGAAGGTCGAGTAGCAAGTCTTGATGATCAATGAAAGACGATAAATACCTTTCAATTTTGAGGCTCTTTGTAACATCTTTCTTCGATTTCAACTTGCCTGTTTCTGCTTTTATAGTCAAAATACTACTCCTATAGTTGAAATCACTGGTAGTCAATAAAATCTATTTTTGTACTAATAGTAAGTATAACTTTGTCTGACTATCTATTATGGTGCCAAGATGAAAGGAGACAAATATTTCAAGCATAAATAGGTCCTTAGTTATGATCAAATATATCTTGTAAAATCCCGATTAAACAAAGATTGAATAAATAATTAATTAAATATGGTCATCCGGGGTTGAAAACTTTAGAATCATAATTTTCAAATTTAAATGTGATATTTGGATTCAAAAAATTTTTACGAGTGGAAAAATGTACTTTTCTATGGAAAAATGCTTAAGGAAGCATATTGGAAATTTAATTGGCAGTACCGGCTTAGATTGTCCGGTACTGTACGTGAGAAAATAAATTAAGAGTCAGCGAGATTAAGAAAGTAGACTTGATGATTTGCAAAAGTAAAATAATTAAAATGCAAATTAAAATACTAATCTTAAAGGTTTTGGCCCAAAGTTAAGCTAACGAGCTAAACCAAGTGAACCGAGTTCAAGTGGGCCCAAGCTCACACTATATAAATCCCTTTTTTAGCACAAAACAACACATTTCCCCCCTTTTGAAGAGAGAAACATGCTGAATTGGAGAAGAGAGGATGAAGAGAGAAACCCTAACCCTCTTTGATCTTCAAAGCTCTATAACTTTTGATCTGAAACTCCGATTGATGAGCCGTTTGTGGCCACGTGAAGCTCTCATTGATCTCTTCGATTCCATCTCAGTGTTGTGGTAATTATCTTGAACTCCTATTCCCATTTTTTCCCCTTTCCATTTGTGTTTTGGTTTGGATTTTAAGAAAATCTTGTGATTTTTGATTGTTTAGGGATTTTCTAGTATGAGCTATTGGTGAGTTTCATCAACCATTCCCATGGGTCAAGATAAGAGATCTTCAAGCCCTTGTGATTTATGAAGTTTAATGAACCCTAGGTTGTTGTATGTATGAATTGTGTATATTAAAGCATTGCGTGATTTTGGTACACTTTGGAAACTTATAAAATTGCTTGTGGAACTGTTAGGTGAGGCTTAGATCTAAGGCTTGGTGAAAATTCATAAGTGAAGAGCTTAGTTTTAACTTCCAAGAGGTATGGTTTAAGTTTCATTTAAATACCGTATAATATTACGTGAAATCCTAGGCTAGATGACCCTAGGATTAAGTTTGAATTGTGCATTTGGATGGAATTTGATATGTGTCAATGATGTGTTGTGGTAATTGATAATTTGGATGAGGATTGTATGATTATGCATAGTTAATGTGTTGTGGTATTTGATTATTTAGGTGGTGATATTGTATTTATAAATTATGTATTGAATTGATGAACATTGTGCTGAAGATCGTGAATTTGAGCCGAAGGCCGGGAAAAGATAAGAATGGTAAGTGGTGACTGAATTGTGTAATGATACATGAGTTTAAATGGAAAAGTTTGGTATTGAATGTTTGGAAATTGGAATGATTGATAAGATAATGGAAATTGAGGATTTGAGGTATGAAGTTAATGAATTTGAGTTGAAATATGTAGATGAAGTAGGTTTGAATTTGGTTGAGTGTGAATATGTGAATTGATTTGGTTTGGAGTCATTTTTGTTGATGTTAAAATTATTTTGGCTTGTGAACTTTTGGAAAAGTTGGCAGATGTTATTTTTGGTTAAAACTGATTTTCAGCCTACTTTGACAGGCCGTAACTCGGTTCTCGAAGTTAGAAATTTTACAAAACTAGATTTTTACGAAAACTCATTTATTGATCTTTCCAACGGTTCAAGAATGGTTGAAAAAGAAATTTTGTGGAAAAAGATATGAAGGTTTGAAATTTGGAATGAAAAACTAGTTTCTGGAGCATATAAGCTTTTTCCAAGTCTGATATGCCATGTGTACGCGTACGCATCGCAAGTCCCACTGTCCAAACCTTCCGTGTACACGAAGGTGGTCCGCGTACGCGAGTTTTGAAAAATTACACTCATGCATGCGCAAACATGTGCATGCATACGCAACCACCCCTGTTTTTCTAAAGTGTGAATTTTTAAGCTCTCAACCATTCCTCAAGCCTTCTAAACCTTTATAAACCCCGATAAGAGTTTAGAGCTGGTGTAATTGAGGATAGAGGAGTTAGAAATGAGAATTAAAGAGATGAGTAGGTGAATTGATAAGAGATGAACAAATTGTGAAGAAATGGATGATAACGGATAATGAGATAATGAATGGTAATTGGCTGAACAATATTGAGAGACGAGGATGAATGAAATTGATTCAGATATAATGGGAGTGATTGTGATGTTAAGAAGCAATGAACGATTGATTATGATCGAATTGTGAGGAGAATGATTTTGAAAATGATTTACTTGCAGTCGAGTGATTTCACTTGCCGCAATAGAGTGATTCTACCTGCTTTTGAAAATTATTTACTTATAGTAGAATGATTCCACTTGCCACAATAGAGTGATTTTACTTGCTTTTGAAAATGATTTACTTGTAGTGGAGTGATTCCACTTGTTATAGTAGAGTGATTCTACTTGCCTATGAAAATGATTTACTTGTAGTGGAGTGACTCCACTTGCTGTATGATGATCGGAATTCACTCTCCATATAAAATGAATCCATTTTTTGGTAAGCGCACCAAATATTGTCAAGTAATAACCCACTAGGAGTGGAGTCAAATCCCACAGAGATTAACGGACTAAGCAAACAATAGTTGATTGATTATTTTAGTTAGACAAACATTAAGGAGAGATAATCAACAAGAATTGTAAATTGCATGAAAGTAAATGAAAGCAATAAAGTGAAAGAAAGTAAATGCCAAGGAAAGTAAAGTACAAAAAAGTAAAGTGCTGGAAATGTATAGTGCAGAAAATTTAAATAAACATAAAGTAAATTAAAGAAAGAAAGATAAAATAAGGATTGAGATCAAGAGATATTGCATTCTCCAAATTAATTGATTTCATCTCATTTTCAATCATACAACTCATTGACCTCTTGGCAATCATGAGTGATTAAGTCCCAATTCCTTGGTAACTCAATCTCCCCAATCTTGATCAATAGCCAATTCCTTGGTCTAGTTGCTCATGAGAGGAGATGAAGCTTGTTTCCTGATTATACCACACATCCTCATAGACCCAAGTAGTGGGTAGAATAAATGTCATAATATCCAACCCAAATCCCAAATCTACTCAAGTGTGAGAAGGAATTTCAAGCAAGGTTTTATGATTCCTCTTCCAAGGTTCACATAAAACCTATATACATTCAATCTCTTTTCCAAGATAATTGAATGATAACATGAAGAACGAAAATTCTTCAAGTAAATCAAAGAGAGATGAAGAGAAGAAGAAGAATAAAAACAATATAATCCATTGAAAAATAATAGAGCTCTCTTTCCTAATGGAAAGAGTTAGTGATTCATAACTAAAATATTTACAAGTAAGAAAGTGGAAGAAAAGAGAAGTGTGGTGAGAAGAGGGAGTCCGAAGACCCCTCTATAGAAGAATTCATCCAAGAGTCCTCTATGATTCCTCCTAATTCTATGAGACTAAGGCCTTTATATAGGCTCTCCTAAATTACAAACTTAAATGAAATTGAAAGCAAATTACAATGAAATGAAAATAAAGTATTCTAGATGCTTCTTGTGGCCTTGATTAGTTTACAATTGTGGCTTGAATGAGAGTTGGAGTGGGCTTGGTTGAAGGTTGGGGGATGCAGGAAGAAGTTGGCGTCTGGTTTCAAGTGCCACTCCCACTTGAATTTGCTCTTTGGATTGAGACCCACTTTGCAATGTTGAAAGAATGGAGTTGTTTGGGCCTCAAATTGAATGTTCACTATGAAGTATTATATATATTTTTAGAAAGCCCCGGATGTTATCTTATTAACGCCTCTGGAATCAACTCATTTGAACCTTTGTAGCTCAAGTTATGTCCAATTGAAGGTGAAGAGGTCAGTCTGTCAAGTAGCCCGGCGTGCCACGCCCACTTCTTGGCATGCCACGCCCATATGTTATGAGACTGGCATGCCACGCCTTCAATGATGCAAAGTTTTTTCCTCTCTAGCCATTAGAACTAGTGTGCCACACCTAGAACCTAGCGTGCCACGCCGATTATGAAAATATAGCTGGCGTATCACGCCTTCGATATCAAGTGGCACGCCCAGGTTTTGCAACGCTGAAATAATGGCCTTTTTCACCTCTAGTTTTAATGTCCACCCTAGAGTGTTATATATCGTTGGAAAGCTCTTGATGTCAACTTTTCAAAACTACCAAAATCAGATCATGTAGATCTCTAAAACTAAAGTTATGTTCCTTTGAAGATGAAGAGGTCAGGTTGGTAACTCTATAGTGACGTATTTTTCTCCTTGTGATATCGGGATCAATATCTTCCTCAATTCCAGTGTCCATTATAAAGTGTTATATATGATTCGAAAGCTCTAGATGTCTACCTTCTAATGAAACTAAAATCATTTCATTTTGAGTTGTGTAGCTTAAGAGATTTTATTTGAATGAGAGGAGGTCAGGCTGGCATATGCCCCGGCGTGCCATGCCAATGCTTTGGCGTGCCACCCCCAAAGTGGGGCTCAAAATAATTCCTCTGGAACATAAGCCTGGCGTGCCATGCCCAAAACACTAAGTGACATGCCCTCTTGGGATCTTGATTTCACAAACTTGGCGTGCCACGCCCAGAGCTCCAAGTGGCACGCCCATTGTGTTGTGTTAAACAACCCTTCTCTGATTTGTTGGCTTGGCGTCTGATGCCAATGCTTGGTGTGCCACGCCCATAGTACTGGATAAAAATAACTCCTCTTGAACTCAAGCTTGGCGTGCCACGCCTAGACACCAAGTGGCACGCCCAAAATTTCTTCTTTTCTTATTTTGAGCTTGTTTCGTGCTTTTTGCTTCCTTTTCCCACCATTTTCTGCAAAGTTCATCAAATCAAAAGATCAAAGCAATATACAACTTAACCACAACAAATACTCAATAATTGAGCATTATGAGTTAAATTTTGATATGAAAAAGCATAGAAAAATATGTCATGATGCGCAGTCATCACTGTAGCGGAGTGATTCCATTTGCCAGATATACGTGTCTGGGTAGATGCAGTGGAGTGATTCCACTTGCTCCAGACATGTCGGGTGTGGATGTATAACCAACAAATGATATCATTAGCCATAGGGTAGGCATACATCGTTTGCATATGTTTGAGTTATTTGGGTTTGTTTAATTGTATTGTTTGCCTAATTGTATATCTTACATGATTAAATGCTACTTACCTTACTTGAATCTACTTGTGTATTCCTTGTTTGTATTGTTTGTGTTTGCATAACTAAGAGGTCCCTCACGCTAGTGATATAGGATTACTAAGTTGAATTATCTGAGGGCTGGTTTTGGTTTTGAATTTATTCTATTGGAGAGTAGTGAAAGTATGAGAAAGGTTGAATTAGATTTAGACTCTCTTATGATAGTTGCCAATTTATAGATTAAAGATAACTTTCATGTTGCCTTATGCAGTATCTATTTGGCACTTTTACCGTACTAGGAACCCATGGGTTGGAGGTTCTAATTTCGTATATATTTTCTATTTTTCAGATGTAGGTCCTAGAGCTCAACAGTGAGCTACAGTTCATCTGAGAGATGGCGAAGATCATTGGACTTTTATTTATATTTGGCTTAGAATCTCTCGGTACTTATTTTGAAAAAACTTATATCTATGTATTTATTTCTTTTGGAACTTGCCTATAGAGGCCTTGATATATATTTTGGCAGAGATAGGAAAAATACTGTTATCAATTGGTTTTTATTTTCGTAACTCTAGTCGGCCAAAACTTCGCAGGTCGCAACTAGTAGCTATTGTCCTGTCTTTATTCTATTTTACCTTAAGATTTTATTTATTTTTACTTTCTGATTGCACTTTATCTTTCCTTTTTAATCAATATGTGAGTATTCCCAATTTGTGATTTTATTTTACTCCTTTTTAAACTTCTCGTTTAATAATTCCTTTCAATATATATGTATATATTATAAATTTACATTGAGAGTCGTTCCACCTTATTAGCATTGATTTATGACTTGAGCATAGGGATTTGAATATTAAAATATTACATATCTATGAATTCTTTTGCAATATTCCTGGTGCACGAAATTGATTCCGTAATATTCGCACAGATAGACCAGCAAGTGCACCGGGTTGTCCAAGTAATACCTCAGGTGAGTGAGGATCGATCCCACAGAGATTGTTGGTTTGAGCAAGCAATGGCTACCTTGTAGATCTTAGTCAGGCGATTCGAAAAGATGATAGTTATTATGAAAAATACATAAAACAGATAAATAAATGAAAGGTTACTAGATAGATGTGAAATCAGTGATGAGATAACGGTTGAGGCTTCAGAGATGCTTCTTCCTTCTGGGTTAACTTTTCTCACCATCTACTCCAACTTCTGATGATTCATTCCATGGCAAGCTATAAATGACTAATGCCAGGTCAGTAGTCATTAGTCTCCTCTGCTTTAGATCAAACGCTGGGTCAGCGATCATCCAATCTGAATAGGGGTGAAGCTTTTGCAGTCTATTCCCTTGGTGATCCTACTAAAAGCGCCACAGACAAGGTCGGATCTTCCGGATTAGAGAATGTTACGTCCTAGTTCTAGCCTATACCACAAAGGCCCTAATCGCCCGGTACCTTGGCTGCACTGAGATTAGCCATGGATTAGTACCCAAGTACCCAACGAAGTCGTGGATTAGCCGCCTAAGAGATGTATAATCAGGCTTGTGGTTCAATACTATCCCGTCAAGGACTCGCAAGAATCCATGTGAAATAGGGATGACGGTCAAGTTACACTCCCAATTCATTAGGATGAAGAACGAAGATACATCTTAGAATGGAATCAAGCATAGATTGAAATAGAATAGTGATATTATTAATCCATAAGAATCAACGGAGCTCCTAACCTTAACCTAGGAGGTTACTAACTCATAGTTTATAGAAAATAGTAATGTATTCAAAATATGGCATAAAAGTCCTGAACAAGAGTGCTCCTTGTTCTATATATAGTAATCTAATAACTAAGGATTATAGAAATATGATAAACTAGTCTTGTAGTACAAAAATCCACTTTTCGGGCCCACTTGATGAGTGTTTGGGCTGAGCTTGAGTAAAGCCACGAGTTGGTACTCCCTCTGGGGCATTGGATGCCAGCTTTGGACTCCTGAATGAGCGTTGGGTGCCAGGAATGGGTTGGTGGCTGGCGTTAAATGCCAGTTTTAGGCCTTTATTTCCAAAGCAAAGTATATACTATTATATATTTGTGGAAATCCCTGGATGTTAGCTTTCCATAGCCGTTAAGAGCGCACCAACTGGATTTCTGTAGCTTCAGAAATGAGCTTTCGAGTGCATGGAGGTCAGAATCTAACAACATTTGCAGTCCTTTCTCTGTCTCTGAATCAGACTTTGCCAAAACTCCTCAATTTCAACCAGAAAATATCTTAAATCATCAGAAAACACAACAACTCAAAATAAAATCCAAAAATATGAATTTTCACTAAAACTTATGAGAATATAATAAAACTTAAACAAAGCATAACAAAAACTATATGAAAATGAAGCCACAAAGCGTATAAAATATCTGCTCATCAATTCCACACTTAGAAACTCAAATAATTCGTCAATTTGCTTATCACTTGTAAAAAGAACAATAGGAAGAAAAGCTAATTAATGACATTCAAATTGTAACGTTATAAAAAGCAAGGTCTAATTGTGATGTTTTTTGTTATTTTGTCTCAGTTGAGTGAAATTCAAAACCATTACGAGCTCTTCTAAAACTTGTAATAACTTTTCCTTTGCTGTAAATCTACATGGAGGTGCAATGATAATTTTTGTATTGAAAAATCTGCTCATTGTCTTTTGCATTGAACCTTTTTTTTTCTTCCCTCAAAAAGAATGATAGTTCTTTTATTTCAAAAGTTGTTTTATGTTTTACATTTTGGCTTTTCTGGAGCCAAAGGACCCTTTTGTCTTTTGTTTGTGAAAGTTAAATAATTTTTGCCTTTAAATTTTATTAGGAATTTATTTTTCAAATAATTAAAAAGTCAAAAATTTATTTATCTTTTTTCCAAAAATAAAAGATAACAACTAGGGTATGTCACTAATTTTCATCATCGAGAAAACGCCCTTTCAACTATGATACATCACTAATTTTCACTAATTTTTTTCCAATAATAACGGTAGTGGAAATTAGCAAACCCAGCACAAGAATATTGGTGCACAAATTTATGACTCGCACAACTGAACTGGCAAGTGCACCGGGTCATCCAAGTAATACCTCAGGTGAGTAAGGGTCGAATCCCACGAGGATTGTCGGATTGAGCAAGCTGTGGTTATCTTGCAGATCTTAGTCAGCCAAACAGAAAGATAGTTATTTGTTCTTGTAGGCACATAGAAAGCAATAACAAAAGTAATAAAGAATTAAGATAGAGATAGTAATGGGAAAGCAGTTAAGGCTTCGAAGATGCTTCTTCTTCTTGATTAACACGCCATACCAACTACTTCAAGGATGAATGATTCCTTCAATGGCAAGGCTGTAAGTGATTAAGTCATTGGTCGTGGTCATTAATCTCCTCAGGTCCAAACCAAACATCCGAACAGACTAGATCAATCTGGGAGAGGGTGAAGTGCGCGCAAATCAATCTCTCTTATGATCCTACTCAAAACGCCACAAATAAGGTTGGGTCTTCCAGATCAGAGACTGATGCTCTTATGGTTCTATCCCTTAGGGCCACAGGAACCTCAATTATCCCTGACTAACGAGGTTTTCTGTCACATACCCCAATTAGCCCAGATAACTTGTTGGAACCCGTGATGCATTCTCAAGCTGTAGCTCAATACTATCCGGGTTAGGACTCGTAAGGAACTCATGTAGAATCGAGATTCATAGGAATGAAGAATGACAATGTATCAAAGAATAGAATCAAACACCAATTGAAGTAGAAAAATAACTGCATTATTCCATAGGAATCAGCAGAGCTCCTAACCTTAACCTAGGAGGTTTAGTTGCTCACACTGTACAGAGAATAGTATCTAGAGTTCGAATGTGATGGAGAAGATCCTTAACAAGAGTGATCTTCTTTCTATATATACTAACCTAACCTAAAGAGACATTAATAATAATTAGAAATTACAGAAATGAAATAAACTAAACTAAAGGTGCAAAAATCCACTTCTAGGCCCACTTGGTGAGTGTTTGGGATGAGCTTGGTTTCTAGCTTGAGGGAGTGGGCGTTGGATGCCCAATAGGGAGTAAATATGCTACCTCCTTTCTCCCCTTGTGGCGTTGAATGCCAGGTTTGGGTGTTCAACTTGATGTGTGGAAAACGATCCAACACAAAACTCACCGGCAAGTGTACCGGGTCGCATCAAGTAATAATAACTCACATGAGTGAGGTCGATCCCACAGGGATTGAAGGATTGAGCAATTTTAGTTTAGTGGTTGATTTAGTCAAGCGAATCAAGTTTTGGTTGAGTGGGTTGTATTTAACAGAATATAAATTGCTTGGAATGTAAAGGGAGAAGGGGAAATTGCAGTAAATTAAAGAACAGGAAAGTAAACTTGCTGAATCTTAAAGAACAAGAAAGTAAATGACTGAAACTTAAAGTGCAAGAAATGTAAATTGCTTGAATATAAAAGGGGTTTGAGGACTGGGATTGCAGAATCTAAAC
Source organism: Arachis duranensis (assembly GCF_000817695.3). Lineage (NCBI taxonomy): Eukaryota > Viridiplantae > Streptophyta > Magnoliopsida > Fabales > Fabaceae > Arachis > Arachis duranensis. Next base: position 58,992,983 of record NC_029773.3, read on the forward strand.
AAAGAAAAATTGAATTGCCACAATTAATAAAGCAGAAATTAAATTGGGAGTAATGAGAACTCAAACAGAAATTGAAAGTAAAATGCAGCAGGGTTCACAGAAGAACCAAAAGTAAATTGGGGTCTCAGGTCTCAAGAGACTAGGTAGCAGAGCCTAGATCTCAATTACCTTCCTAGATCCAAGTTCTCAAAGCAAGTGACAAGAAATTGAAGAAGAAGCAGCAAAGAAAATGTAAGTGAGTTCAATTATGCAGAAAAGAAACTAAAGAGCTATTGAGTGGAGATTGAGACAGAATTTCCTCAATTCTTAACAACCAAAACTCAAAACAAGGAAATTAAAAAG
>NC_029773.3:58993828-58994807 GCF_000817695.3 Arachis duranensis
TTAGTTCCTTGCTTCCTCATGGTCCCGTGTTCAACTCTTGTAGCAAGCATCATAGGCATTTTTTCTTTGATTTTCTTCCTTGGTGAGCCCGATACTGCCCTTGTGGAGGGCAGGGCAACATTTTCTTCTTCTTGATTCCAAGGCACAAATTTGTGCTCTGCCCTTGTAGTGGGCAGGGCAGAGTTGCCTTCTTTGCCTTGTTCCCTTATGTTGCCGTCCTAGAGGGCAGTGTGCCCTTGTGGAGGGCAATGCTTGCCTCCCCCATTGCATGTGGCACACTTTTCCTTCCTTTGACCACGCTTCCTTCTCCTTAGGTCACGCTTTCTTAGGCCACGCTTTTCTCTTTTATTCTTTTCTTCACATGAAATAAACCAAAACAACCACTCCAAGTATCACTAAATTCATAAGGCTTATAAATCAATTAAACTTCAATTAAAATTAGCTTAAACCTCATGAATTAACATTAATTTCATGGTGGTTGCTTGATTTAAAGAAGTTATGCATTTTCACTCCAAATCACTTACTTAGGAAGCAAGAAAGTGCATAAAGACTAACAAAACAAGTGAAATTAGCTTGAAAAATGGGTATATGATGACTTGTCATCACAACACCAAACTTAAATCTTGCTACTAAGAGTAAATGATATGAATAAGAAAAGAACACATATCCTTATTAGGCATATAGCAGAACTTGATTTATGGAGTCTTTATGCAGACAATGACAACTCAATTATTGTTGCTGTTACATAATGTACATCTTTCCTCAAAGGCTTGCTAAACTTGTTGTTAGAAGACGTACTTTTTAATTCCTCCCTTGCTAACTTTTCTTGGCTTACAATGCTTAACAAGCTTATTATTCTTTTGGAGGTTTGGTGTTAAATGTTGCAGTAATAGCCTTCGGCTTTATTTTCTTTTCTTTTGCTCAACATCTTTCCACCACAGACACATGGCTCACTAATTCTTCCTAGGATCATTGATGC
>NC_029773.3:58997288-59000529 GCF_000817695.3 Arachis duranensis
GGTAAGTTCCAATCCGGGGGTGTGATAATTGGTGCTGTTGTGAGTTTATGTTTTAAAGTTTCAAAAGCATGCTGGCAATTTTCATCAAAAACAAAAGGTTTATCAATCATTAAAAGGTTACTCAAAGGTTTGGCTATTTTAGAAAAATCTTTGATAAACCTTCTATAAAATCCTGCATGTCCCAAGAAACTTCTAACAGATTTCACATTAGTTGGTGGAGGGAGTTTTTTTATTATTTCCACTTTTGCCTTGTCAACCTCTATCCCTTTTCTTGAAACTTTATGACCAAGAACAATCCCCTCAGGCACCATGAAATGGCACTTCTCCCAGTTCAAAACCAAGTTAGTTTCTTGGCACCGTTTCAAGACAAGAGTTAGATGGTTTAAGCAAGTATTGAAATTATCACCAAAAATAGAGAAGTCATCCATGAAAACCTCTAAAAAATTTTCAACCATATCTGAGAAAATGGAGAGCATACACCTTTAAAAAGTGGCTGGGGCATTGCATAATCTGAATGGCATTCTTCTGTAGGCAAAAACTCCAACTGGGCATGTGAATGATGTTTTTTCTTGGTCCTTTGGATCTACCACTATCTGATTATACCCAGAATAGCCATCCAAGAAACAATAATAAGCATGACCAGCCAACCTTTCAAGCATTTGGTCAATGAAAGGAAGTGGGAAGTGATCTTTGTGTGTGGCATCATTCAACCTTCTATAATCAATACACATCCTCCACCCTGTCACAGTTCTGGTGGGAATGAGTTCACTCCTCTCATTAATAATGTTCACTCCTCTCATTGATAATGACTGTCATCCCACCTTTCTTTGGTACCACTTGGACTGGGCTTATCCATGAGCTATCGGAAATAGGATATATGATTCCTGCATTCCATAATTTCATTACTTCCTTCTGGACGACTTCCTTCATTGCAGGATTTAGTCTTCTATGCGGTTGAATTACTGCTTTGGAATTGTCCTCTAAAAGAATCTTATGCATGCATACTGTAGGGCTGATGCCTTTCAGGTCATCAATGGTCCATCCTAAGGCATCCTTGTGAGCTCTGAGAACATCAAGAAGCTCTCCTTCTTCTTTCTTTGTCAAGGATGAATTAATGATCACTGGGAAGCTCTCCGAAGTGCCAAGAAATGCATATTTGAGATTAGAAGGTAGTGGCTTCAATTCTTGCTTTTGCACCTCTTCTTTCTTGCTTGGTTCCACCTCTTTGTCGATGGAAGCCTCAGCTACATGTTCCTCTATTGTTTCTTTATTGTCTTTTTCTTGCTCATACTGATTGATGTCTAACATTTCTTCCACCAGGCTCTCTATCATTTCCACCCTCAAATGATCTTCTTGCTCAGGAGGGTACTGCATTGACTTAAAAACATTTATGATCATTTGCTCATTGTGTACTCTGAAAATCATCTCTCCTTTTTCCACATCTATAATGGCTCTTGCAGTTGCTAGAAATGGTCTGTCCAAGATGATTGAATTGTTGCCTTCCTCATCGGTATCTAAGATTACAAAGTCCGCAGGGAAGATAAACTCTCCAACCTTAACTAACAGATTTTCCACAATTCCATTCGGTGTCTTGATTGATCTGTCGGCCATAACTAGTGACATCCTGGTAGGTTTGAGTTCTTCTATGGCAAGCTTCTTCATCATGGATAAGGGCATTAAGTTGATACTAGCTCCAAGATCACAGAGAGCTTTGTCCAAGGATAGCTTGCCTATAGTGCATGACACTACAAAACTCCCTGGATCCTTAAGCTTTGGTGGGATTCCTTTTTGGAGCACGGCGCTACATTCTTCACTAAGCATCACCGTTTCCTTCTCATTCCAATCTCTTTTCTTGTTGATGAGCTCTTTCAAGAACTTGGCATACAGAGGCATTTGCTCCAAAGCCTCAGCTAAAGGTATGTTAATTTCCAGCTTCTTGAAAGTCTCAAGAAATTTGTGGAAATACTGATCCTTCGTCTCTTTGTGAAATCTTTGTGGATATGGTAGTGGTGGTGTTGAGCTCTTCTCCACTTGATGTTGTCTTGGAATTGGTTCTTCCATGATTTGCTTCCCTTTCTTCAAATTCTGTGGTTTGTTGTCTTCCTCTGTGAGTTTTTCTGGGACATTCTTGCTTAACATGTCTTTGTTGATGGCTTCATCATTCTTTGTTGGCTCATTGTCACTATGCTTGGTTGCCCCTTGGTTACCATCCAATAACACTTTTCCACTTCTTAGTTGCACGACCTTGCATTCTTCCTTTGGGTTGGGAATGGTGTCACTAGGTAGTGAACTTGATGACTTCTCAACAGAAATCTGTTTGGAGATTTGCCCAATTTGCCTTTCTAAGTTCTTCATGGAAGCTTCTTGGTTCTTTGTTGTCAATTCTTGGTTCTTCATCATTTTCTCCATGAGCAGCTCTAGATTGGTGATCCTCTGAGATTCTTGTGAAATTGGTTGGTTTTGGGGTGTTGATGGATGATGATAAGTGGTTTGATTTGTTGGGTAGTTATTGGGTGGATAATGGTTAGAGTTGGGGTAATTATTTTGTGGTTTTCTGTATGTATTTTGGTTAGTGTTTGGTTGGGGGTTGTGGTTTGTGCTTTTCCAATTATTCTGACTTGTGTTTCTTTACCATGGTTGTTGGTTTTGATTATGGTTGTCTCCCCACCTGAGGTTGGGATGGTTCTTCCAAGATGGATTGTAAGTATCACCATAGACTTCATTTGTTCCAGGATTTTGGTTGTGCATGTATTGGACTTGCTCTTGCTGTTGCTCCTCTTGAGTTTCTTCACTTTGCACCCAAGTAGTTGGTGGCTGGCTTGTGGCACTCACTGATGCAACTTGCAAGCCATCAATTCTTTTGGCCATTTGTTCAAACTGTTGTTGAATCTGCTGCTGCATTATCTTGTTTTGAGCTAGAATTGAATCCACTCCTTCTAACTCCATTACTCCTCTTCGTTGTGATGGTTGGCGTTGTCTTTGATGAGCAAAGAAATATTGGTTATTGGCCACCATGTCAATGAGGTTTTGAGCTTCCTCTGTAGTTCTTATGAGTTGCAAAGAGCCTCCAGCTGAATGATCAAGTGCTTCTTGAGCTTTAAGAGTGAGTCCCTCATAGAAGTTCTGCAACTTGTCCCACTCAGTGAACATCTCTGGTGGACATTTCCTCAATAATGCCTTATATCTTTCCCATGCTTCATATAAGTTTTCAGCCTCCATTTGAGTGAATGTCTGCACCTCA
>NC_029773.3:59001064-59001585 GCF_000817695.3 Arachis duranensis
AAGAGTTCTTTGGTCAATTTCAGAGAGGACAGGTGAAGATCTTCCTGTACCTGACATACAAACACACAGCAATAAACACACAAACCCAGAAATACTATGGAACTTCAATCTGTGGTTAGAATGAAGGTTTAGTTAGTTTAAGCAAAAATTCAAGCAGTTAGTGTGTTAGTGAGATTTAGAACAACAGAAAAGAAAAATGCTTAAGCTAGACCTCCACTTCACTTAATCATTGTCAATCTACTTCAATCCCCGGCAACGGCGCCAAAAACTTGATGTGTGGAAAATGATCCAACACAAAACTCACCGGCAAGTGTACCGGGTCGCATCAAGTAATAATAACTCACATGAGTGAGGTCGATCCCACAGGGATTGAAGGATTGAGCAATTTTAATTTAGTGGTTGATTTAGTCAAGCGAATCAAGTTTTGTTTGAGTGGGTTATATTTAACAGAATATAAATTGCTTGGAATGTAAAGGGAGAAGGGGAAATTGCAGTAAATTAAAGAACAGGAAAGTAAACTT
>NC_029773.3:59002457-59025144 GCF_000817695.3 Arachis duranensis
TGCGCAAAACGCTGCCCTGCCCGCGCCAAGGGCAGGGCAGGAAAAGTTGGTGCGCCAGAAATTGCCTTGGTGCGCTGTTGGTGCTGCCAGAATCAAGAATTGGTGCGCCATAAATTGCCTTGGTGCACAGGATGCTGCCCTGCCCTCGCGGAGGGCAGGGCAGAAAAAGTTGGTGCGCCAGAATTGTGATTTGGTGCGCGCTGGTGCTTCCAGAGTCATTCCTTGGTGCGCCAGACTCGAGCCTTGGTGCGCCAGATTCATGCACCAACAAAATGCTGCCCTGCCCTCGCGGAGGACAGGGCAGTGTTTCCAAAATGAAGTCCCGCGTTCGAATCTGGGCAGAAACACACGCTCATTCATTTTCCTTGGTTTCTTGGCACGGTAATGGAACTTAGTTCCTTGCTTCCTTATGGTCCCGTGTTCAACTCTTGTAGCAAGCATCATAGGCATTTTTTCTTTGATTTTCTTCCTTGGTGAGCCCGATACTGCCCTTGTGGAGGGCAGGGCAACATTTTCTTCTTCTTGATTCCAAGGCACAAATTTGTGCTCTGCCCTTGTAGTGGGCAGGGCAGAGTTGCCTTCTTTGCTTAGTTCCCTTATGTTGCCCTCCCAGAGGGCAGTGTGCCCTTGTGACGCCAGCCTTGGTCCTTTTGGGGTGTTGAACACCCACTAGCAAGTAGTTTGGGTGTTCAACGCCAGTTTTGGATAGTCCAATCTGAAAAAAGTATAAACCATTATATATTGCTAGAACTCTCTGGAAGTTAGCTTTCCAACGCCATAGAGAATGCGTCATTTGGACCTTTGTGGCTCTAGAAATGCTTGTTTGAATGCACGTAGGTCAGATTCTGACAGCATCTTCTATGCTTTCCTTTCCTCTGAATCAGAGTTTGCCAAAACTTTCCAAATTCACCCAAAATTCACCTAAAATTATATGAAAAACACAAAAGCTCGAAGTAGAATCCAAAAAGTGAATTTCGCATAAAAACCTACTAAAACATAATAAAACTTAAAAAACATATTGAAAACACTATGAAAATAACATCAAAAAGTGTATAAATATCCGCTCATCAGAATACCAAACTTAAAGTGTTGCTTGTCCTCAAGCAACCAAAAACAAGTAGGACTAAAAAGAAGAGAAAAGTATAACAAGTCTCAAAGTTTTCAATGAAGCTCAGTTCTAATTACTGAGTGGGGCTAATAGTTTTTTACTTCTGAACAATTTTGGCATCTCACTTTTCTTTGAGGTTTAGAGGCATTGGCATCTCTCAGAGTTAGAGGCTAGATAATATTATTGGTTCTTTTCTTTAAGCTCTTCTTAATTCTTGAACACAGCTTCCTTTATGTGCTTTGCACCTTTTTTAGCTTAGTCGTGACTCTAAGCGTTATGTTTTCCTGTATTACCACCGGATACATAAAAGCCACAGGCACTTGGCTGGGGGAACCCCTTTGGATTCAAATTTAGCTTTGCTTAAATTCTAAGATAGTGGTGCCAGAGTTCTTAAGCGTACTCTTTTCCCTTGGATCACGACTTTAACTGCTCGGTCTCAAACTTTTCACTTGACACCTTTACACCACAAGCATTTGGTTAGGGATTGCAGCTCATTTGAGCTTTTCAGGCTTAATTTTTAACCCTCCTGACCATTGATGCTCAAAGTCTTGGATCCGTTTATTGATTTTGAGAGTAAGCATAAAAACAAAATAATTTTTTTTTGAATAGGAATGCTGTTTCTTTTTGCTTCAAGAATATAATTTTTTTGGATTTTCTGATAACCAATAATACTTTTCTAGATTCACTATTCTTCCAAGAGTCAACACCCTCAACTTCAAGACAATTATGCACAGTTAATTCATGCATTTAGACAGTAAATGCAAGGCTACCACTTTAGATTAGAATGAATGTTGTACAATCAACTCAAGAATTTTTGTATTTTACTGCTTCTTTTTTTTTTAAAAGAAAATGAATTTTTATTTAAATTTAATGGAATGACATGTGGAATATCTCATACTTAATTGACATAAATGAAAATTAATTACTAAAAATTAAAAAAGTTTCTAGTAGTGATCATGTAATCTTAGATATAAAAAAAATAGGAATTAGAATAGGCACAGAACAGGGTTGAAACTTAACACCTTAATCATGGTGGTCATTGCCTTCTTCAGGAGCTACTTTTTGGCACTTCTGCTCTTCTAATGCTCGCCCCTACTTTTCATGTTCTTCAACCAGCTTCTGTAACATGCAAGACTGGTTTTCTTACTCCTTTCTCAATTGATCTACAGTGGCTTGCAACTGTTCAACTGATGCTACTAATTGAGTCCAATATTAAATTGGAGGGATACTCGGCTCTTAAGGTGGCTTAGGTGTCTTTCTCTTAGGATAATCACCTGGCTATTGAATTTTTTGTAGTGCTGACCCCTGGAGTTCTCCAAAACTTCTTTGGTGATTGCGGCTTCTACTGGGATGGATGTATCTTTGTCAATCAAGACTCCTGCCTCACTATACAGGCGAGAGATGAGGTTTGGAAAGGCTAGCTTGGCCTGAGTAGAGGTCTTGTTTGCAAATTTATAGAATTTACAAGGGATTAATTGGTGAACTTCCACCTTATTACCCATCATGATGCAATGGATCATTACTACTCTCCTAAGAGTAACTTAAGAACGGTTGCTAGTGGGAAGTATGGAGCATCCAACGAAGTCCAGCCAACCCATAGCAACTGGCTTGAGATCCATTCTCCTTAGTTAGTTTGGATTACCTTTCTTGTCATTGATCCACTAAGTTCCATTCAGACATATGTCCTCAAGGACTTGATCTAGCCTCGGATTAGCTTGTACCTTCCTATTGAAGGGGTCAGGGTCATCCTTTTGTGGGGGCAGTTTGAGAGTCTCCCTCACCTTATCTAGATTGAAATGCAGCATTCTTGCTTGGACCATGGTGCGCCATGTATGGAATCTCTATCCGTCTTTCTTTTGTTTTTCTATTATCCACAAATTCACATAAAATTCCTGGATCATTCCTATTCCAACATTGGTATTAGGATTGGCCAGAATTTTCCAACCCCTCATTCGAATCTTTTCTTGGATTTATGGGTATTCATTTTCTTTTGAGTTGAACTTGACTTCCGGAATCACTGTCCTCTTGCACATTACATTATATTTATGTTCCTCATGAAGCTTGGAATAGAATCTGTAAGGCTTATAGGTGGTTGTTGGTGGATTGCTTTATTTCTTATTTCTCGATGAGGATGTTCCACTTCTTGCAGCTATGGATTGTGAATAACTAAAAGAGCAATGCTCTTGCCACACCAAACTTAAAAGGTTTGCTCATCCCGAGCAAAAGTGAGAAGAAGAGAGGACGTAGGAGAGAGGAAGAGAAGTGTGAAGGCAAGGGGAGAATTCGAATGTGGAGGAAGAGGGGGAGGGTGGGTCGTTATAAAGGAAAATGGTAATCACTTTGAATTTTGAAGATATGATAACAAGATATGATCAAAAATTAAATTGAATGAAGAAAAATTTGAAAAAGATTTGAACGAGGGTCATGTGAAAAGAGGTGGTATCCATAAATAAAAGATATCAAAGATAAGATATAGATTAAAAAGATTTGAAAAATAATTGAATTAAAAGAGATTTGATTTGAAAAGATGAGATTTAAAATGAAATTGTTGAAAAAGATATGGTTTAAATTCAATTTAAATTAAAATAGATAGTGATTTGAAGATAAGATTGATGAAAAGATATGGTTTTGAAAAGATATGGTTTGACCAAGTCAACCCTTCCTTCCCTTCCTTGGAAATTCGAATGTATGGCTCACCCCCTCCTGGGCGTTCAACGCCAAGAATCCCATAGAGGATCATGAAATGCTTTGAGCCAACCCTTGAGTGGGCGTTGAACGCCCAGGGAGCTCCCTTTCTGGCATTTAACGCCAGCTCTCACTCCTCATTAGGCATTGGACGCCGAAAATGCCTCTTTTCTGGTGTTTAATGCCAGCCTCCTTTCCCTCTTGGGCATTGAATGCCCATCCTTACTCCTTGTCTAGCATTCAATGCCAGCAAAGGGTTATCCCCAGGGTGTTCTGTGTTTAATTTTGAATATCTCTATTTCTATACTAATGACTGCGCATGATCACAAATGTTAAAAATCAAAGGGAAAGTATAAAAATTAATAAAAAATGAACTAAAATGAATATGAATGAGAATAAATAAAAGAACTAAAACAGCAATACACTACTTGTGGTTTGGTTGCTTCCCAACAAGCGCTTCTTTACCGTCATTAGCTTGACCTTACTGTTGTCATGTCAGCAACAGTGTAGAGCTCTCTTGCTATAGATTGTCCCCTAGATAATGCTTGACTCTCTGTCTATTCACTGTAAATCTTTTATCATAGTGTTTGTCTTGGAGCTCTATATGACCATAGGGTGATACATTAGTGACCACGAAAGGTCCAGTCCATCAGGACTTGAGCTTCCCAGGGAAAAGTTTGAGTCTGGAATTAAAGAGTAAAACCTTCTGATGCGGCTCAAAAACTCTAGAGGAGATCTTTTGATCATGCCATTTCTTGGCTCTTTCCTTGTAAATCTTAGCATTGTTAAATGCAGCTAGTCGGAATTCATCAGCATCAAAGTTGAGGAATTTGGTTGCCTAGTAGGCTCTGTGTTCCAATTCCACTAGCAAATGACATGCCTTGCCATAGACCAGCTGATAGGGTGACATCCTAATAGTGGTCTTGAAAGTTGTTCTATATGCTCAGAGGGCGTCATCAAGTTTTCTTGCCCAATCCCTTTGGGAGGTACTTATTATTCTTTCCAAGATTCATTTAAGCTCCCTGTTGGAGACCTTGGCTTGTCCATTTGTCTGTGGATGGTAGGGGGTTGCCACTCTGTGATGAACACCATAACAGTGCAGAATTGAGTCAAGCTCCCTGTTGTAGAAGTGAGTGCCTCCATCACTAATTAGTGTCCTTAGGACGCTGAATCTACTGAAGATGTATTTCTGGAGGAACTTCATTACCACTCATGTGTCATTGGTGGGTGATGTGACTACCTCAACCCATTTAGACACATAATCCACTGCCACAAGAATGTATGTGTTCAAATATAAGGACGGGATGGGGCCCATGAAGTCTATTCCTCATACATCAAACAGCTCGATTTTTAAAATCCCTTGTTGAGGCATCTCATGATTATGAGGGAGATTGCCCGCCCATTGAAAACTGTCATAGTTGCAGACAAATTCTCGGGAGTCCTTGAAGAGTGTTGGCCAGTAAAAGCTGCTCTGAATGACTTTGGCGGCTGTGCGCTCACCTCCAAAATGACCTCAATAATCTAAGCCATGGCAATTCCATAGAATTTGTTGCATTTCTTCCTCAAACACGCAACGGAGGATTATACCGTCAGAGCACCATTTAAAAAGGTATAGCTCATCCCACAAGTAACATTTAGCATCATGGATGAGTTTTCTGACTTGCTGTCTATTGTATTCCTTAAGGATAAACCTTTTTCCCTTGTAATTTGCAATATCAACAAACCAAGGTGCTTTGCATATGGCAAAGATTTATTCGTCAGGGAAGGTCTCAGATGTCTCAGTAGTGGGAGGAGACGTCCCTGCGGTAGGTTCAATACGAGACAAGTGGTCAGCCACTTGGTTTTCTGACCCCTTCCTGTCCCTAATCTCTATGTCAAATTCTTGCAGGAGAAATGATAAACCCCATGATAAACCCCAATTTTGCGGTTTATCTTGTGCTTATTTTGGAGAAATTTATCACCTTTTCTCACATTTATTCAATTAAATAGCATGGTTTTGTATTTCTCCTTGAATTTGTGCTTAAGTGTAAAAACATGCTTTTTAGGCCCTTAAATTGGTAATTTTAACTCACCTTTAATTTCACTCGATGCCTTGATGTGTTTGTTGAGTGATTTAGGTTGAAAAGGCTAGGGATAGGTCAAAGGAGTGAAGAGAGAAGCATGCAAAGTGGAGAGCTCATGGAAAAACAAGGATTTGAAGTGCATTCATGGACGCGCACACGTGCCTGACGCGCACGCGTGGATACGAGGTCGCATGGCGATGCGTACCTGTGATCCACGCGTACATGTGGATAGCAAAATGCCAAGCGATGCGTACACGTGACTCACGCGTACGCGTCACTGCTCGCACGTGACCTCATTAAAGTGAAAATGCTTGGGGCATTTTCTGAGCTGCCCAGGCCCAAATCCAACCCATTCCTGAGGCTATTTCATGCAGAATTCAAGCTTGGGCAAAGGGGGAGCACTTAGTTGTAGAATTGGCATCATGTAGTTTAGTTTTCTAGAGAGAGAAGCTCTCTATTCTCTATAGAATTAGGGTTCTTAGGCCAAATTACATCCTAGATCTAGGTCCAACTTCTTGATTTCATCTTGTTTCCTTTACAATTTCCTGTTCTAATACTTAAATTCTTCCTGGTTCTCTTGTTAATTTCACTTCCATGTCTCTTTTATGTTCATGCACTCATATTAGATTTGGATCTTTTCTAATGAAATTTGATATCTGATGTTTGATGTCCCTTTTATTGTTGATTTGAGTTGTGAATTTTACTTTTCTTGCAATTGGTAGTTGGTAGATTTTACCATTTCTTGCACATTTACCATGCCTTCCTTTTATGCCTTCCAAGTGTTTGACAAAATTCTTGGTGGGATGTTAGAGTAGATCTTGAGCATTCTTAGCTTGGAAAGAGAAATTGGTCAATCCTGAGTCATTAATACCCAACTTATGTTGGTGATCTAGATTTATTAGCTAATATTGTTTCCAATGACGCTAATCTTTTGCTAATTCAATTAGTACATTGATTAGGACTTTTGGATTGAGATTAGCTAGTCTTATTAGACTTTCTTCGAGTGTGAGGATAACATGATACCTTCTTCCATCATCGGGCATGACGTAATAGGATAAATTCTTGTTTATTATTGTGATATGATTAACTAGTCTTTTTTGACGTTCTCCCTATGTGAAGATAACATGATACCTTCTTCCATTTGTTAGAGTTCACTAAATAAGATGAATTAATCATTGTATGACTAGGATAGAAAGCCTATATTCTCAACCCTTGCCATGAATATCTCTCTTTATTACTTGCTTTCTATAATTGCTTGCTTGATTTACTTTTCTTGCCCTTTACTTTCTTACACCTTTATCAATCATGCCCTTCAATTGCTAGTTCAATTTACTTTTGTTGCCATTTATTTCGTTGCTAATTATAGAATCAAACCCTTTTGCATCTTCATAGCCAATAATTGACCACTTCATTGCAATTCCTTGTGAGACGACCCAAGGTTTACATACTTTGGTTAATTTTCATTGGGGTTTGTACTTGTGACAAAACCAAATTTAATTTGATTCAAGGATTGACTATCGGTTTGGATTATATTAACAACGGATTTATTTTGTGGCATTTCGAACCAGTATAGATTCTTATATCACTCTAATTTTGTGGTTTATCTTGTGCTTAATTTAGGGGATTTTATCAATTTTTCTCACATTTATTCAATGAAATAGCATGGTTTTGTAATTCTCCCTAAATTTGTGCTTAAGTGTAAAAACATGCTTTTTAGGACTTAAAATAGCTAAATTTAATTCACTTTAATTCCATTCGATTCCTTGATATGTTTGTTGAGTGATTTCAGATTCATAAGGCAAGTAGGATGGAAGAAGTGAAGAGAAAAGCATGCAAAGTGGAGAATCCATGAAAAAATGAGCATCTGGAGAATTGAGGGCCACGCGCACGCATCATCTATGTGTACACGTGAGTTGAGGATTTGCAAGCCACACTCACGCGTCACGCACGCGTATGCATGAGGAGGGATTTCGGCCAGCGACATGCACTCATCACCCACGCGCACGCATGATGCTGATCACGTGACCTCATTAAAGTGAATTCGCTGGGGGCAATTTTTGAGCTTTCTAGGCCCAAATCCAACTCGTTTTGGATGCTATTTCATGCAGAATTCAAGCTTGGACAAAGGGGGGAGCAATTAGTTTTAAGTTAGCATCATGTAGGTTAATTTCTAGAGAGAAAATCTCCCTCTTCTCTCTAGAATTAGGGTTCTTAGGGTTATTTGCATCTTAGATATAGGGTTTAATTCTTGTTTTCATTTTGTTTCCTTTACAATTTCTTGTTCTTATATCTTTTTTTCTCCTTAGTTTTCTTGTTAATTTCCCCTTTTAGTCTCTTTTATGTTTATGAGCACCCTTGTTGGATTTGGTTTTCATTTAAAGCAATTGATGTTTCTTTTATGTTTTTATGGTTAATTGCTTTGTTTATTATTGATTCCATGCATTAGGTAGTTGTAGATTTATATTTCTTGCAATTTTACCATGCTTTCCTTTTATGACTTTCAAATGTTTGACAAAATGCTTGGTTGGATATTAGAGTAGCTTTTTGAGCATTCTTGGCTTGGAAAGAGAAATTGGACAATCTTGAGTCATTAATACCCAATTTAGATTGGTGATCTAGAGTTGTTAGTTAATATTATTTCCATTGACTCTAATCTCTTGCTAATCCAATTAGTAAGTTGATTAGGAATTTTGGATTGAGATTAACTAGTCTTATTTGACTTTCTCTCATGTGAAGATAATATTATACCTTCTTCCATGTTAGAGATGACGAAATAGGATAAATTCTTATTAATTATTGTTATTAGTGACAAGGATAGAAAGCCTATATTCTCAATTATTGTCATGAATGCCTCTCTTTATTAATTTCTTTCTTTAGTTGTTTGCTTTACTTTTCTTGTCATTTATTTTCCCGCCCCTTTTATAAATCAAACCCCCTTTGTTCCTTCATAGCCAATAATTGACCACTTCATTGCAATTCCTTGTGAGACGACCCGAGGTTTTAATACTTCGGTTACTTTTCATTGGGGTTTGTACTTGTGACAACCAAAATCCTTAAAATTTGATTTGAGCATTGCTTGTTGGTTGGGAGCTATGCTTGCAATGAAGTTCTTCTATTTCTATTGAGAAATTCTAGATCAACAAAAATCTTTTTATCAAGCAACACCCATATTATCAATCTGGGTTTAGAGTCTTGCTTGGATAGAAGGTACTTGAGAGCAGCATGGTCAGTATAAATGATGATCTTAGATCCTATTAAATAGGTTCTGAACTTGTCAATGGCATAAACCACTGCAAGTAGCTATTTTTCTTTGGTGGTGTAGTTTCTCTATGTGTCATTTAAAACACGACTGGCATAATAAATGACGTGTAAGAGCTTATCATGTCTCTTTCCCAGAAATGCACCAATTGCATGATCATTGACATCACACATTAGTTCGAACAGAATGTCCCAATTGGGTAACAGAAATGACAGGTGCAGAGACAAGCTTTGCTTTCAGCATTTCAAAGGCATCCATGCACTCTTTGTTAAAAATAAAAGGAGTTTCAGTGGCTAAGAGATTGCACAGGAGTTTTGCAATTTTAAAGAAATCTTTTATAAACCTCCTGTAGAATCCTGCATGTTCTAAGAAACTTTTGATTACTTTAACATTAATGGGTGGTGGTAATCGTTCAATTACCTCCACCTTGGCTTCATCAACCTCTATCCTTTTGTTTAAAATTTGGTGCCCAAGAAAAATGCCTTCAGTCACCATGAAATGGCATTTCTCCTAGTTTAAAACTAGGTTAGTTTCTTAGCATCGTTTCAAGACTAGGGCCAAATTGTTAAGGCTGGAATCAAAGGAATCCCCAAAGAAGGAGAAATCATCCATGAATACTTCAAGAAATTTCTCAACCATGTCTGAGAAAATGGAGAGCATACACCTCTGAAAGGTGGTAGGTGCATTATAGAGGCCGAATGGCATTCTCCTGTAAGCAAACACTCCATATGGGCATTTGAATGTTGTCTTCTCTTGATCTTGGGGATCTACTGCAATTTGATTATAGTCTAAATATCCATCCAGGAAGCAATAAAACGCATGCCCAGCTAGTCTCTCTAGCATTTGGTCTATGAACAGTAAAGGGAAATGATCCTTTCTTATGGCATTGTTGAGTCTTCTATAATCAATGCACATACGCCAACCTATTACTGTCCTTATAGGGATCAGTTTATTCTTCTTGTTGTGGACCACTGTCGTCCCCCTTTTCTTGGGTACAACCTGGACAGGACTAACCTAAGGGCTATCTAAGATGGGATAGATAATCCCTACCTTCCACAGCTTAGTGATTTCTTTCTGCACCACTTTCTTCATGGCTAGATTTAGCCGCCTTTGTGGTTGCACCACAGGCCTAGTATCCTCATCGAGCCTTATCTTGTGCATGTAACGGGATGGACTAATTCCCTTTAAGTCACTTATGGTCTAGCCTAGATCTGTTTTGCCTATCTTCAACACATGAATCGATGCTTCTTCCTCTTGTGGCTTCAGGGAAGAACTGATTATTACAGGGTAAGTGTCGCCATCTTTTAAAAACACATATTTCAAGGATGATGGCAGAGGCTTAAGCTCGAATTTGGGAGGTCCATCCTCCACTTTAGGGGCTTTTGAAGCCTCTGCTTGCTCTTCTCATGCCTCCCTTTCAGGTCTGGCATCCTCAAGGATGTCATTCAGCTCGTCCTCTAAGCTCTCAACTACATGTGTTTCTTCCACCAGAGAATCGATGATGTTAATCCTCATGCACTCCTCTGATATATCAGGGTAATGCATTGCTTTGGTGGCATCCAGTACGAACTCATCCTCATTGACACTCAGGGTCACTCTCCCTCTTTTCACGTCAATGAGGATCCTTCCTGTGGCCAGAAAAGGCCTCCCAAAATAATGGACATTTTCTTGTGTTTCTCCATATTCAAGACTACAAAGTCTGCATGGAATGCAAAGGGTTCAACCCTTACAATCACGTCTTCAATCACTCCTGATGGAATCTTCGCTGAGTCAGCCAATTGAAGGCATATGCAGGTGAGCTTGATTTCTCAGTTTAGACCGAGCTTCTTTATCAGTGAGGCAGGTATTAGGTTGATACTTGCCCCAAGATCATATAGAGCCTTCCTTATGCAGGCGTCTCCAAGGTTACAAGGTATCACGAAGCTTCCAGGATCTTGGAGCCTTTCAGGTAGGTTCCTTTGGATGACTACACTGCACTCTTCAGTGAGGAAGACAGTCTTTGCCTCCCTCTAGTCCTTCTTGTGACTTAATATGTCTTTCATAAACTTTTCATATGAAGGTATTGATTCAAGGGATTCTGCAAACGCGATCTTCATCTTTAATGTCCTGAGATAATCTGCAAACCGGGAAAACTGCTTATCCTTTTCTATTTGGCAGAGCTTTTAAGGATATGGCATCCTGGTTTTGTACTCAGGTGTGCTGGGTGGTGCAGAGTGATTGTCCATGGTGCTAGAGGGAGGACAACCAACTTGCTTAGGAGGGGTTTTCTTTGAATTTGCACATGCTTTACCTCCCCTTGCTGGGTGTTCAACGCCCAGGCTGGTCCCTTCCTGGCGTTGAACACCAGCTCTGCCCCTTTCTGGGTGTTGAATGCCCTCTCTGCCCCCTTTTGAGTGTTGGACGCCTAAGATCATGCCCTGGGTTACTGTGTTTTCGCCTTCTGACGTATCCTCTACTCATTGCCTCCCTCTGTCATGAGACTAGTTATTTAGTGTCCTTTCACTCCTCAATTGGATGGCTTGGTACTCTTCTCTTATCTGATTAAATTGTTCAGCCTGGTTCAGTCGTGCCTCCATATTCTTGTTAGAGGCACGAGTTTCTTGCAACACTTCTTATAGGCTTAGCAATTATTGTGTGAGGGAATGTAGTTGTTGGGTCAATGATTCACTCTGTTTTGGAGGGTTTAAGTCAGTGTATGCTGCTCTGACCTCTTTGTGCATTGCAGTCTCACCAGATGCGTATAGATGTCAAGAATAGAGAACTCCCAGTGAGATATTTCATAGAGATGTGCAATATATTAGAGTAATAATAATAATAAAGACGAAAAATTTAATAAAATAGAAATATAAGAGTTAATCCAAGGATTTTGAAATTTTAAGACTTAAACAGGAAATGAGCTCATAGTATTTTTGAATTTTGAAAAGGAAAACAACTAATGGGACACCAAACTTAAATTTTTTTAAATTAAAAATATGATTTTTCAAAAATTAGAGAGAGAGAGAGAGAGAGAGAGAGAGAGAGAGAGAGAGAGAGAGAAATACTAATAGACACCAAACTTAGAGATTTTGAGATCAAACAAAGAGAGATAGCAAGAATAATTCGAGCAATAAGAAGGGAACCAAGAATAGGATTCGAAAAATTCAAGAAAAAAATCAACAAAAATCAGAAGGACACCAAACTTAAAATTCAACAAAAGACTCAAACAAAAGAAAAAGGAATGACTCAAGACACATTTTTGAAAGAGAGATTTCTAAAAAGCAACATAAATAAATGTAAAGCAGTAAAAGATACCTAATCTAAGGAGCAAAATAACTAGTCGTTTGTCAATCACGAACAATCCCCGGCAACGGCACCAAAAACTTGGTGCACGAATTTATGACTCACACAACCGAACCGGCAAGTGCACCGGATCGTCCAAGTAATACCTCAGGTGAGTTAGGGTCGAATCCCACGAGGATTGCCGGATTGAGCAAGCTGTGGTTATCCTACAGATCTTAGTCAGGCGAACAGATAGATAGTTTTTTGTCGTTGTAGGTGCATAGAAAAGCAATAACAAAAGCAATAAAGAATTAAGATAGAGACAATAATGAAAAGTCAGTTAAGGCTTCGGTGATGCTTCTTCTTATTGATTAACACATCATACCAACTACTTCAAGGGTGAATGATTCCTTCAATGGCCAGGCTGTAAGTGATTAAGCCATTGGTCATGGTCATTAATCTCCTCAGGTCCAAACCAAACATCCAAACGGACTAGATCAATCTGGGAGAGGGAGAAGCGCACGCAAATCAATCTCTCTTGTGATCCTACTCAAAACGCCACAAACAAGGTCGAATTTTTCAGATTAGAGACTGATGCTCTTATGGTACTAGCCCTTAGAGCAACAGGAACCTCAATTACCCCTGACTAACGAGGTTTTATGTCACATACCCCAATTAGCCCAGATAACTCGTTGGAACCCGTGATGCATTCTCAAGTTGTAGCTCAATACTATCCAGGTCAGGACTCGTAAGAAACTCATATAGAATCGAGATTCATAGGGATGAAGAATGATAATGCATCATAGAATAGAATCAAACACAAATTGAAGTCGAAAAATAATTGCATTAATCCATAGCAATCAGCAGAGCTCCTAACCTTAACCTAGGATGTTTAGTTGCTCATATTGTATAAGGAATAGTGTCTGGAGTTCGAATGTGATGGAGAAGATCCTTAACAAGAGTGATCTTATTTCTATATATACTAACCTAACCTAAAGAGACATTAATAATAATTAGAAATTACAGAAATGAAATAAACTAAGCTAAAGGTGAAAAAAATCAACTTCTGGGCCTACCTGGTGAGTGTTTGGGTTGAGTTTGGCTTCTAGCTTGAGGGAGTGGGAATTGGATGCCCACTAGGAAGTAAATATGATGCCTCCTTGCTCCCCTTGTGGCGTTGAACACTAGGTTTGGGCGTTCAGCGCCGGCCTTGGTCCTCTTGGGGTGTTGAACGCCCACTAGGGAGGAGTAGTTTGAGCGTTCAACGCCCGTTTTGGGCAGTCCAATCTGAAAAAAGTATAAACCGTTATATAGTTCTGGAAATCTATAGAAGTTATCTTTCCAATGCCGTTGAGAACGCGTCATTTGGACCTCTGTATCTCTAGAAATGCTTGTTTGAATGCGCGGAGGTCAGATTCTGAAAACATCTGCTATGCTTTCCTTGCCTCTGAATTAGACTTTGCCAAAACTTGCCAAATTCACCTAAAATCATAAGAAAAACACAAAAGCTCAAAGTAGTATCCAAAAAGTGAATTTTTCATAAAAACGTACTAAAACATAATAAAACTTAACAAAACATACTGAGAACACTATAAAAATAACATCAAAAAGCGTATAAAATATCCGCTCATCAGATATTACTATGAGGACCAAATGAAGCTATTAAGAAATACCTTGTTGATCAATTTCGATCCATTGTGGTCAAGTCAAAAGATTCATTAACATATGACTTTAAAGATGTGGGATTGTGAACTACGCCTTGGAAAGAGTTATTGGTTCTCTTATTTATATTATTTACCCTATAAGGGTATTTTTCCATCTATGATTATCTTACGAGAAAGTCTAGGAAACCAACTCTATATGCAGCTAAGCAGCCAATTTTTTAAACAATTCTAATTTTAAAATTTCAAAAACTAGGTTTACGCTAAAAAGAACATGTGTCCTCCCACCCCTTTCACCTAACTTAACCCTTAAAATCATCACATTTCCTCCAATCCTTCGAAACTCTGATAGAACCTCATAGGCACACAAAATAGACAAAGCAAACACAGGTAGAAGGCAGGTACATCAAGAAAATCATATGTCAAGTAAGTATAGTAATTTCACAAAGGCAATCCCAAATAATGGAAACTCAAACAAGACAAACAGATGCATATGATGCATGTCTTTTCTACTGGCTGTGAGCTCACATGTCGGTTGCTTGCCAAAACCCGATATACTCGACAGCTAACCTGGATATCGTCTTTCTATGCCTCCACACTCTTGGGATATAGTGCCCATCACACTCATGGGATATAGTGTCCATCGTATTTTCTGGGACAAAGTGCTCCCACACTCTTGGGATATAGCGCTCGCCATATTATGCTCTTGGATATAGTGCCTGTCACACTCATAGGATATAGTGCCCGACACACTTCCTAAGATAAGGTGCTCCCACACTCTTGGGATATAGCGCCCGTCATGCCATGCTCTTGGGATATAGTGAAAGTCACACTCATGGGATATAGTGCCTGACATACCTTACAACAAAGAGAAACTTACATATTCTCATCATGAACGAAGTCTCAATCATCACATTCATTTACAGTCATGCACAATCATTTCACAACTATTCATCATTGCTATGGCATCACATATACTTCATGTATTCACATTTTCCATATATAAGTCATCACTTACCAAGCTTACTCCACCCCCAAGATACCTCCTCTTCGCTAGTTTCGTCTCATTACTAGGTTTACTACTAAGATCTAGGGTTAAAAGAGTGAAAAATAGAGGCTTAGAGGTTTGAAATTTGGTTTCGAAACAACAAAACTCATATTTGCTTAAAAACAGGGCTATGCGTACGCGTGTCATGTGTATGCGTACGCATACGTGTAATTTTGCCTAGGTCACGCATACGCGTGGGCCACGCATACGCATGAATGCGCATTTGGACCAAGTCGCGTACGCATTGCCTTCCTGCGTACGCATGCTTACTAGGCATAAGCGACTGGCCGTGTGTGAGGGAGTTCGCATATGCAAAAACCCCAGGTCACGCGTAGGCGTGGGCCATGCGTACGCGTGAGCGTACATTTATGCCCAGTTCTTCCATGTATGGAATGTATGCATACGTATATAATGCAGCAGCTCCAAAAAGCTGCTAAATCTAGAATTTTCAGTTTGCACACCAAACTTTGATCGAGTATAACTTCCTCATTTTAAAATATTTTTCCTACATTCTTCGAACGGCATAAACATCTCGGACCAAATTTTATTTCTAAACAAGTTTGACACAAATCGGAGGTTCGGAGACCACATTATGCTCTATCAAATTTTGGCCAAAATCAGAATGTTCACAAAAACAACCAAGCCTCAATTTTCAACCATACACTTCCCAAACCCCTTTAAATTCAACCAAAACCTTTCCAATTCAACCTCAACCACATTCCAACTTCCTTATTCAATTCACAATACATCAATTCTCTATTTTTATGAATCTTAACTCAATAATCCAAGTTCAACAATTCACAATATACATTCTCAATTACTAACCTTTCATTTTCATCATACTCCAAACCAAGACTTCCAATTCCACAATGTTCAACATACAAAGCCAATTATCCAAATCAAGCACAATTCAATTTTAACTCAACCCTTATACATGCCAAATATCATCATACACAAACACATGCATCATTTATCAATTACACCCTCCAAAACCAATAATCACCTAATCAGTACTATCTATTTCAACTAATTAACAATCATCACAAATTTAATTCTTATCCAAGAGTCACTAGCCTAAGTTTTCACATTAGATTATATTTTAGATACAGAAAATCATATCTTGGCTGATTCTCCACTCAACCCAGAACACCACTAATTCACGTTTTCCTCAAGCTTTCAAGGCTCAACACCTCCCAAATAAATATTTCTAGCACCAAAAGTCCACTTTCAATCTTCCAAAAACTCAATCAAGCTCCAAACCACTTACATACATATTACCTAATACACATCATAGACACCTACATATACAAACTTAACACCCAAACACAACAAATAAAATATTTCACTAGGATTGAGAATTCTTATTGTACCCACGGACCAAACAGACCAAGCCCAACAAGTCTCGCAAGTTATTTCGAACCTAAACACTAGAATCACAAAAAATCTCAACACCATTACCCAATAATTTTGACAATCAAGGCTGGGAGGACAAGCAAGAAAAGGTAGCTCACCTCTAGAATGATGTTGGAGGCTTTGTAAACCTCGACACCGCGGTCACGTGGCCACAAACAGTGTGGCGATCGGAACACCGGATCAAAAGTTACAAGGATTTGAAGATCAAGCTAGGTTTATTTTTTCATGAAATGTTCTTCCCTTCCCCATATGTGTTTCAGCGTGTTTGATGGTTGGAGTGGGGAGGGAAGGGCTGTGCCCTTCATTTATGTGTCATTGGACTGGGCCTTGGGCCCAATACGGGCTCAGTTCATCCAGTTTGGCTCGTTCGGCCCAATTTTAGGCCAAATTTTTTAAAATTATAGTCAAAATTCTTATTTTAATTTTCTGTATTATATTAAATCATAAAAACCACATTTCTTATTTTCTATAATAAATTCTAATTTATGAGTTAATTATTTATTAATTAATCGGGTTTTACAGCAACCACGCAGCGGATGGAAGCAAGGGCATGGAAGAGGGAAGAAAACGCACAATGGAGAGAAGCAAAGGCACATTGGTAGGAAGCATACACACGGTAAAAGGAAGCACATGCATGGTGGAAGAAAGCACTACAAAAGGAGGCATTTTGTTTTGGAAAAAAGATGTGGGAGAAGGGAGTGAGGATTACTGTTTCAAATGTTTTTTTTTTTACTATGGTAGTAAAATTGACTTTTAGAGTGAATTACATGTTGTTATTGGTATTTTTTGGGCTTTTTTGTAACCCAACTAATAGTTAGTTGTAGTTCGCTGGTATCTTAATTGACTATCTAGTATGATTGTTATCTTATATATATAACTGCTTTCACGATATCTTAGGGAAGTTAGATAAAATTTGGAAATATTAGTGCGTCAGTTTGTTCATATGAGGTGAATTCATGTTGGGCCTTGTGAGGCTGTTCAAAACAAGAATCATCTTTTATTTAGCCTTTGTTTGTTTGAGTAAAAAATGGAAGGAAAGAAAAGGAAGGGAAAGAAGTTGGAAGGAATATTATTACTTTTTATCGTTTGATTGAAGGAAAAAATTAGAAAGTAAAAGTTAAATAATATAAAAAAGTTGATAGAATCTACCAAAATATTCTTTCTCTAATATTAGATGAAAAATTGATAGAAAACTTGTATTTTCTTTCAATATTCTGCCTAATCTTTTTTCAATATATTTTATAATATAATGGTAAAATTGTCTTTTTATAACATTTCTTTCCTTCTCATTTTTCTTTCATTCAAATATATCTAAGAAAAATAAAAATTCACTCAACTTTTTTTTCTTTCTACGTTTCTCTATATTTCTTTCCTTCCGACCAAACAAAGCCGAAGTAATTATCGATATTTTGAAAAGTAGACCGAACTGGCAGATCAGACCAAGAATTGTTTGACTATACAGTTCGGTTAATAAGCCACAATTTTCTTTTTTAGAGCCGTCCATGAACCATTAAATTGGCCGAGAACTAGTTGATCGGTTAGAACAAATAGAAAATCAGTCGATTCTTGTATGAATGTTTTTTTTTATGATTTTTGTGTGATTGTTTCTAATGGAATGTTCAAGTATACAATAAAAATGACTTTTTTTATACATAATAAATTATCCTTATCTTTAATTCTATAACATAAAATATATAATATCATGAATATTATATATATAACTTGAGATTTAATTATTTTTTTATTTAACTAGTATGTTATACTTATTTGATTTTCAATGACTGATTTGATTTTTATATAGTACAAAAAATATTGACCTACGACCTACACTACTGATAAATATTAGCTGGTGGTGGTCATGGTGGAGGATGCACCGGATGTGGAAGAGGTGGAGAGAGGATCGGAAGCATGTCCAATGCACTACCAGAAGAGCTACTCTATTTGTTGGTACACAATGTATGTCTGGTTCAACTGACGGATCATCTAATTGAATGTGTGGATATCCAGGAAATCTCTACCTCATGTCTCTCATGCTACTACTCTCACTCAGTGACAGATCAAGAAAATTTTATTAATGGGGACAAAATATACATAACATGATAATTATTTTTATAATTATATTTATTATTATGAAATATAATTAATTTTCAAATTATCTTACAAATAAATTAGAACATAAAATAATCATTTAAACAATAATCTGTTAATAATTCAACATCACAAAATTAAAATTAAAATTAAAATCAAATTCACTAACGAGTCTCAAGTGCAGTTAACTTCACATGAATGATTTGATTGATTTGACCATATTTTTATCTAACGACTCTTAGTTATCAACTTTACGTAAAGTTAACTGCTCCGGAGTTTCCACCTTAATATATTTAAACGGAAGATATTACTCTTAGAAATGGAGGCAACAATCACGCATTCACACAGTCATTGGAGCAAAACAACGTTTAGAAGAAGAAATGGATGACAACATTAGATATTTAGATTACTTGAACAATTTTTAAACCAGGAGAAAGAAAGTTAGAGTGAAAAAAGAGTTGAGTGGAAATAACGCTTTGAGAACTTGAAATGATTCAAATTTATTATGTTATTATTATTAGTTTTTTTAATTATTTATTTAATTATTTTTATTAAATAGTTAATATAATATTTTATAATATAATAAAGTAATTTAATTTTTTTAATTTGTTTATAGATATTGTGAACAAAAGAAAATATAGCGTCAAATTTGTTTACTTTATGGGGACAAATTTGGCACTTGCCTTCACACTGGCCAATATAAATCCGTCCCTGCTCTCGCTCCTCTCGCTCCTATTAGTAACGGATCTGTTGCTGCAGGTGTTGCTTCATTTGCTGTGTCAGCTCCTGGTTGAGCAACGTAACCTGCTCCTTAAAGTTTGTCCCTGCTGGTCCGTTGCTAGTGGAGAAGTCATCAACATCCAAGAATAGTATGGGTAAATACTGGAAGATACATGTCCCACCTCGTAGACCCTATCTTTTTCGCAACTGCTGACCTTTTCGGTTCGAATCTCATCCTTAGAAATCGAGTAGCGGCTCTGAACTGCCCTCATCAAATTGTGTGAGTTCTTCTCCTAGTCCTTCAACAACTCCTCCTCAAAGAGATGTTGAAAAAATAATTATCATCAAGTTATATTTATTAAATTAAATACATATATACATAAAGCTAACATTCAACAAAACTTAATTATGTCAAGCTCCTTAAGCATTAGTCGACCCACTTCGAGTGGTCCTCCTTCTTAGTGTGGGTCCCTTTGAACACCTCGCTCTGACAGGGCGTGTGACCCAGCTCAGCCTCATTTCCAAAGGAATAAATGATCAACGGGATTTTATATATGTAAGTAATATTGTGTACTATTGTTAAAATGTTAACGCATACCATCTTCTTGGTTGTGGCCTCATAGGTGGTCGATCCACTGGTATACACCTATCTTCCGATGGTAGATGCTTAACTAGACCGTGCATTGTCCCTAGTTTCTCGATAGTCCTCCAAGGCCCAATACTCCCTGATAGATGTTTCAAACATAATTAAGTATATATGCAATTGAACATTTAAATTCAATGGAACTAAAGTTGGGTAAATATAAAAGGTACCCGTCTTTTCCATCCCATCTGAGCTTGATATGGTCATCAGCAGGAGTAGATTTCCTATTCTCCTATGTATATGATCGTGGAATCTGTGGTTGAGACATCTTATCCTGCAGACACTATGATTGTTGTTGAGGATGAGGCTAAGGCTCTGTCTGCGGGTGAGTCTCAGTCAGAGGTTGCAATTGAAATTGAGGCTGGGATTGCCAAGGCTAGCCCAGGGGCTATTGAGGCTGAGTTTGAAGCTAGCAACAAGTCCCAGGCATTGGAATCATAGGCTGCCTTTAGTTTTGAAGACAGGACAATGAGACATGGACATAGAGACACAAAATCGTGTTTGGCAGATGAGACCTGGACATAGATATTATGTTCTGGACACTGAATTAGTATATTTTGTGTCCTTTCTGACAGGAAAGACACAAAGATACTGTACGGAGATACAACTTATTTTTTATTTTTTTCCTCTTATTATAACTATTAAATTTTCATAATTATATTTTTTTATCATTTTATTTTTTATTCTAACTTTTACATAAAGAAAAAAATAAAGGTAAATTAGATTTTTTTTTTATTATTTATTCTATCTTATATTCAGTTTACCACCAAACAAAATACAAAAATACTAATTTTTGTGTCTACGTCTTTTGTATCCTATCCTTAGTGTCTTGTTTGTTTTAAAAACCAAATGTAGCCATAGTGATCTGTGGCAACCCATGAGAGACTTCCGCCTAGGACTTGGGTGAAAGAGTTATAGCAGCCATAGGGTGGCACGTGAGGATGTGTCACCTAATTAAAGCGGCACACCCGTGTTCCTCTTTGGCCACCCCCAACGACCACCACCACTACCCCTGCCACCTACACCCTAACCTTACCTTGCATCTTTCGCCATGTTTCCTATTCCAAAGAAAATTAGAAACACAATCAATGATAGATGCATATTCTCATAATTATTAGAAGATATAACAAGATACATAAACAAAATATGGAAGCCTAAGAATTTATACACATACATTATTAAACACATTATTTTTACTCGGATGGATCAAACAACTGAGATGTAGAATTGTCATTATCATCATCAAACTCATCGTCATCATCCATATTCCATATTAGTTGATTTGGGAGGTCAACTATCTCAACCTCTCCAGATGGTGAAGCTAATAATTGTGGAATTTCAGTTTCAGACACAATTCTAACAAAGTTTAAGTTTTGATTTTGGAATTGTTCTTCTTACACCTCGTCATCAAAAGATTCAATCATGCCTCTTGGTTTGTATTTTATTACAGCTCTTTAATTGGATCTAGACCTATCAAGGTATTGCCTGTAGTAAACCAGACAAGCATTATGTGCAAGAATGAAGGGAACATACCACTCATACTTCCTACTATGGCTCATCTTGATAATTTTATATACTTCATGCATGAGAGTACCTCGATATCTTGTAGGATCATACCATTTATATTTAAGTAAAGCCACTCATTTGATAGGTTCACTTGGATACTCCAGTTTGAAAATTTCATTTAATGTATAAAACCAATCACATTTACCTTGTCTCATATCATCTTTAAGAAAAATGCTTTGGTTGTAGGTTAATCTTCCCTAAGAATGCTAGGGTGTGTGAAATTTGATTCTATTAACTTTCATCATAATCCAACTAGTGTAATGTCTATGGGGTCCCCATGCTAGATTCTGCATATGAGGACATGTTATTTGGTGGACGAAATTGTGATCACCTGTTCTTTGTTTATAAAGGATGTATACTCTGGGGACATTATTTATTTTCTTCACAATCTCGTTCAACTAACCAGCAAGTGTACTGGGTCGTCCAAGTAATACCTTACGTGAGTAAGGGTCGAATCCACAGAGATTGTTGGTATGAAGCAAGCTATGGTCACCTTGCAAATCTCAGTCAGGCAGATTAAAATAGTTTTATGGGTTTTCGAAAATAGAAATAATGAAAGGGATAAAGATACTTATGCAGATTCATTGGTGGGAATTTCAGATAAGCGGATGGAGATGCTGTAGAGCTCTTGGACGCCTGCTCTTCTACTGCTTCTAATCAATCCTTCTTACTCCTTTCCATGGCAAGCTTTGTATAGGGGTTCATCATCAACTGTGGCTACTTTCATTCCTCACGGGGAAATATCCTGTGCGGCTGTCACTCGCACAGCTAACCAGTCTGGAGGCATCACCCATGGCTGATGGCTACATCCCATCCTCGCAGTGAAAACTATGCTAACGCACTCTGTCACAGTACGGCTAATCACCGGTTGGTTCCCGCTCCTACTGGAATAGAATCCCTCTTTTGCGTCTGTCACCAACGCCCAGCAGGTTAAAGTTTGAAGCACGTCACGGTCATTCATTACCGGAATCCTACTCGGAACACCACAGACAAGGTTGGACTTTCCGGATCCAGATGAATGCCGCCAACTATCTAACTTATACCACGAAGATTCTGTTGGGGAATCTAAGAGATACACATTCAAGCTCTGTTGCATGTAGAACGAAAGTGGTTGTCAATCACGCGCGTTCATAAGTGAGAATGAGGATGAGGGTAATTTGACTCATCACATTCAT
>NC_029773.3:59027876-59028555 GCF_000817695.3 Arachis duranensis
ATGGAAGCTTTTGCCTTCCCTTTTCCTTTTCTTGAGGAAACTCCGGTCTTGGGTGCCATTGATGGTGAATGAAAAATAAAAAGCTAGGCTTTTTACCACACCAAACTTAAAATTTGCTCGTCCTCGAGCAAAAAGAAAAGAAGAGTAGAAAAAGAAGAAGAAGAGAATTTGGAAGAGAGGGAGAGAAGTGGGTTCGGCTATATGAGAGAAGAATGGGTAGTGATGTGTGAAAATAAAGAAGAAAGGAGAGTGTGAATAGGATTAAAAGAAAAGGTAGGTGGGGATCCTGTGGGGTCCACAGAGCCTGAGGTGGGAATCCTGTGGGGTCCACAGGTCCTGAGGTGAAAAGAAATACCATTCCTTCACCCTATAGGCGTGTAAATTGCCTTCATGCACCATTCTGGCGTTCAAACGCCCATTGGTGCATGTTCTGGGCGTTAAACGCCCATGTAATGCTTGTTTCTGGCGTTGAACGCAAGAAGAATGGGTAGGGATGTGTGAAAATGAAGAAGAAAGGAGAGGTATTTATAGGGAGGGGGGAGGGTTAGGTTTCGGCCAATTTGGGTGGGAATGGGTGGGAAATTGAATTTGAATGTAGTGGGGGTAGGTGGGGTTTTATGGGGAAGAGGAGGTTGATGTGAATGGTGCATGGGGTAATTGGGAAGAGAAATTGATGTGA
>NC_029773.3:59028755-59029647 GCF_000817695.3 Arachis duranensis
ATTGCCTTCATGCACCATTCTGGCGTTCAAACGCCCATTGGTGCATGTTCTGGGCGTTAAACGCCTATGTGATGCTTGATTCTGGCATTGAACGCCAGTTTCAAGCTTGTTTCTGGCGTTCAGCGCCAGATTGTCCTCTGCGTGCGCATCCTGGCGTTAAACGCCAGGATGTTGCTTGTTTTGGGCGTTCAACGCCAGGAAGATGCTCTGTTCTGGCGTTGAACGCCCGCCAGATGCATCTTCTGGGCGTTGAACGCCAGCCCGTGCGTCCTCCAGGGTGAAAATTTTTTTTCTTCTGTTTTTGACTCTGTTTTTAATTTTTTTTGATTTTTTCGTGACTCCTCATGATCATGTACCTAATTAAACAAAAAAATAACACTAAAACAAAATAAAATAAAATTAGATAAATAAAATTGGGTTGCCTCCCAACAAGCGCTTCTTTAATGTCAATAGCTTGACAGTGGCTCTCAGGGAGCCACAGAGCAATCAAGTCAATGTTGTCTAGTCCCAACACCAAACTTAGAGTTTGGAATCGGGGTTTGAACACCAAACTTAGAGTTTGGTTGTGGTTTGGATATGGAATTTGAACACCAAACTTAGAGTTTGGTTGTGGCCTCACAACACCAAACTTAGAGTTTGACTGTGTGGGCTCTTCTTGACTTTGAACTGAGAGAAGCTCTTCATGCTTGCTCTCTTTTGTCACAGAGGGATGGCCATGTGCTTGAAACACAAGGTATTCCCCATTTAATTGAAGGACTAACTCACCTCTATTGACATCTATCACAGCTCCTGCTGTGGCTAGAAAAGGTCTTCCTAGGATGATGCATTCATCATCTTCCTTCCTAGTATCTAGGATTATGAAATCAGCAGGGATGTAAAGGCCTTTAACCTT
>NC_029773.3:59029765-59029980 GCF_000817695.3 Arachis duranensis
AATGATTCCCAGCTTCTCCATTACAGAGAGTGGCATCAGATTTATCCCTGACCCAAGATCACATAGAGCTTTTTCAAAGCTCATGGTGCCAATGGTGCAAGGTATTAAGATCTTGCCAGGATCTTGTTTCTTTTGAGGTAGAGTTTCCTGAATCCAAGTATCTAAATCACTAATGAGCAAGGGAGGTTCACTTTCCCAAGTCTCATTACCAAACA
>NC_029773.3:59031356-59032042 GCF_000817695.3 Arachis duranensis
AAGAAAAAGGAATCCTCTATGTCACAGTACAGAGACTCCTTTATGTTAGTAGAAAAAGAGAGGGGTAGAAGAATGAAGAAGGAGGTTCGGATTTTAGATGAAAAGAGGTGAAGAGAAGTGTTAGTAATTAAATAATTAAATAGAAGAAGAGAAGAGAAAGAAGATTTTCGAAAATAATTTTTGAAAAAGAAGTTAGTAATTTTCGAAAATCAAAGACAAAATATATTTAAAATTAAAATTTAAAACAAAAAGAATTTTTGAAGAAGAGAGGGAGAATTTTCGAAAATTAGAGAGGGAAAAGTAGTTAGGTGGTTTTGAAAAAGATAAGAAACAAACAAAAGGTTAGTTAGTTGATTGAAAAAGATTTGAAATCAAATTTTGAAAAAGATAAGAAGATAAGAAAAAGATAAGATATTTTGAAATCAAATTTTGAAAAAGATAAAATTTTGAAAAAGTTAAAATAAAAGATAAAAAGATATTTTTGAAAAAGATATTTTAAAAAAGATTTAATTTTTAAAATTACTTAACTAACAAGAAACTACAAGATAAGATTCTAGAACTTAAAGATTGAACCTTTCTTAACAAGAAAGTAACAAACTTCAAATTTTTGAACCAATCACATTAATTGTTAGCTTAATTTTTGAAAATTTGATAAAAAGATAAGAAAAAGATTTTGAAAAAATTTT
>NC_029773.3:59034051-59037705 GCF_000817695.3 Arachis duranensis
AGGCATTTCTTGGTGTCAAACTTCAGGTTATGACGTGTTTTGGGCGTTTAACTCTGGATCATGACGTTTTTCTGGCGTTTAACTCCAGACAGCAGCGTGTACTTGGCGTTCAACGCCAAGTTACGTCGTCATTCTTCGAATAAAGTATAGACTATTATATATTTCTGGAAAGCCCTGGATGTCTACTTTCCAACGCCGTTGAGAGCGCGCCAATTGGAGTTCTGTAGCTCCAGAAAATCCATTTCGAGTGCAGGGAGGTTAGAATCCAACAGCATCAGCAGTCCTTTTTGTCAGCCTTCTTCAGAGTTTTGCTCAAATCCCTCAATTTCAGTCAGAATTTACCTGAAATCACAGAAAAACACACAAACTCATAGTAAAGTCCAGAAATGTGAATTTAACATAAAAACTAATGAAAACATCCCTAAAAGTAGCTTAAACTTACTAAAAACTATATGAAAACAATGCCAAAAAGCGTATAAATTATCCGCTCATCATTATTCCATTGGTAGGATCATGAACCTAGCATTAGCATCAATTAGTAATTGTGGATATAATTTAAACATTAAATTTTCAAATGTGCATTAAATTAACTTTACATATGATTAAAACTATGATGGTAATTATTACATGTTTTTAATGTCGACTACCAACTCATACAATCTCCTTATTTTATCCACTTCAGCAAAATTCAACAGAATTTGAAGATAAACTAAATTTAAATCTTCAAAGGTTAGCCATCTATTCTCTTTGCCCCAACAATACCAAGTTGGTTAAAGATGGATAATATTGGTTTAAAGGAGCTCTCGCCACCTTCATCATTACGACCCACTCTTGTACAACTGGATTGGACATGGGTCTCAAAGTAGTAGGGAAAAAATAAGTGGTCTCTTTATATAGATATGCCTCACAAATGGATCCTTCCACCCTAGTCCCATTATCGACGGTCCTCTTATAAACACTAATTTGACGCTCAAACAATATCCACTGATACTGTTGATGCACCACTATTTTATGGCACATCTTGTGCTCAATTGAGTGGATTTTATCCACTAATCTCAAACTTATTCATAGAAATCACATGTTTTACATTTTCTTCCTTATTTTGTGATATGATTGAAAACATGCTTTCTTGGCCTTAGATTTACTATTTTTAATCCTCTCTTATTACCATTTGATGCCTTGATATGTGAGTGTTTTCAGAGATTACAGGGCAGGAATGGCTTAGAGGATGGAAATGAAACATGCAAAAGTGGAAGGAATACAAGAAGCTAAAGGAACTGCAAAGCTGTCAACCCTGACATCTTCACACTCAAACGGTCATAACTTGAGCTATAGAGGTCCAAATGAGGCGGTTTCAGTTGCGTTAGAAAGCTAATATCCGGGGCTTCGCAACGATATATAATTTGCTATAGTTTCAATGTTGTTAGGCAATGCACACGCATGGATCACGTGTACGCGTGACCTGGCAAAAGCTCAATCCACGCGTACGCTTGGACGACGCATACGCGTGACAAAGACACGTGCTGGACGTATCAAAAATTGCGGGGGGCAATTTTTGGGCTATTTTTGACCTAGGTTTTTGCCCAAAAAACATAGATTAGAGGCTATAGAGTGGGGGAATCCATTCATTCATCATACACTTCTCATCATTCACACAATTTAGGTTTTAGATGTAGTTTTTAGAGAGAGAGGCTCTCTCTTCTCTCTTTCTCCTCTCTCTAGGTTTTAGGATTTAGGATTTCTCTTCTTCTCTTATTGATCACTCATTGTTATTATTTTAGTTTGTGAACTTTTGATGTTAGATTCAATTTCCATATTAATGCAATTGATTGTTTGGATTTCATTATCTCTTATTGCTTTTCTATATTTTTATGTTATGCCCTCCAAGTACCTGACAAAATGCTTAGAAGGATGTTAGAGTAGGATTTTATGTTCTTGGCTTGGTTAAGTAATTGGTAACACTTGAGTTATCAAACTCCTTTGTTGATTGATAATTGAAAGTTGCTTATTGATTTGGATTCCACTAAAGCTAGTCTTTCCTTAGGAGTGGACTAGGACTTGAGGAGTCAAATTGATTAGTCCACTTGACTTTCCTTCATTCGTTGAGGGTTAACTAAGTGGGTGCAATGATAATTCTCATCACAATTGATAAGGATAACTAGGATAGAATTTCCAGTTCTTATACCTTGCCAAGAGCTTTTCCAGTCATTTGATTTTCATTACCATTTACTATTCTTGTTTCCTATTCAAAACCCCAAAACACACTTTTCCATAACCAATTATAAGCACACCTCCCTGCAATTTCTTGAGAGATGACCCGAGGTTTAAATACTTCGGTTTATTTTTATTGGGTTTGCTTTAGTGACAAATAAGTTTTTTTGTACGAAAGGATTCTTTGTTGGTTCAGAAACTATACTTACAACGAAAATATATTATTGTGAATTCTTTACTAGCAAAAATATGTTCGTCAACTGCATAGAACCACACATCCGTGTCTCATATTCCAAGTGAATTAGAAGATGTTCCATGACATTAAAGAAGGCATGAGGAAAGATTCTTTCTATCTTACAAAGGATGAGTGGAATGTTTTATTTCCCAACTAGAAGATTCTCTACCGAAAGTGTTGGTGAACATAAACTCTGAAGAATTTACTTAACTCTATCAATCGCATCTGAACATGATTGGGTAATTCTCTCAATGCATTTGGTATTAAGCATTCCATTAACATATGGCAATTATAATTTTTTTTCACACTATGAAGTTTCCCTTGTATGACATTAGCACACTTATAAGGTTGGAAGCACACTTATCTGGCAATCCTTAACTCTTGTAATCATTGACAAATGTTTTATCTTTGCTCTAAGGTTAGCACATAACACCTGATAAACCACTATTTTATAGTTTATATTGTGCTAACTTGAGTGGTTTTTATCAGCTTTTCACCCACTTATTCATATGATTTGCATGGTTTAACAATTCTTTCCTGGATTTATTCTATGATTGAAAACTTGCTTCATAAAGATCTTTTTATTGTGTATTTTAATTCTCCTTTATACCATTTGATGTCGTGATCTGTGTGTTAAGTGTTTCAGGCTTCATAGGGCAGAAATGGCTTATAGAATAGAGAGAAAGCTTGCAAAAATGGAAGGAACAAAAGAAACCAAGGAGATGACCAGCGAACACCGACGCGGACGCATCGCTCACACGACCGCGCGAAATGAAGAAAATTGTAGTGATGCGTTCGCGTGCCTAATGATGACAAGTCATCATATACCCATTTTTCAAGCTAATTTCACTTGTTTTGTTAGTCTTTATGCACTTTCTTGCTTCTTAAGTAAGTGATTTGGAGTGAAAATGCACAACTTCTTTAAATCAAGCAACCACCATGAAATTAATGTTAATCCATGAGGTTTAAGCTAATTTTAATTGAATTTTAATTGATTTATAAGCCTCTTGAATTTAGTGATACTTTGAGTGGTTGTTTTGGTTTATTATAGGTGAAGAAAAGAAAAGAAAAGGAAAAGCGTGGCCTAAGAAGTGTAGCCTAAGGAAAGGAAAGTGTGGTCAAAGCAAGAGGAAGTGTGCCGCATGCAAAGGGGGAGGCAAACATTGCCCTCCACAAGGGCACACTGCCCTCTAGGAGGGCAACATAAT
>NC_029773.3:59037731-59043862 GCF_000817695.3 Arachis duranensis
AGCCGTGTTTCGAACACGGGACATCAAAGTGGAAACACTGCCCTGCGCTCCGCGAGGGCAGGGCAGCATTTTGTTGGTGCATGGATCTGGCGCACCAAGGCTCATTCCTGGCAGCACCAGCATGCACCAAGCTCGATCCTGGCAGCACCAAATTTTCCTGCCCTGGCAGGGCAGCATTCTGCGCATCACAGCTCGATCCTGGCGCATCATAGCTCGATCCTGGCAGCACCAAGCACGCACCGTGGCACATTCTGGCGCACCAATTTTTCCTGCCCTGCCCTCGGCGCGGGCAGGGCAGAGTTTTGTGCACCAGGCCGCACCAAAACCGCACCAGGCCGCACCAAAACCGCACCAACACGCACCAAAGCTGCACCAACATGCACCAAATCCTGCTCTGCTCTCCACAAGGGCAGGGCAGCCTCCTGGGAGCAACTTCTCATGGGCCGAAAATTCAAATTAAAACCCCATTTTAATTCATTTCTTCACCAAATCAAAAGCCCATCCAAATCCCAAAATCCAAGAATAGAAAGTGTATAAATAGAAGCTAGTTTGATGTAATTAGGACCTTTTTGACTTACCTTTGGCTTAGCTTTTGAATTTTATACTTTCTTTGAGCTTTGAATTTCTTATAATTGTTCTTGAGAGACTTGACCGAGGGCTCAGAGGATTAAGGGAGAATTGACTGATCTCCTTCCTCATTCCTACTCGGGCAATTCTACTCTTCTGTTTCTGAGTTTTGGGTGTGTGAAATTGAGGAAATTCTGTCTCAATTCCCATCTAAAATCTCTTTAAATCCTTTTATGCACAATTGAATTTGATTTCTGTTCTTCTACTGCTTCTTCTTTAATTTTCTGTTAATTGCTTTGATAACTCGGATCTGGGAAGGAAATTGGGTTTTAGGCTCTGCTACCTAAGCTCTTGAGTCCTGAGATCACAATTTACTTGGGTTCTTCTGTGAACCTTGCTGCACTTTACTCTAATTTTCTGTTTAAGCTTTCATTGCTTCCAATTCAATTCCTGCTATATTACTTGTGGCAATTCAATTTCTCTTTGTTTATATTCTGCAATCCCAGTCCTCAAACCCCTTTTATATTCAAGCCATTTATCTTTCTTGCCATTTAAGTTACTGCAATTTATATTTCTTGCACTTTAAGTTTCAGTTATTTACTTTCTGTTCTTTAAGATTCAGCAAGTTTACTTTCCTGCTTTTTAATTTACTGCAATTTCCCCTCTCCCTTTACATTTCAAGCAATTTATCTTCTGTTAAATACAACCCACTCAACCAAAACCTGATTCGCTTGACTAAATCAACCACTAAACTAAAATTGCTCAATCCTTCAATCCCTGTGGGATCGACCTCACTCATGTGAGTTATTATTACTTGATGCGACCCGGTACACTTGCCGGTGAGTTTTGTGTTGGATCGTTTTCCACACATCACCTAACACGAATGCGTGGATTGGAATCTGCACAAAAGATGCGAACACGTGGACAACGCGTACGCGTGGCAAGGAAAATGCTGAATGACGCGTACGCGTGACCGACGCGTACGTGTGACAAGCGCGATCTGTAGAATTAACAGAAATCGCTGGGGGCGATTTCGGGCCACGTTTTGACCCAGTTTTCGGCCCAGAAACACAGAATAAAGCCAGGAAACATGCAGAGACTCAATACATACAATACGCAACATTCATAATTCACAATTTTAGGTTTAGATGTAGTTTTTAGAGAGAGGGGCTCTCTCCTCTCTCTTAGGTTTTAGGATTTAGGATTTCTTTTAGGATTAGGATTTTTTCTTCTCAATTTCCAGGTTCAATATTCCTTTTATTTATTTTCCCAATTTAATTTATGAATTTCCATGTTAGATTTGATTTCTTTTATTAATGCAATTTGAGGTATTTCATATTTATGATTTTTATTTAGCTTTTTTTATTCTTGGTTTTAACTGATGAATTGATAAATTGGAGACACTTGAGTTATTAAACTCCTTGTTGATTGAAAATTGGAATTCTTTGTTGATTGATTTGAATTCCAATAACTCTAGTCTTTTCTTAGGAATTGACTAGGACCTGAGGAATCAAATTGATTCATCCACTTAACTTACATTCATAGTTAAAGGTTAATAAGGTGGGAGCAAAATCCAATTCTCATCATAATTGATAAGGATAACAAGGATAGGACGTCCAGTTTTCATATCTTGTCAAGAGTTTTTCTAGTTATTAATTTATTTTTCTTGTAATTTATTTTCCCTGTTCAATCAGAAAACCAAAAAATACTGTTTTCCATTACCAATAATAAATCATACTTCCCTGCAATTGCTTGAGAAGACGACCCGAGGTTTGAATACTTTGGTTATAAATTTTATTGGGTTTTGTTACTTGTGACAACCAAACTTTTGTGCGAAAGAATTCTCTGTTGGTTTAGAAACTATACTTACAACGCGATTATATTCTTGTGAATTTCTTTATCGATAGAAATCCACTCGTCAAAATGGCGCCGTTGCTGGGGAATCGCAAACGTGTGCCTTATTATTAGTTATTGTAAATATTTTCTTTTACTTGTTTATTTGTCTTTATTTTTTGTTTTTAATTTTTATTAGCTACTATGAGTTCTCACCCCTATCGCTTTGAGTTTGGTTCCAACATTGCTGTGAGGAATGAAAATTATAATAGGAACATGCATCAAGGTCAAAACAATCAGAGATGGAAGGAGCCACAAGGATCTGATCAAATTTTTCAGCAACAACACCTTCCAAAGTACCATGGACAACGTCCATCCTATAATGCATGCCAAGACAATAGTTATGGTGGACCTTTTCGTGACAACCAACACCCACCAAATTTCTATGGTCAAGAGACATTTCGAGGTGCATACCAAGATGATAGATATGGTGGACCCCCTTGTAGTTACCAACAAGCCCCATCATACGTTTATGAACCACCTCTTCAACATAGCTTTGAACCACCATACTCACAAGCCCCCTACCACCATTCACCTCCATATGACCCTAACCCATATCCACCATACCAACCACCTTATGAGCCATACATAGAACCACCACCTCAATATACAACATGTCTATATCCATCAATCCAAGAGCACTATGATCCTACTTATGATAGCTGAGCGCAACAAGAATCAAAGGATCGTCTCAAAGAAATAGTGGAAAAATTTTATGCAACTCTTCATCAACTAGAGCAAGCAATCAATCGATTACCTTCCCGACATTCAGACACTCAAGGAACCCCCATGGCTTCATGTCGAGAATATACTAAAGAACGCAACATGAAGGAGAAGTTAGAAACTCCGGTGGACAGTGAGCAGCATGACTTTGTATTAGAACAATTGGAGAAAGCCGTAATCATTGAAGAGGAAGAAGTCGTCGAATACTTAGGAGATGCGGAACCTACATGGCAAACTCACGTCATAGAGCCCCCTTCTAAGGAGTTTGAATTTGATGTTGAGGAGGGTGTACAACCTCCAAGGCATATCATGGTTGAAGACTTTGAAGGGGACGATCAAGAGATGGATTCAATCATCAATGAATTCTTATCTATATTTGAATCCTCTCCCATTGGACTAGACATAGAGATTAAAGAAGAAGAATCACAACCTCCCATGCCCTTGGTGAACAATGAAGAAGAGATCGAATTGGAAGAAGCTACCAAGAGGAAGAGGTTGATATTGAAGAAGCTTGCAAAGAGGTAGAAATTGTCAAGGAAGGACCCAAGGGAATGGAGCCGGAAATCACCTTACCACAGTTGTTAGAGACCTCTTCTCTGAAGCCATCACCATCTATTCCTTCACTCAAGTGGGTAAATCTTTCATCTCTAAGCTTAATTAGCTCAATTGAATATTGGTGCACGAAATTGTGATCTCAATGGTGCCAACAACTTGGTACGCACAATTGTAATATCACTCTTCTTCACAACTTCGCACAACTAACCAGCAAGTGCACTGGGTCATCCAAGTAATAAACCTTATGTGAGTAAGGGTCGATCCCACGGAGATTGTCGGCTTGAAGCAAGCTATGGTCATCTTGTAAATCTCAGTCAGGCGGATTCTAATGGTTATAATGGTTTTCGAATATAAAGATAAATAAAGCATAAAATAGAGATAGAGATACTTATGTAAATCATTGGTGGGAATTTCAGATAAGTTTTATGAAGATGCTTTATCCCTCTTGAATCTCTGCTTTCCTACTGCCTTCATCCAATCCTTCATACTCCTTTCCATGGCAAGATGTATGTTGGGTTTCACCGTTGTCAATGTCTACCTCTCGTCCTCTTAGTGAAAATGGTCTAAATGCGCTGTCACAGCATGGCTAATCATCTGTCGGTTCTCGATCATGTTGGAATAGAATCCAGCGATTCTTTTGCGTCTGTCACTACGTCCAACACTCGCAAGTTTGAAGCTCGTCACAGTCATCCCATCTCAGATCCTACTCGGAATACCACAGACAAGGTTTAGACTTTTCGGATCTTAGGAATGGCCACCAATAATTCTAGCTTATACCACGAAGACTCTGATCTTTTGGAATGGAGGCTAAGAGATACACACTCGATCAAAGGTAGAACGGAAGTGGTTGTCAGGCACGCGTTCATAGGTGAGAATGCTGATAAGTGTCACGGATCAACACATTCATCATGTTGAAGTGCAGCGAATATCTTAGAATAAGAATAAGCTGAATTGAATAGAAGAACAATAGTAATTGCATTAATACTCGAGGAACAGCAGAGCTCCACACCTTAATTTATGGTGTGTAGAAACTCCACCGTTGAAAATACATAAGAATAAGGTCTAGGCATGGCCGAATGGCCAGCCTCCCCAAATAGCATGTGAATTCGAAAATAGGGAAAAAGACCCCAGTCAAAAAGACTCGGTCTAAGGACTAGACGTCCAAAGATCAAAATACAATAGTAAAAAGTCCTATTTATACTAAACTAGCTACTAGGGTAACAGAGATAAGTAATTGATGTAGAAATCTACTTCCAGGGCCCACTTGGTGTGTGTTTGGGCTGAGCTTGAGCTTTACACGTGCAGAGGCTTCTCTTAGGGTTAAACACCAAGTTGTAATGTGTAAAACCCGGTTAATTAACGGCTAATTAACCCATAAATGAGAA
Source organism: Arachis duranensis (assembly GCF_000817695.3). Lineage (NCBI taxonomy): Eukaryota > Viridiplantae > Streptophyta > Magnoliopsida > Fabales > Fabaceae > Arachis > Arachis duranensis. The sequence continues at coordinate 59,042,855 of NC_029773.3, forward strand.
TTTATTCTAGAAAGCCAAAAATGTTATTTTTATGGCTAAGTGTGATAGAGGAGATTGAGACGAGAATTTTGGTACCAATTTTATAGAATTCGGACCAAGATTGGACCGAACGGGCCAAACCGGGCCAACCGGACCCAAAGTGGGCCCTTGGCCCAACTAAACTAAACCAAAACCCTAGTTTTCAGCACTCTCTCTCCTCACAACACACTCAAACACGCTGAAATTAGAGAGAAAGGGGGAGAAGAACACTCCCTCAACTTCTATCTCTCACTTGATCTTCAAACCACCATAACTTTTGATCTAGAGCTCCGATTGCCGCTCTGTTTGTGGCCACGCGTTCACCGCAAAGAGCTCTAAAAAACCCATACAATTAATCTTGAGGTAAGCCACGTTTGGCTCTTCGAAATTCCAGCCTTGTTTTCGAGTTTTATGAGCAAAAATGTTGAGATTTTGGGGCTCTTTGATGTTATAAGACCCAACTCTCTTGAAGGAGAAGGTTAATCTTGTCTCCTTGGACCTTGGGTGTGGTAAGATTCTCAACCCTAGTGTAATTTTGTTGTTTTATGATGTTTGGGTTTTGAGATGTTGTGTATGGGTATGATGATTGTGGCTTAGGTTGTGTTTGTGTGAATTTTGGAGCTTGATTGGTGATTTTGAAAAGCTTGGAAAGGGTTTGGTGGTGAAAAATCTGTTCTTGGAGGTGTTGAGGCCTTGAGAGCTTGTGGATAAGTGGTTTGGAAGTGCTCCGGTTGAGCTTGGGAAAATCGGCTAAGGTATGGTTTCGATTTCCCGTATCTAATATGTAATGTAGTAGGAAATACTTAGGCTAGAGGCCCTAAGATAGGCATTGAATTGTTGATGTTGTTGAATTGTTGATATATATGATGTGGTCATATATGTGATGATGATTAATGATGCCTTGGTGGTATGATGTATGAAAAATATGCATGTTGTGATATATGCTTGATGATTGGTTATGGTTGAATTGTGGGTTGAACCATGTTGATG
>NC_029773.3:59044026-59044688 GCF_000817695.3 Arachis duranensis
TTGTTTTGAAAATGGCATATTGTGGTTTTGTATGAAAATATGGTTTTTGGGCATACTTTGGTGGGACATAACTTGGACTACGAATCTCCGTTTTGTGCCAAATCTGTTTAGAAATGAAACTAGATCCGGGAAGTCCATGCCGTTCGAAGAACGGATGAAAAATGATTTAAAATGAGGAAGTTATGTCCATTGGAAGATAGGGGTTTGAATCTGTGAATTCTGCAGCTTTTAACTTAGAAAATTTTTAGCAGAATAACCCTTTGCGCGTAGGCGCACTTGGCGCGTACGCGCCGATCTTCCAGAAAACGCCATCCACGCGTGCGCGTGATGTGCGCGGGCGCGCCGATTGTGCTGCACCCAATGCCCAGCCATTTTCCAGAGAGTTATGCCAGAACTGTGCCAGTGTTGTGCCTGGGGCACGAGAACACCCACGCGTAGGCGTGGTTGACGCGTGCGCGTCAATTGGCAAATTTTTAATCCACGCGTTAGCGTGCATGACGCTTGCGCGTGGATGAGTTTTGAGGCCACCCACGCGTGCGCGTGGAGTGCGCGTACGCGTGGACCTGTTTTCATCCCAAAGTTGATTTTTGAGTTTTAAAAGCCAAATTTCATACTTCTAAGCCTCCGATCTCACCACTTATATCTTAAATCATTATGATATG
>NC_029773.3:59044885-59045096 GCF_000817695.3 Arachis duranensis
AGCTGATTCTGGATTGAACCGTGAGCCGGAATAGCTGTGTATGCTATGAATATTGGCTGGTTATGGATTTAACCGTGAGCCGGAATGGCTGGGTATGATATGGATATTGGCTAGTTCTGGACTGAACCGTGAGCCGGATGGCTGATATGGATGTTGATCCATGGATGAGAATTCATGCATGTTTATGCTGAATTATTGATAATTGTGATTT
>NC_029773.3:59045307-59046310 GCF_000817695.3 Arachis duranensis
GATCATGATTATGATCAAGTTTATGATGAGTATAACTCGAGTTGGGGATGCATGACAGAGGGACAGTCCAATGGTTAGCGACCAGGACTTGTCGGGTTGGCTCTATAACCGACAAGATGATATCATCAGCCACTAGGGACAGGCATTAATCATATGCATACTATGTGAATTGTTTGAGATTGCCTATTTGACTGCATATTACTTGCTAATTATCTAAATGCCTTAATTGTTCCTACTTGTATATTCCTTGTTTGACATAACTGTGTTTGCTACATTATACTCCTGCTGGTGGTTGGGAGGTTTGAAGGAATTGGAAAGGGAAGTATTAGTTAGACTGAATAATCTTTAGTCAGATACCCTTATATGGTTTAGCTTGTTTATAAGCTTTAAATTATCTAGAGGAAGTTCTAGGATTGCCTTTGGCTTTCCTCCATTATTATGTATTATATATGTGGAAGCTGTTACCATGCTGGGGACCTCTGGTTCTCACCCATGCGGATTTTGTGGTTTTCAGATGCAGGACGTGAGGTGTCCCGCTGATGCATGCTGGAGACTTCTAGATTTGCGAAGATCCTTTGTTCTCGGGACTATGTCTTGGTTTATATGTTTTGCTTAGATGCTTTTATCTCCATTAAATAATACAAACTGTGATGACTCCTCTTATGGGAGATTTTGGAGAATAGGTTTCTGTTTTTGTGTCCCTTTGGGTTTCCTTTGGGGTTTTCCTTATTTTATCATATGTATATATTGTTATGCTCGGACCGGTTATCTTCGCATCCGGATTCTGAGTCTTGATACTCCTGTCTTTGACACTCCTCTGTTTATATATAATCACGCGTTGGTTATCCTTGTTCGTTACGTTAACGATCGAAGAGTTGCGCTTTCGAGTTGTGATTTTTTTGTTTACCCCCTTTTTTCTACAAAGGCTCCTAGTTATAATCAATCATTCATACTACTATACGTACTAAATTTTTATTTTAGAGGTCGTAATACCTTGCCATCT
>NC_029773.3:59046460-59049650 GCF_000817695.3 Arachis duranensis
TGTGTGTGTGTTATGTGCTATTAGTATATCTGCTTGATATAATTGGCATAAACGTTCATGAGCATGCATTTGGGACTTTGAAGTACTAGACTTCCGATATTGAGACTGATCAACTTAATATCGATTGTTTGGTATGTATAGGAACCAGATGGCGCTTCGTGGATGCGGTAGAGGTAGTGCGAGAGGTCGTACGAATGCTCGTGCGCCAGAGAATAATCCTAATGACCCGGTGAACTTTATGACCGCGTTGGAGAACATGGCTGCTGCTATGCAAGCCACTGCTGAGGCTCTTGGTCAACAGATGAATAACCATGGTAATGATGGAGGTGGAGTTCAGGGCCCGATGACACTAGCAAACTTTTTAAAGGTTAATCCACCTAAGTTCAAGGGGACTACTAGTCCGACTGAGGCTGATACATGGTTTCAGGCTATAGAGCGAGCACTGTAAGCACAAGTGGTACCTGAAGGGCAGCGTGTCGAGTTTGCTACCTATATGCTTACAGGTGAAGCGTCGCATTGGTGGCATGGTATCCGACGTCTTCTGCAGCAGGGTGATGACTATATCACTTGGAATGTCTTCCAAGAGGAGTTCTATAAGAAGTACTTTCCGACTTCTGCTAGGACGGCCAAGGAACTTGAATTGTTACAGCTGAAACAGGGTACTATGTCCATATCAGAGTATACTGACAAGTTTGAGGAGCTGTTCAGGTTCTCTCGTATGTGCCAAGAGACTCCGGTGGAATATGAGGAATGGAAGTGTGTTAAGTATGAAGGAGGACTCCGGAGTGATATTTTCAGTTCAGTGGGACCAATGGAGATTAGGACCTTCTCCGAGTTGGTAAACAAGTGTAGGGTTGCTGAAGAGTGTGTGAAAAGTGCAACCGCTGAGAAAAGGGATTCACAATGGTTCATTCCCACAGAATCGAAAGAAGAGCTTTGCACCTAGAGGCCCGTCTTTCAAGAGGGGAAGCTCTTTCAGGAGGCCCAACAACAACAACAATTTCTAAGGGAAGAAGTTTGGGAAACAACCTCAGGATGATCAAGCTTGTACTAGGTGTGGAAGTCACCATCCGGGAGCACCATGCAAGGCCGGATGGGGTTTGTGCTACAATTGTGGAAAGGCGGGGCATAAAGCCACAAATTGTCCTGAGAAGCAGAAACAAGGTGCTGGGAAAGCACAACAGACTGGTCGGGTGTTTACCACTTCAGCTGTAGGAGCTGAGGGATCTGAGACACTTATTCGAGGTAACTGTGAAATGGCTGGTCAAACTTTAAATGCTTTATTTGATTTGGGAGCATCACATTCATTCATTGCATTTGAAAAAGCCCATGAGTTAGGACTGAAGATTGTAACTTTAGGTTATGATCTAAGAGTGTACAATGCTACCCATGAAGCCACGGTAACTAGGCTAGGATGCCCAGAGGTTTCCTTTAGGTTCAAGCAGCGTGCTTTTGTTCATAATTTAATCTGCTTGCCGATGACTGGTCTTGATCTTATCTTGGGATTGGACTGGTTATCTAAGAACCATGTCCTGCTTGATTGTTCTACAAAGTCGGTGTACTTTATGCCGGAAGATACTGAAGGGCCGGTCGTGGTGAATAATTATTATTTGAATTCGATGATGGTGAACTGTTCTGGTGTTGAATGTCAGGGTATCCTGTTGTTAACCGCGGGTGTTTCGGGGGATGATCAAAGGTTGGAGCAGATTCCGGTTGTGTGTGAGTTTCCGGAAGTGTTTTATGATGATATTGATGAGTTTCCACCTAACCGAGAGGTTGAGTTTGCTATTGAATTGGTGCCCGGGGCGGGACCAATCTCAAGTGCTCCTTATAGGATGTCACCGTTAGAGATGAACGAGCTAAAGTCTCAGTTAGAGGATTTGTTGGGAAAGAATTTCATACGACCAAGTGTCTCTCCGTGGGGTGCTCCAGTATTATTGGTAAAGAAGAAGGATGGGAGTATGCGGCTCTGTGTGGATTATAGGCAGCTGAACAAGGTTACAATAAAGAATAAGTACCCATTGCCGAGAATTGATGATCTCATGGATCAGTTACAAGGAGCTGGAGTTTTCTCCAAGATCGATTTGCGATCCGGTTATCACCAGATAAGGGTGAGGGGTGAGGATATCCCTAAGACCGCTTTTAGGACTTGTTATGGTCATTACGAGTACACTGTAATGTCTTTTGGGTTGACGAACGCTCCTGCGGTATTCATGGATTACATGAATAGAGTTTTCCGTCCGTTTCTAGATAAATTCGTTGTTGTCTTCATCGATGACATACTGATTTATTCCAGGACTGAAGAAGAGCATGCAGAACACTTGAGAACCGTGTTGCAGATTCTAAAGGAGAAGAAACTTTATGCAAAACTGTCTAAGTGTGAGTTTTGGAAAAGTGAGGTGAAGTTTTTGGGTCACGTGGTGAGTAAGAAGGGAATAGCCGTAGATCCAACTAAGGTGGAGGCTGTGATGGATTGGAAGCAACCAACCACCGCAACAGAGATAAGGAGTTTTCTAGGTTTAGCTGGCTATTACCGAAGGTTTATCAAGGGCTTTTCACAGATAGCTTTGCCAATGACAAAGTTGACCCGCAAAGACACTCCGTTTGTTTGGACTCCTGAATGTGAGGAGAGCTTTCAGACGTTGAAGAAAAAGTTGACCACTGCACCTGTGTTAGTGTTACCCGAGCCGAATGAGCCATTTGAGGTGTATTGTGATGCCTCATTGAAGGGTCTAGGGTGCGTGCTGATGCAGCATCAGAATGTGGTGGCGTATTGATGAGCGGATAATTTGTATACTTTTTGGCATTGTTTTTAGTATGTTTTTGGTATGATATAGTTAGTTTTTAGTATATTTTTATTAGTTTTTAGTTAAAATTCTCTTTTCTGGACTTTACTATGAGATTGTGTGTTTTTCTGTGATTTCAGGTATTTTCTGGCTGAAATTGAGGGACCTGAGCAAAAATCTGATTCAGAGACCAAAAAGGACTACAGATGCTGTTGGATTCTGACCTCCCTGCACTCGATGTGGATTTTCTGGAGCTACAGAAGCCCAACTGGCGCGCTCTCAACGGCGTTGGAAAGTAGACATCCTGGGCTTTCCAGCAATATATGATAGTCCATACTTTGCCCAAGATTTGATGGCCCAAACCGGCGTCCAAAGTCACCCTCAGAAATCCCAGCGTTAAACGC
>NC_029773.3:59059056-59061386 GCF_000817695.3 Arachis duranensis
CTCTTTGATCAGAAAGAGCTTAATATGAGGCAGAGAATGTGGATGGAATTGTTGAAGGACTACGACTTTGAGTTGCATTACCATCCGGGAAAGGCGAACGTAGTAGCGGATGCGTTAAGTCGGAATTCGTTATATGTGGCTTGGATGATGCTTCAAGAGGAGAAGTTGCTCAAGGGATTTGAGAGTCTGAAAAATTGGTACTCGAGAAGTATCCGGAACTTTGTGTTTGAGCCGATTAGAGATCTCAAGTGATTTTAAGTCCGAACTCCTAAAGGCTCATCAAAATGATGAAGCGTTATGGAAGGTGTTACCGGCTATTGAGCAAGGAAAACAGTGGAGAGTGTCGGAAGAAAAAGATGGGTTATGGAGATTCAAGGGTAGGATTATTGTGCCGGATGTTGGCACTTTGAGGCAAGATATTTTAAAGGAGGCACACAAAAGCGGATTCTCCATTCACCCGGGAAGTACTAAGATGTACCATGATTTAAAGGCAATGTTCTGGTGGCCGAGTATGAGGAATGATGTGGCGGAATATGTATCAAAGTGCTTAACTTGTCAAAAGGTAAAGATTGAACATCAAAGACCTTCCGGATGTTGCAACCTTTAAGAGATTACACAATGGAAGTGGGAAAGTATTGCAATGGACATTGTGTCGGGATTGCCAAGGACTAGAACTGGTTTTGATGCTATCTGGGTGATTGTGGACCGACTGACGAAGTCAACTCACTTTTTACCCATTCGGATGACTTACACCCTTGAGGAGCTAGCACGGTTATACATAAAGGAGATTGGGAGACTTCATGGTGTACCTGCTACTATAATCTCTGATAGAGATCCTCGTTTCACTTCAAGGTTTTGGGGTGCATTTCAGAAAGCTTTTGGAACCCGATTAAGCTTGAGCACGGCTTACCATCCTCAAACAGATGGTCAATCCGAGAGGACGATCCAAACACTAGAGGATATGTTGAGAGCTTGTGTTTTGGACCAACCGGCGAGTTGGGATCGGTATATGCCATTGGTGGAGTTTGCATACAATAATAGTTATCATGAGAGCATCGAAATGGCTCCGTATGAGGCCTTGTATGGGAGGAAATGTCAATCTCCGTTATGTTGATATGAAGCTGGAGAGAAAAGCTTGTTAGGGCCGGAAATGATAGCTGAGACTACTGAACAAGTCAAGAAAATCCGTGATAGGATGCTTACGGCGCAGAGTCGTCAAAAGAGTTACGCCGATCAGAGGCGAAAGCCCTTAGAATTTGAGGAAGGAGAACATGTTTTCCTTAAGGTTACTCCGACCACGGGAGTAGGTATGGCGATTAAGGCAAAGAAGTTGAATCCTCGATACATTGGTCCATTTCAGATCCTAGAGAGGATTGGACCGGTGGCGTATCGGATGGCTCTACCACCTCATCTTTCGAATCTGCACGACGTGTTTCACGTGTCGCAGCTTTGGAAGTACACTCCTGATGCTAGCCATGTGTTGGAACCTGAGTTGGTTCAGTTAAGGGAAGATTTGACGCTTCCAGTGGCTCCAGTCAGAATTGATGATACTAGTATCAAACGGTTGCATGGAAAGGAGGTTTCATTAGTCAAGGTGGCATGGAGTCGAGGCGGTGTTGAGGAACACACTTGGGAACTCGAGTCGAGGATGCGAGCGGATTATCCACATTTATTCTCAGGTAATTGCATTTGAATTTTGTGGGCAAAATTCCCAATTAGGTGGGTAGAATGTAAAACCCAGTTAATTAACGGCTAATTAACCCATAAAAGAGAATTTATTCTAGCAAGCCCAAAATGTGATTTTTATGGCTAAATGTGATAGAGGAGATTGAGACGAGAATTTTGGTACCAATTTTATAGAATTCGGACCAAGATTGGACCGAACGGGCCAAACCGGGCCAACCGGACCCAAAGTGGGCCATTGGCCCAACTAAACTAAACCAAAACCCTAGTTTTCAGCACTCTCTCTCCTCACAACACACTCAAACACGCTGAAATTAGAGAGAAAGGGGGAGAAGAACACTCTCTCAACTTCTATCTCTCACTTGATCTTCAAACCACCATAACTTTTTGATCTAGAGCTCCGATTGCCGCTCCGTTTGTGGCCACGCGTTCACCACGAAGAGCTCTACAAAACCCATACAATTAATCTTGAGGTAAGTGATGAGCGGATAATTTGTACGCTTTTTGGCATTGTTTTTAGTATGTTTTTAGTATGATCTAGTTAGTTTTTAGTATATTTTTATTATTTTTTAGTTAAAATTCACTTTTCTGGACTTTACGATGAGTTTGTGTGTTTTTCTGTGATTTCAGGTATTTTCTGGCTGAAA
>NC_029773.3:59061569-59061870 GCF_000817695.3 Arachis duranensis
TGGCGTTGGAAAGTAGACATCCTGGGCTTTCCAGCAATATATAATAGTCCATACTTTGCCCAAGATTTGATGGCCCAAACCGGCGTTCAATGTCACCCTCAGAAATCCCAGCGTTAAACGCCGGAACTGGCACCAAAATGGGAGTTAAACGCCCAAACTGGCACCAAAGCTGGCGATTAACTCCAAGAGGAGTCTCTACACGAAAATGCTTCATTGCTCGGCCCAAGCACACACCAAGTGGGCTCGGAAGTGGATTTTTATGTCATTTACTCATCTCTGTACACCCTAGGCTACTAGTTAT
>NC_029773.3:59065698-59066219 GCF_000817695.3 Arachis duranensis
CTTCCTCTGAAGAGGATGAGTATGTCACTGAAGAGCAAGTTGCTAAATACCTTGGAGCAATCATGAAGCTAAATGACAAGTTATTTGGAAATGAGACTTGGGAGGATGAACCCCATTTGCTCACCAAGGAACTAGATGACTTGTCTAGGCAGAAACTGCCTCAAAAGAGACAGGATCCTGGGAAGTTTTCAATACCTTGTACCATAGGCACCGTGACCTTCAAGAAGGCCTTGTGTGACTTAGGGTCAAGTGTAAACCTCATGCCTCTCTCTGTAATGGAGAAGTTAGGGATCTCTGAGGTGCAATCTGCAAAAATCTCACTAGAGATGGCTGACAATTCAAGAAAACAAGCCTATGGACTTGTAGAGGATGTTCTGGTTAAAGTTGAAGACCATTACATCCCTACTGATTTCATAGTCCTAGAGACTGGGAAGTGCATGGATGAATCCATCATCCTTGCCAGACCCTTCCTAGCCACAGCAAGGGCTGTGATTGATGTTGATAGAGGAGAATTGATCATT
>NC_029773.3:59070134-59072217 GCF_000817695.3 Arachis duranensis
TTAGTGACAGACGCAAAAGAATCACTGGATTCTATTCCTACCTGATTGAGAACCGACAGATGAATAGCCGTGCTGTGACAGGGTGCGTTGAACATTTTCACTGAGAGGATGTGAGGTAGCCACTGACAACGGTGAAACCCTTGCTTAAGCTTGCCATGGAAAGGAAGAAGAAGGATTGGATGAAGACAGTAGGAAAGCAGAGAGACGGAAGGGAAGGCATCTTCATACGCTTATCTGAAATTCCTACCAATGAATTACATAAGTATCTCTATCTTTATCTTTATGTTTTATACGTTTATGACCATACCCATTTGAGTTTGCCTGACTAAGATTTACAAGGTGACCATAGCTTGCTTCATACCAACAATCTCTGTGGGATCGACCCTTACTCGCGTAAGGTTTATTACTTGGACGACCCAGTACACTTGCTGGTTAGTTGTGCGAAGTTGTGTTTATGCCATGGTATTGAACACCAAGTTTTTGGATTCATTACCGGGGATTATTTGATTTGTGAAAAGTATTGATCACAATTTCGTGCACCAGTAAGCCACGTTTTGCTCTTTGAAATTCCAGCCTTGTTTTCGAGTTTTATGAGCAAAAATGTTGAGATTTTGGGACTCTTTGATGTTATAGGACCCAACTCTCTTGAAGAAGAAGGTTAATCTTGTCTCCTTGGACCTTGGGTGTGGTAAGATTCTCACCCCTAGTGTAATTTTGTTGTTTTATGATGTTTGGGTTTTGAGATGTTGTGTATGGGTATGATGATTGTGGCTTAGGTTGTGTTTGTGTGAATTTTGGAGCTTGATTGGTGATTTTGAAAATCTTGGAAAGGGTTTGGTGGTGAAAAATCTGTTCTTGGAGGTGTTGAGGCCTTGAGAGCTTGTGGATAAGTGGTTTGGAAGTGCTCCGGTTGAGCTTGGGAAAATCGGCTAAGGTATGGTTTCGATTTCCCGTATCTAATATGTAATGTGGTAGGAAATACTTAGGCTAGAGGCCCTAAAATAGGCATTGAATTGTTGATGTTGTTGAATTGTTGATATATATGATGTGTTCATATATGTGATGATGATTAATGATGTCTTGAGGGTATGATGTATGAGAAATATGCATGTTATGATATATGCTTGATGATTGGTTATGGTTGAATTGTGGGTTAAACCATGTTGATGGTGAGTATGATATTAATTGTATACCATGATGATTTAGTGGAATTGATGTTGTTGAGAATTGGCATGAGGAAGAGTATATGATATGTCAATATGTTTGTGTTTGAGCCACTTGGGTGAAGTGGGTTAGAAGGATGAGATAGTATGGCATATTGTGGTTTTGTATGAAAATATGGTTTCTGGGCATACTTTGGTGGGACATAACTTGGACTACGGATCTCCGTTTTGTGCCAAATCTGCTTATAAATGAAATTGGATTCGGGAAGTCCATGCCGTTCGAAGAACGGATGAAAAATGATTTAAAATGAGGAAGTTATGTCCATTGGAAGATAGGGGTTTGAATCTGTGAATTCTGCAGCTTTTAACTTAGAAAATTTTTAGCAGAATAACCCTTTGCGCGTAGGCGCACTTGGCGCGTATGCGCCGATCTTCCAGAAAACGCCATCTACGCGTGCGCGTGATGTGCGCGGGCGCGCCGATTGTGTTGCACCCAATGCCCAGCCATTTTCCAGAGAGTTATGCCAGAACTGTGCCAGTGTTGTGCCTGGGGCACGAGAACACCCATGCGTAGGCGTGGTTGACGCGTGCGCGTCGATTGGCAAATTTTTAATCCACGCGTTAGCGTGCATGACGCTTGCACGTCGATGAGTTTTGAGGCCACCCACGCGTGCGCGTGGAGTGCGCGTACGCGTGGACCTGTTTTCATCCCAAAGTTGATTTTTGAGTTTTAAAAGCCAAATTTCATACTTCTAAGCCTCCGATCTCACCACTTATATCTTAAATCATTATGATATGTCTAGCTATGAGAAGAAAGGCTAGTGAATGTGGTAACTTGCGAGTGAAGCAAGGGAAAAACGAATGATCAATGAGGATCAAAGATGACTATGTGAGATGCGGAGGATGGTGGTGGAAGTGCT
>NC_029773.3:59072718-59095546 GCF_000817695.3 Arachis duranensis
CCGGGCACTGTGAAAGACCCGGATGAGCTCGCCCCCGTAAATATTCACCAGTGAGGGTGATGGATATAGATCATGATTATGATCAAGTTTATGATGAGTATAACTCGAGTTGGGGATGTGTGACAGAGGGACAGTCCAATGGTTAACTGCCAGGACTTGTCGGGTTGGCTCTTAACTGACAAGATGATATCATCAGCCACTAGGGACAGGCATTCATCATATGCATACTATGTGAATTGTTTGAGATTGCCTATTTGACTGCATATTACTTGCTAATTGTCTAAATGCCTTAATTGTTCCTACTTGTATATTCCTTGTTTGACATAACTGTGTTTGCTACATTATACTCCTGCTGGTGGTTGGGAGGTTTGAAGGAATTGGAAAGGGAAGTATTAGTTAGACTGAATAATATTTAGTCAGATACCCTTATACGGTTTAGCTTGTTTATAAGCTTTAAATTATCTGGAGGAAGTTCTAGGATTGCCTTTGGCTTTCCTCCATTATTATGTATTATATATGTGGAAGTTGTTACCATGCTGGGGACCTCTGGTTCTCACCCATGCGGATTTTGTGGTTTTCAGATGCAGGATGTGAGGTGTCCCGCTGATGCATGCTGGAGACTTCTAGATTTGCGAAGATCCTTTGTTCTCGGGACTATGTCTTGGTTTATATGTTTTACTTAGATGCTTTTATCTCCATTAAATAATACAAACTATGATGACTCCTCTTATGGGAGATTTTGGAGAATAGGTTTCTGTTTTTGTGTCCCTTTGGGTTTCCTTTGGGGTTTTCCTTATTTTATCATATGTATATATTGTTATGCTCGGACCGGTTATCTTCGCAGCCGGATTCTGAGTCTTGATACTCCTGTCTTTGACACTCCTCTGTTTATATATAATCACGTGTTGGTTATCCTTGTTCGTTACGTTATCGATCGGAGAGTTGCGCTTTCGAGTTGCAATTTTTTTGTTTACCCCATTTTTTCTACAAAGGCTCCTAGTTATAATCAATCATTCATACTACTATACGTACTAAATTTTTATTTTAGAGGTCGTAATACCTTGCCATCTCTGAATTATGACTTAAGCATAAGACTCTGTATGGTAGGGTGTTGCATAATGTGTTTTTGGCGTTTAACTCTGGTTTGTGATGTGTTTCTGGCGTTTTACTCCAGAATGTAGCATGGAGCTGGCGTTAAACACCAATTTGCGTCATCTAAACTCGAATAAAGTATGAACTACTATATATTGCTGGAAAGCCCTGGATGTCTACTTTCCAACGCAATTGAGAGCGCACCATTTGAAGTTTTGTAGCTCCAGAAAATTCATTTCGAGTGTAGGGAGCTCAGAATCCAACAGCACCTGTAGTCCTTTTTCAGCCTCCTATCAGATTTTTGCTATGGTCCCTCAATTTCAGCTAGAAAATACCTGAAATCACAGAAAAATACACAAACTCATAGTAAAGTCTAGAAATGTAAATTTTGCATAAAACTAATAAAAAAATCCCTAAAAATAGCGAGATCCTACTAAAAACTACCTAAAAACAATGCCAAAAAGCGTATAAATTATCCACTCATCACAACACCAAACTTAAATTGTTGCTTGTCCCCAAGCAACTGAAAATCAAATAGGATAAAAAGAAGAGAATATACTATAAATCTCAAAAGATCAATGAATATTAGTTCTAATTAGATGAGCGGGACTTGTAGCTTTTTGCTTCTGAACAGTTTTGACATCTCACTTTATCCTTAGAAGTTTTGAATGATTGCCATCCATAGGAACTCAGAGTTTAGATAGTGTTATTGATTCTCCTAGTTAAGTATGTTGATTCTTGAACACAGCTACTTTTATGAGTCTTGGCCGTGGCCCTAAGCACTTTATTTTCCAGTATTACCACCGGATACATAAATGCCACAGACACATGACTGGGTGAACCTTTTCAGATTATGACTCAGCTTTGCTAAAGTCCCCAGTTAGAGGTGTCTAGAGCTCTTAAGCACACTCTTTTTGCTTTGGATCACGACTTGAACCACTCAGTCTCAAGCTTTTCACTTGGACCTGCATGCCACAAGCACATGGTTAGGGACAGCTTGATTTAGCCGCTTAGACCTGGATTTTATTTCCTTGGGCCCTCCTATCTATTGATGCTCAAAGTCTTGGATCCTTTTTACCCTTGCCTTTTGGTTTTAAGGCCCTCCTATCCTTTTTTTTGCAAGCTTCTTCTTTTTCACTGCTTTTTCTTGCTTCAAGAATCAATTTCATGATTTTTCAGATTATCAATAACATTTCTCTTTGTTCATTCTTTCAAGAGCCAACAATTTTAACATTCATAAACAACAAGATCAAAAATATGCACTGTTTAAGCATTCATTCAGAAAACAAAAAGTATTATCACTACATCAATATAATTAAACTAATTTCAAGGATGAATTCGAAGCTCATGTACTTCTTGTTCTTTTGTATTAAAAACATTTTTCATTTAAGAAAGGTGAAGGATTCATGGAATTATTCATAGCCTTAAGACATAGTTACTAAATACTAATGATCATGTAATAAAGACACAAAACATAGCCAAACATAGAGCTCAAAACCGAAAAACAGAGAAATAAGAACAAGGAAGTTAAGGAATGAGTCCACCTTAGTGAGGGTGGCGCCTTCTTCTTGAACGACCAATGGTGTCTTTGAGCTTCTCTATGTCTCTTCCTTGCCTTTGTTGCTCCTCCCTCATAGCTCTTTGATCTTCTCTAATCTCATTGAGAATGATGGAGTGCTCTTGGTGTTCCACCCATAATTGGTTCATGTCATGACTCAATCCTTCTAGAGAAGTGTTGAGTTGTTCCCAATAGTTGTTTGGAGAAAAATGCATCCCTTGAGGCATCTCAGGGATTTCTTGATGATGAGCTTCCTCATTCGTCTCTTGAGATCCATGAATGGGCTCTCTTGTTTGCTCCATCCTCTTCTTAGTGATGGGCTTGTCCTCTTCAATGAGGATGTCTCCTTCTATGACAACTCCAGCTAAGTTGCATAGATGGCAAATGAGATGAAGAAAAGCTAGCCTTGCCAAGGTGGAGGGCTTTTTGGCTACTTTGTAGAGTTCTAGAGAGATGACTTTATGAATTTCTACTTCCTCTCCAATCATGATGCTATGGACCATGATGGCCCGATCCATAGTTACTTCGGATCGGTTGCTAGTGGGGATGATGAAGCGTTGGATGAACTCCAACCATCCTCTAGCCACAAGCTTAAGGTCCAGTCTTCTCAATTGAACCAGCTTGCCTTTTGAGTCTCTCTTCCATTGAGCTCCTTCCACACATATGTCCATGAGGACTTGGTCCAACCTTTGATTAAAGTTGACCCTTCTAGTTCAGGGGCATGTGTCTTCTTGCATCATAGGCAAGTTGAACGCCAACCTTACGTTCTTCGGACTGAAATCTAAGCATTTCTCCCGAACCATTGTAAGCCAATTCTTTGGGTTTGGGTTCATGCTTTGATCATGGTTCCTAGTGATCCATGCGTTTGCATAGAACTCTTGAACTGTTAAGATTATGACTTGTTGAATGGGATTGGAGAGAACTTCCCATCCTCTACTTCTAATCTCTTGTCGGATCTCTGGATATTCGCCCTTTTTGAGCTTAAAAGGGACCTCAGGGATCACCTTTTTCTTGGCCACAACTTCATAGAAGTGGTCTTGATGGGCTTTTGAGATGAATCTCTCCATCTTCCATGACTCAGAGGTGGAAGCAATTGCTTTTCCTTTCCTCTTTTTTGAGGTTTCTCTGGCCTTAGGTGCCATCAATGGTTATGGAAAAACAAAAAAGCTATACTTTTATCACACCAAACTTAGAATATTGCTCGCCCTCGAGCAAAAGAAGAAAGAATAGAAGAAGAAAAAGAAGATATAGAGGAGAGGAAGAGAGGTGTAGGTTTCGGCCAAGGGGAGAAGAGAGGGTAGTGTTGTGTGAAAATGAAGAAGGATGGAGGGGTTTATATAGTGGAGGGAGAGGAGTTGGGTTCGGTCATTTAAGGTGGGGTTTAGGTGGAAAAGAGATTTTGAATTTGAAGGTAGGTGGGGTTTATGGGGAAGAGTGAATGGATGTGATTGGTGAAGGGGTAATGGGGAAGAGAGATTGAGGTGATTGGTGAAGGTTATAGTGTTATTGGATTGTGTGAAGAAGAGAGAGGTGGGGTAGGTGGGGATCCTGTGGGGTCCACAGATTCTGAGGTGATCTTGTGGGGTCCATAGATCTTGAGGTGTTAAGGATTTCTCATTCCTGTACCTTTTAGGTGTGTAAAATGCCCTCTGTATGCAATCCTGGCGTTTAACGCCAGACTGCAGCTTGTTTCTGGCGTTAAATGCCAGACAGATGCTTGTTTCTGGCGTTTAAACGCCAGACAGCTCTTTTTCCAAGGTGTGCTTTTTTTCTGCTATTTTTTATTCTGTTTTTAATTTTTGTAATTTTTTTGTGACTCCACATGATCATAAACCTAATAAAACATAAAAGAGCAATAGAAATATAGATAATTAAAAATTGGGTTGCCTCCTAATAAGCACTTCTTTAATGTCAATAGCTTGACAGTGAGCTCTCATGGAGCTTCACAGATGTTCAGAGCATTGTTGGGACCTCCCAACACCAAACTTAGAGTTTAAATGTGGGGGTTCAACACTAAACTTAGAGTTTGGTTGTGGCCTCCCATCACCAAACTTAGAGTTTGATTGTGGGGGCTTTGCTTGACTCTGTATTGAGAGAAGCTTTTTATGCTTCCTCTCCATGGTTGCAGAGGAAGATCCTTGAGCTTTAAACACAAGGTAGTCCCCATTCAATTGAAGGACTAGCTCTCCTCTGTCAACATCAATCACAGCTCCTGTTGTGGCTAGGAAGGGTCTTCCAAGGATGATGCATTCATCCTCATCCTTTCCAGTGTCTAGGATTATAAAATCAGCAGGGATGTAAAGGCCTTTAACCTTTACTAACACGTCCTCTACCAATCCATAAGCTTGTTTTATTGACTTGTCTGCCATCTCTAATGAGATTCTTGCAGCTTGCACCTCAAAGATCCCCAGTTTCTCCATTACAGAGAGTGGCATAAGATTTATACTTGACCCCAGGTCACACAGAGCCTTCTCAAAGGTCATGGTGCCTATGGTACAGGGTATTAAGAATTTACCAGGATCTTGTTTCTTTTGAGGTAAAGTTTGCTGAACCCATGCATTTAGTTCACTAATGAGCAAGGGAGGTTCATCTTTCCAAGTCTCATTACCAAACAACTTGGCATTCAGCTTCATGATGGCTCCTAGATATTGAGCAACTTGCTCTTCAGTTACATTTTCATCCTTTTCAGAGGAAGAATAGTTCTCAGAGCTCATGAATGGCAGAAGGAAGTTTAATGGAATCTCTATGGTCTCTATATAAGCCTCATATTCCTTTAGGTCCTCAATAGGGAACTCCTTTCTGTCTGGGGGACGACTCATGAGGTCTTCTTCATTGGGATTCACGTCCACCCCTTCTTCCTTGGATTCGGCCATTTTGATAATATCAATGGCCTTGCACTCTCTTTTTGGATTCTCTTCTGTATTTCTTGGGAGAGTACTAGGAGGAGTTTCAGTGATTTTCTTACTCAGCTGACCCACTTGTGCCTCCAAGTTTCTAATGGAGGACCTTGTTTCATTCATGAAACTTAAAGTGGCCTTAGATAGATCAGAGACTATGTTTGCTAAGCTAGAGGGACTCTGCTCAGAATTCTCTGTCTATTACTGAAAAGATGATGGAAAAGGCTTGCTATTGCTAAACATGTTTCTTCCACCATTATTAAAGCCTTGTTGAGGCTTTTGTTGATCCTTCCATGAGAAATTTGGATTATTTCTCCATGAGGGATTATAGGTGTTTCCATAGGCTTCATCCATGTAATTCACCTCTGCCATTGCAGGGTTCTCAGGATCATAAGCTTCTTCTTCAGAAGATGCTTCTTTAGTACTGTTGGATGCATTTTGCAATCCATTCAGACTCTGAGAAATCATGTTGACTTGCTGAGTCAACATTTTGTTCTAAGACAATATAGCATTCAGAGCATCAATTTCAAGAACTCCCTTCCTCTGAGGTGTCCCATTATTCACAGGATTCCTTTTAGAAGTGTACATGAACTGGTTATTTGCAACCATGTCAATGAGTTCCTGAGCTTTTGCAGGCATTTTCTTTAGGTGAATGGATCCACCTGCAAAATGGTCCAGTGACATCTTAGAGAACTCAGATAGACCATCATAGAATATATCCAAAATGGTCCACTCTGAAAGCATGTCAGAAGGACACTTTTTGGTCAACTGCTTGTATCTTTCCCAAGCTTCATAGAGGGATTCACCATCTTTTTGCTTGAAGGTCTGAATATCCACTCTAAGCTTGCTCAGCTTTTGAGGAGGAAAGAACTTGGCCAAGAAGGTTGTGACCAGCTTATCCCAAGAGTCCAGGCTATCTTTAGGTTGTGAGTCCAACCATGTTCTAGCTCTGTCTCTTACCGCAAAAGGGAAAAGCATGAGCCTATAGACTTCAGAATTTACTCCATTAGTCTTAACAGTATCACAGATCTACAAGAACTCAGTTAAAAACTGAAAGGGATCTTCTGATGGAAGTCCATAAAACTTGCAGTTATGTTGCATTAGAGCAACTAGTTGAGGCTTCAGCTCAAAATTATTTGCTCCAATGACAGGGATTGAGATGCTTCTTCCATAAAAATTGGAAGTAGGTGTAGTATAATCACCAAGCATCCTCCTTACGCCTCCACTATTGTTATTGGGTTTGGCCATGTCTCTCTCTTTTTCGAGATTCTCTGTAAGGTTTTCTCTGAATTATTGTGCTTTAGCTTCTCTTAGCTTCTTATTCAGAATCCTTTCAGGTTCAGGATCTGCTTCAACAAGAATGTCCTTGTCCTTGCTCCTGCTCATATGAAAAAGAAGATAACAAAAAAGGAAGAGGAATCCTCTATGTCGCAGTATAGAGATTCCTTTATGTGAGTAGAAGAAGAAAAGAATAGAAGAGGGAGGAGAAAAATTCGAACATAGAAGAGAAGAGAGAGTTTGAATTTTTAGATGAAGAGAAGAGTTAGCAAATGAATAAATAAATAGAAGGAGGTGAGAGAGAGGAGTTTTCGAAAATTGTTTTTGAAAAATGGTTAGTGATTTTCGAAAATTAAAATTAAAAATAAAATTTGAAACAATTAGTTAATTAAGAGAATTTTGAAAAAGAGTGAGGAATTTTTGAAAATTAGAGAGAGAAAAGTAGTTAGGTGGTTTTGAAAAAAATAAGAAACAAACAAAAAGTCAATTAGTTAATTGAAAAAGATTTAAAAATAAAAAAAGATAGGAAGTTAGAAAAGATTTTTGAAATTGATTTTGAAAAAGATATGATTTGAAAAAGATATGTTTGAAAAGATATGATTGAAATTTATTTTGAAAAAGATTTGAAAAGGAAATTAAAAATATTTGATTTTTAAAATTAAAATTGATTACTTGACTAACAAGAAACTAAAAGATATGATTCTAGAATTTAAAGATTGAACCTTTCTTAACAAGAAAGTAACAAACTTCAAATTTTTTAATCAATCACATTAATTGTTAGTAAAGTTTTCGAAAATTATGAAATAAAATTAAGAAATAGATTTTGAAAATCAATTTTAAAAATATTTTCGAAAAATAATAAAAAATGAAAAAGATTTGATTTTTGAAAAAGATTTTGAAAAGATAGGATTTTTGAAATTGAAATCTTGACTTGACTAACAAGAAACAACTAATTTTAAAAAATTTTTACTAGGTCAACCCAAAGATTTCGAAATTTATGAGTAAAATGAGGGAAAGATATTTTTTATTTTTGAATTTTTAATGAGGAGAGAGAAAAACACAAAATGAAGCAAAACACAAAAATCATGAATCAAAACAACTAATGCATGCAAGAACACTATGAATGTCAAGATGAACACCAAGAACACTTTGAAGATCATGATGAACATCAAGAACTTATTTTTGAAAAATTTTCAAGAAAAGAAAAACATGCAAGACACCAAACTTAGAAATTTTTCATGCTTGGACATTATGAATGCAAAAATGCATATAAAAAACAACAAAAGACACAAAACAAGAAAATATGAAGATCAAACAAAGAAAATCATCAAGAACAACTTGAAGATCATGAAGAACACCATGCATGATTTTTTCAAAAAAATGCATAAATTTTAAAAACATGCAATTGACACCAAACTTAAAAATAGACACTAGCTCAAACAAGAAACACAAAATATTTTTGGTTTTTATGATTTTATTTTATTTTATTTTTTTGAAAATTATTTTTTTGAAAAACGAAAGCAAAGAAAAAAAATTTTGAAAAATTTTTGAAAACTTTTTGGTAAGAAAATTACCTAATCTAAGCAACAAGATAAATTGTCAGTTGTCCAAACTCGAACAATCCCCGGCAACGGCGCCATAAACTTGGTGCATGAAATTGTGATCTCAATGGCGCCAACAACTTGGTACGCACAATTGTAATATCACTCTTCTTCACAACTTCGCACAACTAACCAGCAAGTGCACTGGGTCATCCAAGTAATAAACCTTACGTGAGTAAGGGTCGATCCCACGGAGATTGTTGGCTTGAAACAAGCTATGGTCATCTTGTAAATCTCAGTCAGGCGGATTCTAATGGTTATAATGGTTTTCGAATATAAATATAAATAAATCATAAAATAGAGATAGAGATACTTATGTAAATCATTGGTGGAAATTTCAGATAAGTGTATGGAGATGCTTTATCCCTCTTGAATCTCTGCTTTCCTACTGCCTTCATCCAATCCTTCATACTCCTTTCCATGGCAAGCTGTATGTTGGGTTTCACCGTTGTCAATGGCTACCTCTCGTCCTCTTAGTGAAAATAGTCCAAATGCGCTATCACAGCACGGCTAATCATCTGTCGATTCTCGATCATGTTGGAATAGAATCCAGCGATTCTTTTGCGTCTGTCACTACGCCCAACACTCGAAAGTTTGAATCTCGTCATAGTCATCCCATCTCAGATTCTACTCGGAATACCACAGACAAGGTTTAGACTTTCCGGATCTTAGGAATGGCCGCCAATAATTCTATCTTATACCACAAAGACTCCGATATTTCGAAATGGAGGCTAAGAGATACGTGCTCGATCTAAGGTAGAACAGAAGTGGTTGTCAGGCACGCGTTCATAGGTGAGAATGCTGATTAGTGTCACGGATCATCACATTCATCATGTTGAAGTGCAGTGAATATCTTAGAATAAGAATAAGCTGAATTGAATAGAAGAACAATAGTAATTGCATTAATACTCGAGAAACAGCAGAGCTCCACACCTTAATCTATGGTGTGTAGAAACTCCACCGTTGAAAATACATAAGAATAAGGTCTAGGCATGGCCGTATGGCCAGCCTCCCCAAATAGCATGTGAATTCAAAAATAGGGAAAAAGACCCCGGTCAAAAAGACTCGGTCTAAGGACTAGACGTCCAAAGATCAAACAATAGTAAAAAGTCCTATTTATACTAAACTAGCTACTAGGGTTATAGAGATAAGAAATTGATGTAGAAATCCACTTCCGAGGCCCACTTGGTGTGTGCTTGGGCTGAGCTTGAGCTTTACACGTGCAGAGGCTTCTCTTGGGGTAAACGCCAAGTTGTAACGTGTTTTTGGCGTTTAACTCTGGTTTGTGACGTGTTTCCGGCGTTTTACTCCAGAATGCAGCATAGAGCTGGCGTTGAACGCCAGTTTGCATCATCTAAACTCAAATAAAGTATGAACTATTATATATTGCTGGAAAGCCCTGAATGTCTACTTTCCAACGCAATTGAGATAGCGCCATATTGAGTTCTGTAGCGCCAGAAAATCTATTTCAAGTGCAGGGAGGTCAGAATCCAACAGCATCTGTAGTCCTTTTTCAGCCTCCTATCAGATTTTTGCTCAGGTCCTTCAATTTCAGCCAGAAAATACCTGAAATCATAGAAAAATACACAAACTTATAGTAAAGTCCAGAAATGTGAATTTTGCATAAAAACTAATAAAAACATCCCTAAAAGTAGCTAGATCCTACTAAAAACTACCTAAAAATAATGCCAAAAAGCGTATAAATTATCCACTCATCAAATATGCTTTACTTGAGACAAATGATCAGCTTAGAGCTCTTTGTGGCTTTAAGAGTAAGAGGAAGATGGTAAGTGATTGGCAACAAAATCCTAGGTTCATTGTGGTAGGAAGCTCATGGATGAATTATCATGGTTGGAAGAATACTAAATTGTACGGGTCTAGGAAGCTGTTTGGATGTCTCAGTGAGAATTTCAATTGCGTGCCACCCGGATGGAATCATGATGATCAACAAGAAGACGGGTGCAAAAGCAAACTTTGGGAGCCCGGAATTCATTCTAGCAATCAACACTCTTGGGGTCTTGTCACTAACTTTAGATTGCTTGACGGCTGTGTGCGCCTAGTTTGGGATCCCAGAGGCCATTGGAATTACAAACATTGGTGGGGATTCAAGGATTAGTACAAGCACAAGCCACCATGACAAGGAGCTCACCAAATGTCCAACTTAAGGACTTTAACTAAAAGTGCTAGGTGGGAAATAACCCACCATGGTATGATAGTTCTTTCTCAGTTTAGTTTTATTTTGTTTTGTTTTATTCTTAGTTTTATTTTATTCTATTTCTCTTAGTGTTCATTCATAATATCTGCATAATCATCTGCATTTTTCATTCTAGATACTGCATAAAAAAAATTGAACAGAAAGTTGCGTAGGAACTGTGCAGAAAGTGTGCCAATCGCATAAGCATCACTATGCGTACGCGTCCCTCACGCGTACGCGTCATTTGAGATTTTGGTACCTCACGCGTACACGTCAATGACGCGCACGCGTGACCCTGCAAATTCAATGTAAAAGGTGTATTGGCCGAAAGTTGGGCTGGCTTGGTGCTGGCACTGTGCCTGAAGCACAAATGGCATCACGCGTGACGCGTGCGCGTCACTTTCACAATAAGCACTACCACGTTTGCATGTGCCTGACGCGCACGCGTCATGTGACATTTTGGCATATATCCCAAAACGATCAGAGGGTTGTACAAGTACCACGTTACCCTCGCGCGAGTAGCACAAACACGGTCACGCGTACGTGTGACCGACGCTTACGCGTCACCTCCCTCTCTGTGGAACCTACGCGTACGCGTGGAGCACACGTGCGCGTCACTTGCGCAACACCACCAAATCCCTACGTCACCACTTATCTTATCTTTTCTTTTCTAATCATAATTTCTTCTATCTTTTCTTCTTTCCTCCTCCTTTCTTACTTTCTTCTTCTTCATCTCTTTAACTTCTCATCCCTCTTCTCTTCTATTCTATTTTATTTAATTTATTTGCATACTTTCATTCATTATATTTTAATTTTGTGCATATTTTTATTTTCTTTTCTAAAGTTATTCTTTTTACATTGGTGTTACTTATTCATATTCAACTGTTATATCTTTTCTGGTATTATTTTGGTGCTTAGTGACTTGTTTTCCACTGTTGGGTAATATTATTTAAGTCAATGCCCATCTTTTATGATACTTTTATTACTTTTGCATTGACATGAGCTTATACTATCTTGCATTACCCACACTCTTTGCCCTTTTGTTGCAATTCTTGCACTATTGATATGCCATGTGCTTCTATTGTTCTTTCACTTGCATGTTGTAGCTACCATGTAATTGAGACCCTCATTATTTGCCATTAACCTAACCATATTTTATTTGTTTTCTTATCTTTATTTTTGGGTTACCTTTCTCCTTTTTCTCTTCTTTTAGGATGGCCACCAAAAAAGGAAAGGAAAAGAACTTCTATATGGGGCGACAGACAAGTCCACCTGCACAATCTTTGGAGAAAAGCGTCAGTTGGAGCCACCCATCCACTTGCACATCTTAGCATGCAGCGAGGACGATGCAATCTTTAAGTGTAGGGAGGTCGATACCGATCTCCATGGGTTAGTTATTCTCTTCTCAACACCAATGTCTTATTTTCTTTATTAGTTCATTGTTGCATTGCATAATAGATTACATGTATAGTTGATTGTTTGCATTTAAGTACTACTTGGTTGAAAAATAATAAGTTTCTTTCTAGGACTCTATGTTCGAAAAATTTCACTAATTTAAATTTAAAAAATTAAAATTATTTCACTAATTTAATTAAAAATTACAATTTTTTTATGTGTTAAATTTGTTTGAAGTTGTATTCGGAACATGGTTTCTGAGCCAAAGAACATACAACCTGTGAGATTTTGAGCTTATTTTTATGGTTACATTATTTAACCATAATATTTTATTCTTGTGTGTTTTCTTCCCTATGATTGTAATCCTTGCTTTGTTCCATTCTATATGTCCATTATTTAGTGTATTTACATGCTTGCATATGATTGAAGCCATTACTTGTTTTTGCTCACTTATCCCAAATAAGCCTACCCTTTTATGTCACCCTTGTTAGCCACTTCGAGCTTTTTAAAATCTCCTTCTGTTCTATAACCACATCACTAGCCTTAAGCAGAAAAATAATTAAACACCCCAATTGAATCTTTTGTTAGCTTAAGATAGAGATTGTGCATCAACTAAGTGTGGGAAAACTGTGGGAACATGGGTTAATAAGGGAATGTATCATGTTTCTAATATATTTGAATATTGAGAATTTGGGAACCTACTCATGAAAAACCAAAATAATTAAATAATGGAAAATCCATGTGCATTGATAAGTTATGTTTAAAAAAATTGATTAGGAATTGACTAGGATCTGAGGAATCAAATTGATTTATCCACTTAATATACCTTCATAGTTAGAGGTTGACCAAGTGGGAGCAAAAGTCAATTCTCATCACAATTGATAAGGATAACTAGGATAGGACTTTCAATTCTCATACCTTGCCAAGAGTTTTTATTGTTATTATTCTATTTTCTCTACGATTTACTCTTCTTATTTCTCATCCCCAAAATCCCAATTTACACAACTCATAACCAATAATAAGAACACTTCCCTGCAATTCCTTGAGAGACGACCCGAGGTTTAAATACTTCAGTTATTATTTATTAGGGGTTTGTACTTGTGACAACCAAACTTTTGTACGAAAGGATTCTCTGTTGGTTTAGAAACTATACTTACAACGCGATTATATTCTTGTGAATTTCTTTACCGATAGAAATCCGCTCGTCAGCACCCCTTTGGTTTTGCCCATTGAAGAAATGAAGATTGATGGTATAGAAGTTATAATAAATTCTCGTTGCAAGTATAGTTTCCAAACCAAGCAATCAACCTTTCTTACAAACGTTTGGTTGTCACAAGTAATAAACCTAGTAAAATTTATAAACCAAAGTATTCAAACAACGGGTCATCTTCTCAAGGAATTGCAGGGAAGTATGAATTATTATTGGTTATGCAAAATAGTGTTTTTGGGTTTTGAAAAAGGTTTCGAACAAGAGAAATAAATTGCAGGAATTAATAAATTAATAACTAATAAAACTCTTGGCAAGGTATGAAAACTGGAAGTCCTATCCTAGTTATCCTTATCAATGGTGATGAGAATTATATTTCTGCTACCACTAAGTCAACCTCTAACTTATGAAGGTCAGTTAAGTGAACAAATTAATTTAACACCTAAAGTCCTAGTCAACTCCTTAAGGAAAGACTAGAGTCATAGGAATCTAAATTAATCAGCAAAGATAATAATTTTCAATCACAATGAGTTTGACAACTCAAGAGTTACCAATTAATCAACCAAAACCAAGAATATAGAAAGCTAAATTAAAATCATAAATATATGGAATACCTCAAATTAAATTGAATGGAGATGTCAATTCTAACATGGAAAAGTTCATAAGCCAATTGGGCAACATAAATCAAGTGCAAATAAAAGCTTCAGAGTAAACAAAAATAGAAGAGAAACATAAATTATTGAACCTAGTACGAAGAAATAATCCTAATGACTAAAAGAAATCCTAATCCTAATCCTAAGAGAAAGGAGAGAACCTCTCTCTCTCTAAAAACTACATCTAAACCTAAAATTGTGAGTAATGATTGAATGATTTGATTCTGCTCCACTCCCAGCCTCTAATCTGTGTTATCTAGGCCAAGAACTGGGTCAAAAATATCACAGAAGTCACTCCCAGTGCTTTCTGGTTCGTACAGGTCGCGGCAAAGTAACGCGTGGATTGAAATATGCAGCTGCGACGCGTGCGCATCATCCACGCGTCCTCATTGTCTAAATTTGAGGCAGCTATGGCAATTATATATCATTGCGAAGCTCCGGATGTTAGCTTTCCAACGCAACTAAAACCGCGTTATTTGAAGCTCTGTAGCTTAAGTTATGACCGATTGAGTGCGAAGAGGTCAGGCTGGACAGCTCAGCAATTTCTTCAACTTCTTGTATTCCTTCCACTTTTGCATGCTTCCTTTCCATCCTCTAAGCCATTCTTGCCCTGTAATTCCTGAGATCACTTAACACACATATCAAGGCATCGAATGATAATAAGAGATGATTTAAATAAAAGAAAATAAAAGCCAAAGAAGCATGTTTTCAATCAAAGCACAGAATCAGGAAGGAAAATGTAAAACATGCAAATCATTTGAATAAGTGGGTAAAGAGTTGATAAAAACCACTCAATTGAGCACAAGATAAATCATGAAATAGTGGTTTATCAACCTCCCCACACTTAAACATTAGCATGTCCTCATGCTAAGCTCAAGAGAAGCTATAAAAGAGTGAAGACAGAATGGTAGGATGTATGAAATGCAACCTATCTATATGAATGCAACTAAATGCAAAATGTTTCTACCTACTTGGTCAGGGTAAATAAATCTTCAAGAACAAACATGAACTGGATTTCACTAATTCAAATTATAAAAATAAAGTACAAATAACTTGCAAGAAGAAGATAGCTCATGAAAGCAGGGAACATAGAATTAAACACTGAACCCTTAATGGTAGTGTATATCATTCCAACTCTCAAGTGTCTAGGGTCAATTCTCTCAATTCTCCACTAATCTTGCTTTCTATAGCTTACTTTTCATCTAATAATCAACAAAAAATTTAATGCACCAATACACAAATCAAGAGATCTTTTAAGGGTTGTAATGGGGTTAGGGTCAAAGTAGGATTGTATTTGGCCAAGTGGACTAAAATCTAAATCCTTAATTAACATAAACTTTCCACCTAACTTAGGACAATCCATGTAATATAAAATCAATAACTACCCATTAACTGCATTTTCTACCTATTTATGCATTCCAAGTTTTGAGTACAGTACATATGCATTGCTATTGCCCTTTACTTTGGGGCATTTTGTCCCCTTTTTATTTTTCTGCTCTTTTTTGTTCTTTTCTTAGTAATTTTTTTTTAGTTTTTTTTAATGCATATGATTAAGGTTTTGAATGCATAAACATGTTCTTAACATTTTTCACATTTTCACACAAAGTCTAACATACTCAATTCTCAAACCAAACGTTTCCAAACCCACTTTCCCCACACTTAATTTATGAGCGCTTTCATTAGTCTAAGCTAATCAAGAATTTAAATTAAGGACATTATTGTTTTTCGCTTAGAGTTAATGATGTGCTAAAGTAAAGAACAAAGGGGTAAAATGGCTCAACATTGGTTTGCAAAGGATAATGAAAGGTAAGGCCATATGGGTATGTAAGCTCAGTAAAACAAGGCCTCAATCATATAAGTGCATGCATACATCAAATAATGGAAATATAGAATTAAGCAAGACAAAGATCACAATTTTAGAGAGAAAAACACACACCAAAAATAAAATATTGGTTGGTAAAATGCAACCAATCAAGTAGGCTCAAAATCTCACTGGTTTTGCGTGTTCGAGCTCTAAATCATGTTCCAAAATAATATTTTTTCAAAAAGTTTTTAATTTAAATTAGTGAAATACTATAAAAAGTTTCTTGAAAAAGAAAATATTACTTCAACCAAGTAACGGTAATATATGCACAAAATCAAACAAACATGCAAATGCAACAACTAATTTAAACGTTGGTGTTGAGACAGGAAGGTACTAACCCACAGAGATCGGTATCGACCTCCTCACACTTAAAGAGTGCACCGTCCTCGGTGCATGCAAAGCTATACAGGTAGGCGGGGGTTGTGGATCCTCAGCTGGTGCTCTTAGTAGAGTCTTTCTCTTTACCCTTCCTGGTGGCCATCCTGAAAAAGGAGAAGAGAAAGAGACATGAAGTCAAAGGGATAGAGCAGAGAGGAGGGCAGTATGAGTGATAATCATGCCAAAGTAAAGAAGAATGTCGTTAACACATGGTCGCGACTCCATGAAATCAGGAAAACAATGGAAACAGGGCATGATAAATTGAGGCAATTAGATGCAAGATGTTTATTGGTATGCTGGCAAAGATATGAGTAGCATAAATCAAGCATTAAAAGCCATAATGTATTATTAGTCGTAAGAAACTAACAATAATGTTTGTATTGACAATTATATTCAATTAATAAAATAGTGGAAGGGGTTTTGTGAAAAACAGGCATTAGAGTAGAAGAATAGAATAATGAAGAATGCACAATGCCATGCGGGCTTTTTCACAAACACTTAGTATGCATGTTTAATAAGGTATAGAGAGTATTAAATTGAACATGCAAGTACCCTTAAAAATAATATATAATTGTCAAACAATTCCTTAACAATTCACAAGCAAAATATAAGAAATAATGACCCAAATTAATTTTAAACACCAATGAAAATAATGCAATGAATGAAAGTATGCAAATAAATTGAATGAAATAGAATGGAAGTGAAGAGGGATAAGAAGTTAAAGAGATGAAGAAGAAGAAAGTAAGAAAAGGAAGAAGAAAGAAGAAAAGATAGAAGAGATTAGGATTAGAGAAGAAAAAAAAAGATAATTGGCGCTGATATGGATAAGTTGTGCGGCGCAGGCGACGGGAACGCGTGGGGCATGCAGTCGCGTGGATAGCGCTTCGATAAAGTGACGCGCACGCGTGGGTCACGCATTCACGTGAAGTGATTTGTGCCTTCAGTGTTTGGAATGCACAAATCATTTCAGTGTTTGGAATGCCAGCATCCTCTAGGGTCCCAAACAAGGCATGTAAAGCCCTTGAGCAGTTTCAAACAGGATTCCAGGCTCCCGGGGTGTTGAATGTCAGAATAGATTCCAGGATCCCAAGCTCTACTTTTACACCCATCTTTGTCTTGATCTGCATTTTTCCAGCCGGGTGGTAAGTAATCTGAATTATCACTACAGTGACCAAACAACTTTCGAGATCCTTTCAATCGAGCTTGACACCAATCCTTGCACCTCAATTTGATGTGTGAAACCTCATTGAATCTTTCATGCCAGCTCTGAGTGCGAGTCATTTTTCTTTTGCTCTTAAAGCCGCAAAAAGATCTAAGCTGGCCATCTGTTTCAAGTAAACCATATTCAAGTGGAAAAGTAAAGATAAAAGCTAAGGATGTTACCCACTTGAAGTCTGTATTGGGTGGTAATGGCCTTGGGATAGGTGTTTCCAGTGGTTCTGCAAGCTTGACTCCCTTGTGGTCTTCTGTGAATTCCTCCACTTCTTTGCAAATTTCTTCCATTTCAACCATGTCTGGATCAAAGTCACTGATATCTTCCTCATTACTTGAGTCATAATTGGGAGGTTGAGAAAAGTCTACCTCTGCATCATCTTCGTATTCACTTGGGGAAGATTCGTCCATCTCAAAGAATTCACTTGCGGATGCAAGTTCATTACTAAGAGAACTTGACTTGTGACTATCATCATCAAGGAAACATGCGTCTTGGGTTATTCCGTCCAATTCTTCATAGGATGCCTGCTTTGGGGGTTGTGCACTATCCTCCTTAGCATTAATTGTAACGTCTTCGACGGAATTCTTCACAACTTTGGATTCTGGCGGAGGTTTGGCATCTCCTAAATCTTCAACCAACTCTTCTTTTTCTATAGTGACAGCTTCCTCTACTTGTTCTAGTACGGGGTTATGCTCTATACTGTCCACTGGAGTTTCTAGTGTCTCCTTCGCGCTACATTCTTCATTAGATTCTCCATATGAAGCAATGGGGGTCTATTGAGTGTCTGAACGTTTGGAAGATAATTGATTTATTGCTTGCTCCAGTTGATGAAGGGTTTCATGAAATTGGTCTGATGATTCTTGGAAGCGAACCTGTGATTCTTGGATTGATAGATATGGACATGGTGTATAGGGGAGTGGTGGTTCTTGGGAGTAATTGGATTGGCGTTGGGGCGGATAAGGATCATACGGTGGCGAATGGTGAAAAGAAGCTTGTGAGTATGGTGGTTCGAAGTTATGTTGGGAGGATGGTCTCTGAGCATAGGGTGGGGCTTGTTGGTAGCTACAAGGGGGTCCACCATATCTATTAGCTTGGTATGCATTGTAGAATGGTCCTTGTCCATGATATCTAGGAGGGTGTTGTTGCCTAAAGGGGTGATCAGATCCTCTTGGCTCCATTCATCTTTGATTGCTTTGACAGTGATGAATAGTCCTATTGTAGCTTCCATTCCTTTCAACAAAATTAGAACCAAACTCAAAGCGAGAGGTGTGAGAATTCATAGTAGCTATCAGAAATAAGAAGGGAAAAAGAAAACAAATAAACAAGTAAAAGAAAAATATTTACAATAACCAATAATAAGGCACATGTTTGCAATTCCCCAGCAATGGCATGGTTTAGAAGTTATAATAAATTCTCGTTGCAAGTATAGTTTTTAAACCAAGCAATCACCTTTCTTACAAACATTTGGTTGTCACAAGTAACAAACCCAGTAAAATTTATAAACCGAAGTATTCAAACCTCGGGTCGTCTTCTCAAGGAATTGCAGGGAAGTATGAATTATTATTGGTTACGCAAAATAGTGTTTTTGGGTTTTGAAAAAGGTTTTGAACAACAGAAATAAATTTCAGGAATTAATAAATTAATAACTAATAAAACTCTTGGAAAGGTATGAAAACTGGAAGTCCTATCCTAGTTATCCTTATCAATGGTGATGAGAATTATATTTCTGCTACCACTAAGTCAACTGGTGTACGAAATTGCAATCACACTTTTGCAATCCGCACAACTAACCAGCAAGTGCACTGGGTCGTCCAAGTAATACTTTACGTGAGTAAGGGTCGATCCCATAGAGATTATTGGTTTGAAGCAAGCTATGTTTATTTTATTATTCTTAGTCAGGATTTCAATTAAAATTATCAGTTGAATTATTAGAAAAATAAAAGAGTGCGAAATAATTACTTGTTGTGCAATGATGGAGAATATGTTGGAGTTTTGGAGATGCGTTGTCTTCTGAATTCCTATAATGTAATATTCAACTCAATAGAAAAATGCAAAGTTCCTTCCATGGTAAGCTCTATGTAGGGTGTCGCCGTTGTCAATGGCTACTTCCCATCCTCTCAGTGAAAATGGTCCAAATGCTCTGTCACAGCACGGCTAATCAGCTGTAGGTTCTCGATCATGTCGGAATAAAATCCATTGATTCTTTTGATTTTGTCATCACGCCCAACACTCCCGAGTTTGAAGCTTGTCGCAGTCATCCAATCCCAGAATCCTACTCGGAATACCACAGACAAGGTTTAGACTTTCCGGATTCTCATGAATACCGCCATCAATCTGGCTTATACCACGAAGATTCTGGTTAAGAAATCTAAGAGATACTCATTCAATCTGATGTAGAACGGAGGTGGTTGTCAGGCACACATTCATGGATCGAGGAAGGTGATGAGTGTCACGGATCACCACCTTCTCCATAATTAAGCGCGAATGAACATCTTAGATAGGAACACGCATGTTTGAATGGAAAAACATAAACAATTGCATTAATTCATTGAGACGCTGCAGAGCTCCTCACCCCCAACAATGGAGTTTAGAGAGTCATGCCATCAAAGAGTATATAATTCAAATCTAAAAAATGTCATGAGGTATAAAATAAGTCTCTAAAAGTTGTTTAAATAGTAAACTAGTAACCTAGGTTTACAGAATATGAGTAAACTAAGATAATTGGTGCAGAAATCCACTTCTGGGGTCCACTTGGTGTGTGCTGGGGCTGAGACTTAAGCCTCTCACGTGCTTGGGCTGTTTCTGGAGTTGAACGCCAGGTTGTAACATGTTTTGGGCGTTGAACTCCAACTTGTAACCTGTTTCTGGCGCTGGACGCCAGACTACAACATGGAACTGGCGTTGAACGCCAGTTTACGTCATCTATCTTTGCGCAAAGTATGGACTATTATATATTGCTGGAAATCCCTGGATATCTACTTTCCAACCCAAATAAGCACGCGTCAATTGGACTCTTGTAGCTCCAGAAAATCCATTCCGAGTGTAGGGAGGTCAGGATCCAACAGCATCAGCAGTCCTTTTTCAGCCTAAATTAGATTTTTGCTCAGCTCCCTCAATTTCAGTCAGAAAATACCTGAAATCACAGAAAAACACACAAACTCATAGTAAAGTCCAGAAATACGATTTTTTCCTAAAAAATAATAAAATTCTATTAAAAACTAATTAAAACAAATTACCCCAAAAAAGCGTATAAAATATCCGCTCATCACAACACCAAACTTAAACTGTTGCTTGTCCCCAAGCAACTAGATAAATAAAAGAGGAAAAAAAAGAAGTCAAGAAGCAATAATATCTCAGAGTTTTAAGTGAAGCCCATATTCTAATTAGATGAGAGGGACTAGTAGCTTTTTGCCTCTGAACAGTTTTGGCATCTCACTTTATCCTTTGAAATTCAGAATGGTTGGCATCCATAAGAACTTAGAATTCAGATAGTGTAATTGATTCTCCTAGTTTAGCATGTTGATTCTTGAACACAGCTACTTTTATGAGTCTTGGCCGTGACCCTAAGCATTTTGTTTTCCAGTATTACCACCGGATACATAAATGCCACAGACACATGACTGGGTGAACCTTTTCAGATTGTGACTCAGCTTTGCTAAAGTTCCCAGTTAGAGGTGTCCAAAGCTCTTAAGCACACTCTTTTTGCTTTGGATCACGACTTTAACCACTTAGTCTCAAGCTTTTCACTTGGACCTGCATGCCATAAGCACATGGTTAGGGACAGCTTGATTTAGCTGCTTAGGCCTGAATTTATTTCCTTGGGCCCTCCTATCCATTGATGCTCAAAGCCTTGGATCCTTTTTACCCCTGCCTTTTAGTTTTAAGGGCTATTGGCTTTTTCTGCTTGCTTTTTCTTTTTCTTTCTATTTTTTTTGCACAAGCTTTTGCTTTTTCACTGCTTTTTCTTACTTCAAGAATCAATTTTTTTGATTTTTCAGATCATCAATAACATTTCTCTTTTTCATCATTCTTTCAAGAGCCAACAATTTTAACATTCATAAACAACAAGATCAAAAATATGCACTGTTCAAGCATTCATTCAGAAGACAAAAGGTATTGCCACCACATCTAAATAATTAGAATTTTTCTTATTAAGAACTCGAAAAAAATATTGCCTCTTTATTCTAAAAATCTACTATCTTATTCATGTTTAATGATGATGAGAAAAATAAATTATAACTTAATTGGAATTAAAATCAAAGTAGAGATACTAATTACTACTACTAATATATAACTTCTACGGTAAATTCCTAATAAGAACAGTTATCACAGAGTTAAGGCAAATATTAGAACTCAACGACCTTTATTTTGGAAAGTGGATGTTCCTCTAGTCTGTGGGGTGCTTGGTCTTTCAAGAGATAATTTCTGACGCTTCAGTTCCTTTAAGTCACATCCTTGCTCTTCCTGTTCCCTTAGGTGTCATGATCTTTATGAGTTTTAGCTCAGTGATCATGGCGAATCACACCAAACTTAGAGGTTTGCTTGTCCTCAAGCAAAAGAAAGGAAAGGAGAGGAATAGTAGGAGAGGCAAATTCGAAATTCAAAAGATATGATGAGTTGAAAAAGATATGAGAAGAAATTAAAAAGATTTGAAAAGAGTTCAAAAAGATAGATGAGTTTTGAAAAAGTTTTGAAAAGAAATTAAAGAAAAATCAAGAAATATGTTTAGGATTAAAAAAAAAATTTGAAATTGAAGTTGAAAGATGAGAGTTTGTAACATGTTTATGCAAGAAATCATGAATTGAAACGTGAAAATTGGAAAAAATTTGAATTGAAAATGAAATTACCTCCTCCCCACAATCCTGGCATTAAACGCCCAAACACTGCATGTTTTGGGCGTTTAACGCCCAATTGCTGCTTCTCCTGGGCGTTCAATGCCCAGCTGTTGCTTCTTTCTGGCGTTGAACACCAGGAAGTCCTTTGTCACTAGGAATTTTTCTGAACGCCCAGGACGCTGTCAATCTGGCGTTAAACACCTAGAAGGTGCTTCTTTCTGGCGTTCAACGCCCAGAAGATGCTCCTTTCTGGCGTTTAATGCCCAGATGGCTACCCTCACTGGCGTTGAACGCCCAGTGGGTGCTTCTTTTGGGCGTTCAACGCCCAAAATATTTCTTACTGGTTTTTTCACGCCAGTGAGCTTCCAAATTTCCTTGTAACTTTGTGAATTCACGCAATTGCTATTTTACCTTGAAGATACCTGACATATACCCGTAAAAAAAATCAATTAATTAACAAATACTTTGTAAATGGTTGGGTTGCCTCCCAGCAAGTGCTTCTTTATTGTCATTAGCTGGACTATTACTGAGCTTTAATCAAGCCTCAGTTTTGAGCATTCTTGCTCAAAATTTCCTTCAAGATAATGTTTGACTCTCTGTCCATTAACAATGAACTTTTTATTAGAATCATTATCCTGAAGCTCTACGTATCCATATGGTGAC
>NC_029773.3:59095973-59103660 GCF_000817695.3 Arachis duranensis
TTTGTAATTGTTCAATTCTTGTAGATCTTAGGTTTAACTTTGTTGTTTTGGATTCTATTGATTCATTGAAGATTTCATTTTTATTGTTGTTCATTGTTGATTGTTGTTAATCTCTTGTGTTGAATTGCTTTGATTCTAATTCTTTTCTCTCCATTTTACTATGTCTTTCATTCTTGCTCTCCAAGTGTTTGAGAAAATGCCAACTTTAGATATGGAGTAGTATTCTCTCACTTGGCCTAGTGGTTGAGTCATTAGAGACACTTGAATAATGGATGTCAATTGTTGATTAAGAATTGAGGATTGCTAATTGACTTAGAGTGCACTAAAGCTAGCCTTTCCTAGGGTGAGACTAGGACTTGTGACTTGAGTTAATTACTTTTACTTGACTTTCCTCTATAATTAGGGGTTAACTAAGTAAAGCAACACTCCTTTGTTATCACAATTGAATGAAGCTATAGTGATAGAACTTCCAATGTTCAACCTTGGCCAAGGCTTTTGATATTGATTGATTGTTGTTTTCTTTTATTCACACTTTTTTGCCACACTCTTCAAGCCACAAGAAGACCACTTAACCAATAACATGCATCCTTGTAGCATTCCTAGGGAAGAACGACTCGGGACTAATACTCTCGATATAGATTGTAGATTTGTTTGATGATGGATTTTGCGTCGGTTTAGACTATACTACGATTGATCACTTGATAAATTCTATACCGACAAAAATTCATTTGTCAAAATGGCGTCGTTGCCGGGGAATGCGCATGAGTGCCATGTTTTTGGTTAATGTAAATATGTGAATATGTTTTTCTTTTGTTTGTTTGGTAGTTTTTGTTAGTTTTAGATCTCTATTAGTTTTGTTTCTATTTGCCACTATGAATTCTCGTCCTTGTGGTTTTGGATATGACTATGACTACTTTGTAGGTGATGAAAACTTGAATGATGGCTCACATTATGGGATAGACGAATTCTCAGGAAGGGAGCCATATCCATATGAGCAATCACCATGGCAATCTCCCCCCTCAAGTTACTATGATGGTAGTCCCTCCTATAATGCATATCATTCCTATGGATATGACTTCAAGAGCAAGAAGAACTCCAAACCGCCTTCACTAGTTTCACCTCTACCCTCCAAGAATTTACATCCCGTATAATTCCACCTTCCACCATTAACCAAAATAACTTCCCACCTCAAAGCTTTGATGAATCTTCTTTCCAACCATATCATGAATCCCCCACTCCGCCACAAACCTCCATGGAAGCATATCAATGTCCATTAATCCAAGAGCAATATGATCCTACTTATGTTAATAAAGCGGAACAAGAATTAACGGATCGTTTCAAGGAAGAAATGGACTGACTTCAAGCAACCATCCGTC
This sequence comes from Arachis duranensis, assembly GCF_000817695.3. Lineage (NCBI taxonomy): Eukaryota > Viridiplantae > Streptophyta > Magnoliopsida > Fabales > Fabaceae > Arachis > Arachis duranensis. The sequence continues at coordinate 59,097,350 of NC_029773.3, forward strand.
AAAAGATAGATTCTTGGGATTCATATCACAACCGAAATGAGTTCACAGATGATTGTGAGAAAGCAACCAAAGAGGGAGGTATGAGGGAGACTTTAGACTCTCAAGTGGAGCATAAGGAAATGGAGTGTGTGTTGCAACAAACGGAGGAAATGGAGATTGTTGAAGATAAAGAGGTGGAAGAAGACCTAGAGGAGGTTGAACAAGAAGGAAGTTCCATCCACGAAAATAACTCTACATCAAGTGACAATGGTGATCTTGTTGAAGCTTCCCCCTTCGAATGTGAAATCAATGTTGAGGAGGGTGCGCAACCTCCAACACATGACTTGATCAATGATAAAGGTTTGAAGGAAGTTAGCAAACAAGAAGAATTTAAAAGGAGTTATCAAAAGATGGAAATCATCATGGAGGAGCCAAAGGAAGTGGAACCCACAATGTCAAGACCATTGGATATATTCCTTGCTAAGTCGCCGTCCCAATCACAAATTGAGTGGGTAATCATCTCACCCTTTAATTTTCTGGGCCCACATCAATATGCATTGTTAGAAACGGACGGCCAACTTAGAGCTCTTTGTGGGCTAGAGAGTAAGAACGGATTAGATGTCGGTGGACAATTTCAATCAAGGTGCATAAAGGATGGAATATCAAACTTTGAGTCTCAAAGGTGGAGTGAAGCCACATTCAACGGGATTAGGATGATGAGTACGAGTCACAAGGAGAACTCAATAAATTTGTCATCCTATTGGAAGTATGAAGATATGGAAGAAAAGGAGTTGACAAATAAAGTATGGGACCCGGGCACATACATAAAGCACCATCAACTTAGGAACCTTGTCACTTGCTTAGGCCCCCGTGAACGCCCTGTACGTTTAAATTGAGATCCCGGAGGCCATTGGAAGAGCAAACACTGGTGGGGATTCGAAGAAGAGTTTAAGCACAAGCCACCCTAGCAAGGACTCCACCAAATGTCCAACTTAAGGACTTTAACTAAAAGTGCTAGGTGGGAGACAACCCACCATGGTAAACTCTTTCCACTCTCTTCTAACCTTGTTTAATAAGTGATTTGAGTTACCATTGTAGGTAGGTCTGCATATCATAATTAGCTTGTTTGTATACATTAGTAGCTAGAATATTAACATGTATGTTGTGATTAGTAGAAATAGAATAAATCTCAAAACCAACTTGCATTTTAGAAAGTGTAGGTTTTTGACTAAATAAGGAGTTGTAGGCACCATGGGGAATCTTTGGGCAAGTAGAGCTTTTAGGCATTATCCTGTTCAAAAAAAAAAAGGGAGGGGTGCACGCGCGCGCACGCTGCACGCGCACGCGTCCATGAGCGGATGCATCATCAGCCATAATCCAGAGAGTTGGGCCTCTCCTAGGCCAGCGTTGTGCCTCGAGCCCAATTCACTCCACGCTTACGCGCACTAGGCGCGTGCGCGCCATACAGCCATAAGGAGTAGCACGCGTACGCGCACCTACCGCGTACGCGTCGAATTGCTGCTGCAAAATCTTGCGCCAAGCACCAGAGAGTTAGGCCTCCTATGGGCCAACTTTAAGCCTGCAGCCCAACTCCTTTCACGCGTGCGCGCACGGTACGCGCTCGCGTCCATACCCATTTCGACCTTCCGCGCTTAAGCGCGCTGTACGCGCACGCGTAGGTCCCGAGTGTCATCAATGCACGCGGACGCGCAAGGTGCGCGCCCGCGTCGTTTTAAAATGATGATAACCCTAACGCTCAACGAGCGTCGCGCAGTCGCGCCCTTCTTCCTCCCCAACCTCCATTTCCATTTCTGCAACTCCCATAACCTCCCTGCTCTGCCGGCGACCACCACCGGACGGGCACCCTCTTCCTTCTCTCCTCACACCCACTCCCATTCACTCTCTCTCTCTCACCAACGCGCCACCACTCACTCTCCCCTTCTGCTCTCTGGCCGAACCGCCGCCGCGGCCGTCTTTACCGCCACCGTCCACGGCGGTGCAAGCTTCTGATTCTGCCGGCCCTGCCCAATCCCATTTCCCTCTCCATTCTCGGCTCTTCCCCGCTCCCAGGTTCCTGCTCCAATTTCCGTTCTCATTAATTTTCATTTCTGTTAATTACTTTAATTTTCATTAATTTTTCATTTCTGTTAATGACTGTACATTTTCTGTTAGATAGTCTGCATTCAAATGTTGTATGTTAGGATTAGTTAGAAATAACTGCGGTTAGGTAGCTAGGGCTGGATAGAGGATTCTAGGCCTGATAAGTGCTCCGTTTGTGTTTAGTCTCTGTTCGTTTGCTTGTCTGCTAAGTGTGAATTTTGAGTTGCTCTGTATGCAATTTGTGCTGCCTGAATGCCTTATTATTGCTACTGTGATTAATTAATACTGTAATGATGTTGTTTGTGCTAATTTGCTATCCGGGAACGTCCAATTTTAAGCCGAGATGCTGCCCAATTTTCTAGAAATTTAATCTCATTTTGATCTTTATTACGAATTTGGGCTAATTCTCGTTATTTTTGACTTCTGGGATTTGCATTAAACATTGTAAACATGATTTGTGTGCTTGAAAGGTGCATCTCTCATCATACTACTAATCTCTAATTCCACTTTTAATCATGTTTGCTTGCCATCTACTTTACATCCTGATCATGTTTTACTTGCTTCATGCTAAGTGATTAATTGCCTATATTCTATTCCGATATTTTATTCCATTTTTTTTCAGGATGTCGGATAAAGGGAAAGGAAAAGCATCATCTTCCAAAAAGAGAAAGAAAACCCCAAACCCCACTTTTGCCTCATTGCTTGCCTATGCTCAAAACCCTCTGAATGACATAGATAAGGCAAATCAATTACTACTGGCTCAGGATACGGTCAAATTCCCCAATCTCTATTGTGAACTCAGATTCCCAAGCTACAATTCAAAGAATCTGAACACTGAAAAGAAACTACTTATTCCATCAGATTTGACCGACATCATCCACCAGCGTATTGACCGGATGGGTTTGACTTTTCTGGATAGGGAATTGAGCCGGGTGAACCGGTCTTGGGTACAGGAGTTCTACTGCAATTTCTTCCGCCACACCCTTGATTCGGTACTTGTTAGGGGGATTGAGGTACCCATCACAAAGCAGGCCATAGAGGATGCCCTTACTTGCCGGCCTAAGACCAGTGACACCGATGCATTCATGCAGGCCGAGATAGACCTTCATTGCATGACTTTTGATTTTGAGGCATTGAGGGCAGTGGTAGCTACTCCAGATGCTCCTTGGGTTATGGATGCCGATAACACGGCACCCAAGGGGATGCACTTTAGTTATCTGAGCCGAGAGGCCAAGACTTGGCAGCAGATTTTCGCTCATTACGTCATGCCCACGACTCACTTCACAGAGATCCCAGTTGCTATGTTGATCCTGATCAGCTGGGTGATGGAGGGAAAAGAGATTTACTACCCCCAGCTGATCAGGCGGTTCATGTGGAGAGCCCACATCCGAGGTATCTTTCCGTTTCCGGTTTTGGTCACTCAGATGATTCAGCGGGCCGGAGTTCCGTGGCACCAGGATGATGTATCACCCCCTCCACCGCTCCCTCAGAAGGAGCCAGTTACTATTCCGTGGGGATCCTGGGTGCACGAGAGGCCCGCCTCGCGCCGTAGATCTCGAGCCAGAGCAGCAGTTGAGGGAGCTGGACCCTCTTCATCATCAGCCCCTGCGGGAGCATCTACCGCAGCCGCACCTCAGCCGATGTACTTATTAGATCAGCGTCTCTTCCGGTACATGGAGCGCAGTAAGCGCCAGATCATGCGTCGCCTAGATCGAATTGACCAGATGTTTGTGGCCCAGGGCCTTGAGCTACCCCCGCTACCAGAGTCTTCCGGTTCCGATGAGGAGACAGATTTACAGACTGAGGGTATCCCTGCGGATGAGCCAGCACATATGGAGGCACCACCTCAGACACAGGAGCCGCAGCCGGAACCACAGCCACAGCCAGAGCCTACCGGTGTACCTATCCCTGATCCTCAGGATTAGCATCGAGGACGATGCTTAATCTTGAGTGTGGGGAGGTAGCCGGTGGCATCATTAGATACCGGTGAACATTTTGGCCACTTTGTTAGCTATCTTACTTTGCACACTCTTTGTATATAATTGATGTATTTTGAGTTTATTTTGGATACTTTTACTGCTTGATACTTTTACTGCTCATTTTGGATTTATTTTGGATTTTAGATACTTTGATGCTTATGGATATCCCTAGATGTGATTTCATACTTTTACTTTTAGTTGAATTTTTCTTTATACATTTTTGCATATCTTTCTTTTTAATTCGTGGTTGTGATTAGAAATCACACTTTGACTTGCAAACACTTGGTCACCCTTTTTGCACAAGAAATTGGTTTTAAGTGAAAAAGGAAAGGGTGAACTAAGAAAAATTTTTGAATTTTTCAATCACAACAATGCTTGGTCAAACATTGAAATTTTCCAAGAAGTTTAAAGGTAGGGCATTAACCCAATTGATTGAAAGAAAATTTTTGGTAAAACTTGCTTGAATTTCATACTTTGTGAATCATGTATTGAATTAAGAACACAAGCTTGTAAGACTTGAGCCTATTGATGTGGTTACATTTTATAGCCACTTATTTTCCATTCTTGTGTGAAATTGTTCTCTTTCTATGAATGTAATCCTTGATTTGCTTGATTCTATATGTCCATTTATTTCTTGTATTTATGCATTTATATGATTGAGGCCATTACTTCATTAGCCCACTGACCCAAATAGCCAACCTTTTACTTTCCATTGTTAGCCAATTTTGAGCCTATGTTTAACCAACTCATTCTTAATTTAGCACATTACAAGTCTAAGGCGAAAAACCAATAAAAGTCCTTGTTTGGATCTTTGATTAGCCTAGGCTAGTGAGAGTGTTTATTATTCAAAGTTGGTGAGGCTTGGGAACATTGGATGGGATAAAAGGGGTAGTACACTTCCATGTTTAGGAATTGGGTACATATTCTTGTATTGATTAAATGAATAGACCTTGTGCATTGATGTTCTTGTATATAGTTTGACAAAAGAAAAAGAAATGAAAAGAAAAAAAAAAGAGAGAAATCAAAGTGAAAATGAGAAAAAAACAAAAGAAAAAGAAAAGAAAAGAAAAAATTGTATATGGAAAAAGAAGAAAAAAAAATATATAATAAAAAGGGGACAAAATACCCCAAAGTGAAGTCAAGAAGAAATCAATGCATAGGTGTTATGAATCAAATAAGGATGCATGAATATGTAAGAAAATGAAGAATGGGTAGTTAGAATAGTTTGAATTTGTATAGGTCATTACATAGTTAGGTGGGGAAGTCTATGCTAATCAAAGATTCAAATCCTAGTCCACTTAACCATAAATGATCCTACCTTGACCCTAACCCCATTACAACCTAAATGAAAGACCTCATGATGAATGTATGCATGCATTGAATAAATGTTGATTGTTAGAAGAAAATCAAATTTTGGAAAGCTTGATTAGAAGAGAATTGAGTGATTAACCCGTAAACACTTGAGTGAATAGAGCGGATACACATCCGGTGAGGGTTCAAAAGTTCAATCACATGTGTTCACCTATATTATCTATATCCTTGCAAGTTTGAACTCTTTATGAAAATTCAATACAATTGTGGTTTGGACTTAGTTCCTATATGCCTAGCTCTTGTGCTTATGCATATCTCTTGGGAGTTGATTTGTTTGAACAAAGCATTTTCAATTGCTTTAGGTAGTTGCCTTTAGATCGGATTCATGTAGTTTAGTCGCATTCAATGTCATACCCTTTAGTCCTTCTTATTTTAGCATGAGGACATGCTAAGGTTTAAGTGTGGGGAGGTTGACAAACCCCAATTTGACGGTTTGTTTTGTATTGAATTTAGAGCATCTTGATAACCTTTTGTCACATTTAGCCTATGAATTAGCATGGTTTTGTTATCTCTCCCATATTTGTGCTTAAGTGTAAAAACATGCTTTTTAAGCCTTATCTTGATGAATTCTAATTTCTCTTTGATTCTATAAGATGCCTTGATGTGTTTGTTAGTAGTTCCAGGATTGAAATAGGCTAGGCATGGATCAAAGGAAGCAAGGAAGGAAGCATGCAAGTGGAGAGAAGCACAAAAAGCCAAAGAGTTGATCTCGGCCAAGCACGCGTACGCGCACAAGGCGCTCGCGCGCACATCGCAGAATTAGCCAAGGACGCGCACGCGCACCGTGCGCGCACGCGTCGTAGCCCGCACGTGATTCTTTTATTACAGCACGTGTCTGGCAATTTTGGAAGGTTTTAGCAACCAACTTTGGCGCCAAAATGC
>NC_029773.3:59103875-59119963 GCF_000817695.3 Arachis duranensis
TGGCCTAGTGGTTGAGTCATTGGAGACACTTGAATAATGGATGTCAATTGTTGATTAAGAATTGAGGATTGCTAATTGACTTGGAGTGCACTAAAGCTAGACTTCCCTAGGGTGAGACTAGGACTTGTGACTTGAGTTAATTACTTTTACTTGACTTTCCTCTATAATTAGGGGTTAACTAAGTAAAGCAACACTCCTTTGTTATCACAATTGAATGAAGCTATAGTGATAGAACTTCCAATGTTCAACCTTGGCCAAGGCTTTTGATATTGATTGATTGTTGTTTTCTTTTATTCACACTTTTATGCCACACTCTTCAAGCCACAAGAAGACCACTTAACCAATAACATGCATCCTTGTAGCATTCCTAGGGAAGAACGACTCGGGACTAATACTCTCGATTATAGATTGTAGATTTGTTTGATGATGGATTTTGCGTCGGTTTAGACTATACTACGATTGATCACTTGATAAATTCTATACCGACAAAAATTCATTTGTCAGTGACACGCTTGTAATCACATATGGACCTCTCCACCGGGACTTCAATTTCCCGGGGAATAATCTGAGCCTAGAATTAAATAGCAGAACTTTCTGCCCTGGCTCAAAGACTTTGGATGACAATTTCTTATCATGCCATCTTTTTGCTTTCTCTTTGTATATTTTTGCATTCTCGAAAGCATTGAGTCTAAATTCCTCTAGCTCATTTAACTGGAGCAATCATTTTTCTCTAGCTAACTTGGCATCAAGGTTCAGGAATCTGGTTGCCCAGTAGGCCTTATGCTTCAGTTCCACTGGCAAGTGACATGCCTTTCCATACACAAGCTGGTATGGAGAGGTCCCTATAGGGGTCTTGAATGTTGTTCTGTATGCCTACAGAGCATCATCCAAGCTTCTTGCCCAATCCCTTCTATGGTTAATTACAGTCCATTCCAGGATTCTTTTGAGTTTTCTATTTGAGACTTCAGCTTGTCCATTAGTCTGTGGGTGATATGGAGTGGCCACCCTGTGGCTAACTCCATAATGGACCAAAGCAGAATAAAGCTGTTTATTGCAGAAATGAGTGCCCCCATCACTGATTAGTACTCTAGGGGTGCCAAATCTGCTGAAGATGTGTTTCTGGAGAAATTTTAACACTGTCTTAGTGTCATTAGTGGGTGTAGCAATAGCTTCTACCCATTTGGATACATAATCCACCGCCACCAGAATATAAGTGTTTGAGTATGATGGTAGGAAAGGTCCCATGAAGTCAATACCCCATACATCAAACAACTCAATCTCCAAGATCCCTTGTTGAGGCATTGCATAACTGTGAGGTAGATTGCCAGATCTTTGGCAACTGTCGCAATTAAGCACATACACTCGGGAATCTTTATAGAGAGTAGGCCAGTAGAAGCCACATTGGAGGACTCTTGTGGCTGTTCGCTCACTTCCAAAATGTCCTCCATACTGTGATCCATGGCAGTGCCATAGGATCTTCTGCGCTTCTTCTTTAGGCACACATCTACGGATTATTCCATCTGCACATCTCTTGAAGAGATATGGTTCATCCCAAAGATAGTACTTTGCATCCGTGATCATCTTCTTTGATTGCTGTCTATTGTACTCTTTGGGTATGAACCTTACTGCCTTGTAGTTTGCAATGTCTACAAACCATGGCACTTCCTGGATGGCAAAGAGTTGCTCATCCGGAAAGGTTTCAGAGATCTCAGTAAGAGGGAGGGACGCCCCTTCTACTGGTTCTATTCGGGACAGGTGATTTGCTACTTGGTTTTCTGTCCCTTTTCTGTCTCTTATTTCTATATCAAACTCTTGCAGAAGCAACACCCATCTGATAAGTCTGGGTTTTGAATCCTGCTTTGTGAGTAGATATTTAAGAGCAGCATGATCAGTGTACACAATCACTTTTGATCCTACTAAATAGGATCTAAACTTGTTAATAGCGTAAACCACTGCAAGCAGCTCTTTTTCTATGGTTGTGTAATTCTTTTGTGCGTCATTTAAAACATGACTGGCATAGTAAATGACGTGCAGAAGCTTGTCATGTCTGTGTCCCAACACTACACCAATGGCATGGTCACTGGCATCACACATTAATTCAAATGGTAATGTCCAGTCTGGTGTAGAGATGACTGGTGCTGTAACCAGCTTAGCTTTCAGAGTCTCAAACGCCCACAGACACTCCTGATCAAAGATAAATGGCGTGTTAGCAGCTAGCAGATTACTTAGAGGTTTGGCAATTTTTGAAAAATCCTTTATAAACCTCCTGTAGAATCCTGCATGCCCCAGAAAGCTTCTGATTGCCTTAACATTGGCTGGTGGTGGTAATTTTTCAATTACCTCTACCTTAGCTTGATCCACCTCTATTCCCCTGTTCGAGATTTTGTGCCCAAGGACAATTCCTTCAGTCACCATAAAGTGACATTTCTCCCAATTTAAAACTAGGTTGGTCTCTTGGCATCTCTTTAGAACAAGTGCTAGATGGTTAAGACAGGAGCTGAATGAGTCTCCAAATACTGAAAAGTCATCCATGAAGACTTCCAGAAATTTTTCCACCATATCAGAGAAAATTGAGAGCATGCACCTTTGAAAGGTTGCAGGTGCATTGCACAAGCCAAATGGCATCCTTCCGTATGCAAATACTCCAGACGGACATGTGAATGCCGTTTTCTCTTGATCCTGGAAATCTACTGCAATTTGATTATAACCTGAATAACCAGTTCATTTTTTTCATTATGAATCACTGTCATGCCACCTTTCTTAGGGACGACTTGGACAGGGCTTACCCAGGGGCTATCAGAAATAGGATAAATAATGCCAGCCTCTAGTAACTTAGTGACCTCTTTCTGCACCACCTCCTTCATGGCTGGATTCAGCCGCCTTTGTGGTTGAACCACTGGCTTGGCGTCACCCTCCAGTAAGATTTTGTGCATGCATCTGGCTGGGCTAATGCCCTTGAGATCACTGACGGACCACCCAAGAGCTGTCTTGTGTGTCCTTAGCACTTGAATTAGTGCTTCCTCTTCCTGTGGCTCTAAGGTAGAGCTTATGATTACAGGAAAGGTATCACCTTCTCCCAGAAATGCATATTTCAGGGATGGTGGTAATGGTTTGAGCTCGAGTTTGGGAGGTTTTTCCTCTTCCTGAGGGATTTTCAGAGGTTCTACTATTCTCTCTGGTCCCTCCAGATCAGGCTGAACATCTTTAAAGATATCATCTAGCTCTGATTTAAGACTCTCAGCCATATTGACCTCTTTTACCAGAAAGTCAATAATATCAACGCTCATGCAGTCATTTTGGGTGTCTGGATGCTGCATGGCTTTGACAACATTCAACTTGAACTCATCCTCATTGACTCTCAGGGTTACTTCCCCTTTTTAAACATCAATGAGAGTTCGGCCAGTTGCTAGGAAAGGTCTTCCCAGAATGAGAGTTGCACTCTTGTGCTCCTCCATTTCCAGCACCACAAAGTCAGTGGGAAAGGCAAATGGCCCAACCTTGACAATCATGTCTTCAAACATGCCTGATGGGTATTTAATGGAGCCATCAGCAAGTTGGAGACATATCCGAGTTGGTTTAACTTCATCAGTCAACCCAAGCTTTCTGATAGTAGCTGCAGGTATTAGATTAATACTTGCCCCAAGATCACATAGAGCTTGCTTGGTACAAGTACCTTCTAATGTGCATGGTATCATAAAGCTTTCCGGATCTTTAAGCTTCTCAGGTAAGCTTTTCAGAATGACTGCACTGCATTCTTCAGTGAGGTAAACTTTCTCAGTTTTCCTCCAATCCTTCTTATGACTTAAGATCTCTTTCATGAACTTTGCATAAGAGAGTATTTGCTCAAGTGCCTCTGCAAACGGAATCTTTGTTTCAAGAATCCTGAGATAGTTTGCAAAGTGGGCAAATTGCTTATCCTGTTCCGCTTGGTGGAGTTTCTGAGGATAAGGCATTTTGGCTTTATATTCCTCAACCTTAGTTGCTGTAGGTTTATTGCCTACAAGTGTGGGCTGAGAAGCCTTTTTAGAGGGCTTGTTATCAGCACTTGTATGTGTCTGATCTCCCACTAGTGTTTGAATACCAGGGGTGGAAGCTAGAGTGGCGTTAGAAGCCAACTCCTTATATGTTTCTGGCGTCTGAACGTCAGAACTTTAGACGCCAGCTCCTTATCTGTTTCTGGCGTTTGAATGCCAGAACTGTGCTTCCTTTGGGCGTTCAACGCCAATTCATTGCTTATTTCTGGCGTTGAACGCCAGGACTGAGCATGGTCTGGGCGTTCAGCGCCAGCTTTCCCCCCATTTTCTGGCGTTTGGGTGCCAGAGTCATTCCTTTCTGGGCTCTGATTGTCCTCAGATGGATTTTGGGTGGTTTGCTCATTTCTTGGCTTCCTGCTACCTTGAAGTGAGGTATTTAACGTTTTTCCACTTCTTAATTAAACTACTTGCCACTCTTCTGTTATTTGTTTTGATAGTTGCTGTTCTGTTTGCTTCAACCGTACTTCCATATTCATATTAGCCATTCTTGTTTCTTGTAATATCTCCTTGAATTCGGCTAACTATTTTGTTAGAAAGTTGTAGTATTTCCTTGAATTCGGCTAGCTGCTTGGTTAGAAAATCTAATTGCTGATTGAATTCAGCAGCTTGATCTGCAGGACTGAGTTTAGCAGTTACTGTTTTAGCCTCTTTGTTGATGGAAGATTCCCTTCTTAGGTACAGATGCTGATTTCTGGCAACTATATCAATGAGCTCTTGAGCTTCTTCTATTGTCTTCTTCATGTGTATAGATCCACCAGCTGAGTGGTCTAGAGAAATCTGAGCTCTTTCTGTAAGCCCATAGTAGAAGATGTCTAATTGTACCCACTCTGAAAACATTTCAGAGGGGCATTTTCTTAGCATCTCTCTGTATCTCTCCCAAGCATCATAAAGAGATTCATTATCTCCTTGTTTGAAGCCTTGGATGCTTAGCCTTAGCTGTGTCATCCATTTTGGAGGAAAATAGTGATTCAGGAATTTTTCTGACAGCTGTTTCCATGTCTTTATGCTGTCCTTAGGTTGGTTATTTAACCACCTTTTAGCTTGGTCCTTTACAGCAAATGAAAACAGTAATAAGATCTTTTACAGCAAATGGAAACAGTAATAGTCTGTAGACATCCTGATCTACCTCTTTATCATGTACTGTGTCAGCAATTTATAAAAACTGTGCCAGAAACTCTGTAGGTTCTTCCTGTGGAAGACCGGAATACTGGCAACTTTGCTGCACCATGATAATGAGCTGAGGATTCAACTCAAAGCTACTGACTCCGATGGAAGGTATACAGATACTACTCCCATATGAAGCAGTAGTGGGGTTAGCATATGACCCCAGAGTCCTTCTGGACTGTTGATTTCCACTTAGTTCCATGATGGAGCAAGGGAGATGATATGGATGTTGATATTATTTATTTTATTAAAAAAGAATTTTTTTATATATATTTTCAAAATAATAAAATAAAATAAAATGAAATAAATAAAAAAATGAAATAAAAATGAAAATAAAAATAAAAATAAAAATTTGAAAATATTTTATGAAGATTTTCGAAAAAAAATGAGGAGAGAGAAATTGGTTAGGATATTTTCGAAAATTTTGAGAAAAGATAAGATAGAAGATATGATTTGTAAAAGATAAATATGATAGGAAACAGATGTAATTGAAGATTGAAAAGATATAAAAGGTATTTGAAAAAGATAAATTTGTTTTGAAAAAAGATATTGTGAAGATTTGAAAAAGATATTTATGAGTTGAAAAGATTTTAAGAAGGAAAATATAAAAAAAATTTTAAAATCTTAAAAGGATAAGATTTGAAAAATTTTGAAATTGAAATCTGAATTTTTATAAAAAAAAATTCGAAAATATGGCTTAAAAATAATTAGAAAAGATATTTTTTGAATTTTGAATTTTATGATGAAAAAGAAAAACATATAAAAGACACAAGACTTAAAATTTTTAGATCTAATGCTCCTTGTTTTGGAAAATTTTGGAGGGAAAACACCAAGGAACACCAAACTTAAAAATTTTAAGATCAAAACACAAAGAAGACTCAAAAACACTTTGAAGATTCACAAGAATACCAAGAACAAAAGAAAGAACACCAAACTTAAAATTTTTAGAAAACCACAATGAAATTTTCGAAAATTAAAGAGAGATTAACAAGAAAACACCAAACTTAAAGTTTGATATAAGATTTAATCAAAGAAAAATTTTTTGAAAAAGGTTTTAAAAAGGGAAGATACCCAATTGCCAAGAACATAAGCCAACGCTCTAGCCAACTGATTTACAAATGTAACGTGTTTTAATATTGTATATAAAAAGATTTATTTTTGAAAACTAATAATTTGAAATTGCACCATAAAAACACGAAAAATACACAAAACAAAACAAACCAAAGATCAAACAAGAGAAATTGACAAGAACAATTTGAAGATCAAGGAAGAACAAGAACATGCAATTCGAAAAATTAAGAGACAAGAAAAAACATGCAATTGACACCAAACTTAGAACAAGACACTAAACTCACAAAAAAAATTAGAAATTGATAAAGAAAAATAATGTTTTTGAAAATTTTTTTGAAAAGGGAATAAAGGACTCAGAATTTAATGACTCTATAACAACAAAAATAAATTATTCCTAATCTAAGCAACAAAATAAACCTTTAGTTGTTCAAACTCGAATGATCCCCAGCAACGGCGCCAAAAACTTAGTGCACGAAATTGTAATCACACTTTTGCAATCCGCACAACTAACCAGCAAGTGCACTGGGTCGTCCAAGTAATACTTTACGTGAGTAAGGGTCGATCCCATAGAGATTATTAGTTTGAAGCAAGCTATGTTTATTTTATTATTCTTAGTCAGGATTTCAATTAAAATTATCAGTTGAATTATTAGAAAAATAAAAGAGTGCGAAATAATTACTTGTTGTGCAATGATGGAGAATATGTTGGAGTTTTGGAGATGCGTTGTCTTCTGAATTCCTATAATGTAATATTCAACTCAATAGCAAAATGCAAAGTTCCTTCCATGGCAAGCTCCATGTATGGTGTCGCCGTTGTCAATGGATACTTCCCATCCTCTCAGTGAAAATGGTCCAAATGCTCTGTCACAGCACGGCTAATCAGCTGTTGGTTCTCGATCATGTCGGAATAGAATCCATTGATTCTTTTGCGTTTGTCATCACGCCCAACACTTGCGAGTTTGAAGCTCGTCCCAGTCATCCAATCCCAGAATCCTACTTGGAATACCACAGACAATGTTTAGACTTTCCGGATTCTCATGAATGCCGCCATCAATCTGGCTTATACCACGAAGATTCTGGTAAAGGAATCTAAGAGATACTTATTCAATCTGATGTAGAACGGAGGTGGTTGTCAGGCACACATTCATGGATTGAGGAAGGTGATGAGTGTCACGGATCACCACCTTCTCCATAATTAAGCGCGAATGAACATCTTAGATAGGAACATGCATGTTTGAATGGAAAAACATAAACAATTGCATTAATTCATTGAGACGCTGGAGAGCTCCTCACCCCCAATAATGGAGTTTAGAGACTCATACCGTCAAAGAGTATATAATTCAGATCTAAAAAATGTCATGAGGTACAAAATAAGTCTCTAAAAGTTGTTTAAATAGTAAACTAGTAACCTAGGTTTACAGAATATGAGTAAACTAAGATAATTGGTGCAGAAATCCACTTCTGGGGCCCACTTGATATGTGCTGGGGCTGAGACTTAAGCCTCTCACGTGCTTGGGCTGTTTCTGGAGTTGAACGCCAGGTTGTAACGTGTTTTGGGCGTTGAACTCCAACTTGTAACCTGTTTTTGGCGCTGGACGCCAGACTGCAACATGAAAATGGCGTTGAACGCCAGTTTACGTCGTCTATCTTTGCACAAAGTATGGACTATTATATATTGCTGGAAAGCCCTAGATATCTACTTTCCAACCCAATTGAGAGCGCGTCAATTGGACTCCTGTAGCTCCAGAAAATCCATTCCAAGTGCAGGGAGGTCAGGATCTAACAACATCAGCAGTCCTTTTTCAGCCTAAGTCAGATTTTTGCTCAGCTCCCTCAATTTCAGCCAGAAAATACCTGAAATCACAGAAAAACACACAAGCTCATAGTAAAGTCCCGAAAATTGAATTTTAACTAAAAACTAATTAAAACATACTAAAATCTACATGAAATTACCCCCAAAAAGCGTATAAAATATCCGCTCATCATCAACCTCTAACTTATGAAGGTCAGTTAAGTGGACAAATTAATTTAACACCTAAAGTCCTAGTCAACTCCTTAAGGAAAGACTAGAGTCATAGGAATCTAAATTAATCAGCAAAGATAATAATTTTCAATCACGATGAGTTTGACAACTTAAGAGTTACCAATTAATCAACAAAAATCAAGAATATAGAAAGCTAAATTAAAATCATAAATATCTGGAATACCTCAAATTAAATTGAATGGAGATGTCAATTCTAACATGGAAAAGTTCATAAGCCAATTGGCCAACATAAATCAAGTGCAAATAAAAGCTTTAGAGTAAACAAAAATAGAAGAGAAACATAAATTATTGAACCTGGTACGAAGAAACAATCCTAATGACTACAAGAAATCCTAATCCTAATCCTAAGAGAGAGGAGAGAACCTCTCTATCTAAAAAGTACATCTAAACCTAAAATTGTGAGTAATGATTGAATGATTTGATTCTGCTCCACTCCCAGCCTCTAATCTGTGTTTTTTGGGTCGAGAAATAGGTTAAAAATAGCCCAGAAGTCACTCCCAGTGCTTTCTGGTTTGTACAGGTCGCGGCAAAGTGACGCGGAGGCGTCGTCCACGCGTTTGCGTGGATTGAAATTCGCAGCTGCGACGCGTGCACGTCATCCACGTGTCTGTGTCGCCTAACTTCGAGGCAGCTAGGGCAAATTATATATCATTGCGAAGCCCCGGATGTTAGCTTTCTAATGCAACTAAAACCGTATCATTTGGACCTCTTTAGCTCAAGTTATGACCGTTTGAGTGCGAAGAGGTCAGGTTGGACAGCTCAGCAATTTCTTCAACTTCTTGTATTCCTTCCACTTTTGCATGCTTCCTTTCCATCCTCTAAGCCATTCTTGCCCTGTAATCCCTGAGATCACTTAACACACATATCAAGGCATTGAATGATAATAAGAGAAGATTTAAATAAAAGAAAATAAAAGTCAAAGAAGCATATTTTCAATCATAGCACAGAATCAGGAAGGAAAATATAAAACATGCAAATCATATGAATAAGTGTGTAAAGGGTTGATAAAAACCACTCAATTGAGCATAAGATAAATCATGAAATAGTGGTTTATCACCCATCTACCATTTTCCAATGAGAAAAGGTTCGGATCTGGCCTCCAACATAACTTGACTAAGTCTAGCCTAGCCTTGTGGGTATCCGTGGTCCTTTTACTATCCATCACCATATGGACGATATTATCAAATACATTCTTCTCGATATCCATCACATCAAGACACTAACAGATAAAAAGATCCTTCCAATAGAGTAAGCCCTAAAAAATGCTCTTTTTATCTTAGTTGTGTGGTATGGAATTTGAAAATCACAAACTAACTGACAAGTGCACCGGGTCGTACCAAGTAATACCTCAGGTGTATAAGGATTGATCCCGTGAGGATTAATGGATCAAGAAACAATGGTTGAGTGATTTACTTAGGCAGACAAGCAAAAAGGAGTGCTTTGAGATCAAATTGCATTAAATAGTAATTCAGAAGAGTTAAGAAAGCAAACAGTAAATTGGTTATGAGAATTATATGAGAAAACAGTTAAGATTTTGGGGATATTTACTTTTTCGGATTAACGATTCTTACCAACTACTTTAATCATGCAAGATTCAATTCATGGCAAACTTTAATTGATTAAACCCTAATCCCTTAGTGATTTAATCTCCTCTAACCTAATCAACTACTAATTCCTTGGTCACTTAATTTAGATTAGAGGTTTAAGTCCAATTCTAGTTTATTAGCCACACAAACCCTAAATACCCAAAGATAACTTCATTATATCTCACGTATCATGTTAAGTCTGAGTAATTAGAGAATTATGAGGAATTACTTTCAAGCTGTTATTCAAGTGAGTTAACTTTTCCAAGATTCAACAAGAATTCGAATAGAAAAATATTTATCTTCCAATACACTATAATCCCTAGGATGAAGAATGAAAGTAATCCTTGAATTTAAATCAATTCATTAAATTGTGAGTCCAAGCGCCAAACTTGGGTTGTATGAAGTTTGGCACCACCTTCTGCATGAACATGGCTCCTTTTCTTCTTTCTGAACTCCACCAAATTCGCCAGAATGCTACCTGAAATTAATCAAATTTGAAATCAACTCAAAGTAGCATTCATGGTAACTTAAAACACCTAAATCTCGAATAAATTCAACAAATTTAAATGTAAATTCACTAAGAAAAGATAAGAAAGATGCTCATGCATCACTATGTTCACTCCGATACCCAAAAAATGATATCTTAAAGGTTTTGACCCAAAATTAGGCCAGCGAGCTAAAATTAGTGAACCAAGCCCACTTAGGCCCAAGCCCACATATATAAGCCTTCAACTTGTGAAACTTCATCACACTCTTCCCTCATTTCGTTAAAAACACACTTCATGCCCTAAGAGAGAAGAGAGGAGAAGAGAGGCTTGGTTACTATTCACCTACACACTAAATTGCTTATAACATTTGATCTGAAACTCCAATTGATGAGCCATTTGTGGCTACATGTTCGTCTCAAAATTCTCTTTAATTCTTTCTAAACAAAGTGGTAAAAAAAACTCAAAATTTCTCACCCAGTTCTTTCTTCTATTCAGTTTCATGTTTTTGGTTTGGGTTTTGAGAAAATCTTGAACTTTTGATATTTAGGAGAGGCTCAATTGTGAGTTCTAGCGGGATTTTGACCCAAGTCTGAGAAATAAGGTAAAGAACCTTTCTCATTTGATTTCACACAAATTTGGGTTACGGACTTAGTATGGATTATGTGAAATCTTGTGATTAGATGGAATAGAGTTTATTTGGCTTGATTTTGGGATAAAACAGAGCTAGCTCGGTGTATTTTGATGTGCAATTGACTCAAGGATCATTTTGTGGTGCTTGAGTGCCGACAGGAAAGATTTGGGAATTTGGAACTACCGTCTAAGAGGTACGGGTTTTAGTTTCAAATATGCATTATGTAAGACTATATGAATGCCTAGGTTAATTGGCCCTAGAATATGATTGGATGAAAATTGGTTGTTGTTGTTGTGATTAGTTGGATGGATGTATGTATGAGTATGCATGATTTAAATTGTTGTGGTGTGCTTGATTATGATAGTGATATGATTGCCTATTGAGAAATTGGTATGAAAATTGGGCCTAAAACCATGATAGAGGTATCCCCTATGAGGTAAGCTATGGTAAGTTGCATAAATGTTATGTTGGTAATGATTGTGAAATGATGTGATTTGGTTGAATGATTATATTATTTATAATGGTTTGTTGGTGGAAGTTGTAAAGTTAGATTGTTGTGTTGAAGCTTGTTAATTACGTGTTGAATGGATAGGGAGTGATGGATGAATGTTGAAAGGTTTAGAAAAGGATTTGGAGATTGTTAAAATTGAATTGGATTGAGTTTTGGTGGAAATTGACAACTGGATAATTTGCTAGATTATAATACATAAACTAAAATTAGGTTGATTTAGTTTGAAATGGTTATAGATTGGTAATAAGTTGTGGAGGAATGTTTTGGGGGTTGTTTTTATTGGAATTGGGTATAGAAGTAGGTGGAATTATTGATTTAATGAGAATTGGTAAAAATAGATTTTTTAACCAACTTTGGTGAGTTGTAACATGGTTCTCGGACTTCAAATTTTGTGAAACTTATTTTAAATAAAAATTAGGTCTACTTAGTTTATGACGTTCGAAAAATGGACAGAAAATAATTTTTAACGAAAAAGTTATGCGTGTTTGAAGTTTAGGGTTAAAACTTGAATTCTGCAGAGGTTGTAGAAAATTGAGGTCATGCGTATGCACAAAAGCAAGCTCATGCGTACGCAATCTTGCGTATGCATAACATGCATTTCCAAAATGCATCTTTTTCATGCGCGTTTCACATATACGCACAAAAGGGGGGTTCTTGCGTATGCACGATTACCCTATTTTTTAGCAAATACTGTTTTGAATTGTTTTTTCTTATCCAACCTATTTTTTCACCTCTATAACCCCTGTTTAAGATCCGATAACTCGTTTTAGGCTTGAAGATAAGTGTGAACATAGTTAGGGAATGAATGTGATGAATGCGACTAAGAATGTGAATTGAAGTGTCAAAGATAATGATAGGTTGATGAGAGCTTATGGATAATGAATTGATGGAATATGAAATTGACTTGAGAGATGATTAGCAAGGTTTGGGTGATATCCCACTCACGGTACGAGTTGATTACGATATGTTTGATCGTGAGTATGCTTGATCTTGACTATGTTAAAAATGAGTTTGATGAGGATAATGATTATGATTGAAAAGTGTGTTGGGCACTATATCCCAAGAGTGTGACGAGTACTATATCCCAAGAGTGTGTTGGGCACTATATCCTTTATAGATGGTGATTGTGACTATGGTGAAGTTGATTGAGGAATGATTATATTGAGTTACGGTTTTTCTTGTGATCTTGGTTATGTATGATCTGTTTCCCCTTTTGTTGCACTATATTCTCTCTATTTATAAAGTGTATCGAGCACTATAGCCCAAAAGTGTGGCGGGCACTTTATACCAAGAATGTGGTGGGCACTTTATCCTGGGAAGTTTGACGGGCACTATATTCCATGAGTGTGACAGGCACTTTATCCCAAGATTGTGGCAGGCACTATATTTTATGAGTGTGAGAGCACTATATTTTAGGAAATACAGTGGGCATTATATTCCAAGAGTGTGGCGGGCAATATATCCCAAGAGTGTGGCCGGCACTATACCCTAAGAGTGTGGATGCATGTCAGAGAGATGATATCCGGGTTAGCTACTGGATGTATCAGGTTCTGACAATTTAACCGACACGTAAGCTCATGACCAGTAGGACATGCATGCAACATTTGCATTTGTGTGTATTGTCTTAGTGTTTATCTTGTATTTGGCTTGCCTTCTTCATTAATTGTATCTATATGCTGCTTGATCTAATTGCTTTATCTATTCTCTCTACTTGTGTATTCCTTGTATTGCTTTGTATGTGTTTGGACAACTGAGAGATCCCTTATAGCTGGCGGTGGTGATGATGAAGATTGTTATTCATATGATTGAATGATGAAAAGATGAATTTGATTGAGATTGAGACTCTCCGGGTAGATGCAGTAGTTCGCCTCACTTGCTCCGGGTTGAGCTTTGAGACATTTGAGACTCCCTCGGTAGATGCAGTATAGTTCACCCACTTGCTTCACGTTAAGACGAAATATTGAGAATAAAGGGATGCCATTGAGACTGAGCTTGATATAGAATCGCTGAATTTGAATGATTATGATAGTTAGAGAGATGATGACTCGAATTGAGAAGGACGAAAATCTGAGATTTCTATATGGCTGAGACTAATGAGAATTTTTAAGACTTATGAGACTTAACATTGATAGATAGAATAATGATGATAATTAAATACCACTGAGATTAGAGACTATTGACAAGGGTTGAGAATTAGTAACTTAACCCCGTTTGGATTAGAAAAAGAAAAAACCTAGGCTTGAACTTGGTTGATTGGAGTTTAGGATTGCCTAGTGGGTTTGTGTCATTTTACATCATCTCTATTTGGAACTATTATCCTACTGACAACTCAAAATGATGATGTTCTTGCCCATGCTGGGAATTGTTTATTTTATAGATACAAGATGTGATGCACCTCATTGAGCGTGTCGGGCTCTCTTGATGAAGTGAAGACTTTACTTTTCGGTTTACTTTGATGTCTGTATTAGTTTTCTCCACTTTTGTATATTGTAAATGTATATCCCTCTTAGAGGTTAATTATAGAGAAACAAGCTTTATATTTGGTATCTTTCTAGGCTATATTATATTATCTAGTCGGCCTTGTCTTGGCATGTTGAGACTAGTGTTGTTATGTATACCCTTTTGAATCTTATAAAAATATTTCTGTCATTTCTGTATATCGTTGATGTTTTTAGGTGTCGTAATGCCTCACCACCTTTGATTTATGACTATAGCGTAAAGTTCTGTATGGTAGGGTTTTACATAATCCCTTATCCTAGACCACACTTCTTCTCTAGTCAATCTTAAGGGAGGCTCTTCGTGTTCCTTAGTGTTCTTCCTAAATGCATTTCAACTACGTTTGTAAGGATGATTCTCAAGCAAAGCTTCCTGTCACAATCAAACCAACATTTTTTCCCACCGTATTTCAACTAAAAAGCTTTTATATCCTCCATAAAAAAAAGGATAAAATAACTTCCCCTGGGTCTCCCACCGGATAGTATTTCATATGCAAAAGAATCATTAATTTTCCACATCAAGGTGTCTCTAAGTGTGAAAATGACTTTTTTGGATATATCATAAGTTAAAATACTAAAAGACTACAATTGGTTGAATTCATCATTAAAAGAATGGAGCTATACATCTATTTTGGCCTTTAAATGTCTGAATTGGGAATGACACAAATTAAAAAGAGGTACAGATCTTTCATACACATCTTAAGAAGAGATTTTATAGCAAGAATAATGGATACTAAAATGGATGTTTGGTGCAAACCCATCAAAACATAGACCAAGTTTGATATTATTTAGTTTGGTTACAAAGTCAATGTGTTTTTAATCAAAATGAAGTCATGCTTCTCCATAGGAAGGGTACGTCATGCACCATCAGTCCAGCGGTTGTCAAAACGCCACCTCATGTGAGGTGTGAAACTCATTAAAGCATACAATATTTGAAGCCTTGGAATAAGCGGTGATAATGCATTCTCTTTTTAGGGACATCATTGGTACGTTTATTTAGGTCAAATGTAGGTGAATTACAAAATTTTCACTCATAAAATTTTTTGTTGTCCTTGTAATAGATCATACAACTATTTATGCAAGAATCTATCTTATTCACCCTCAAACCCAATTGAAAAATAATTTTCTTGGCCTCATGGAAGTTTGTAAGAATATTATTAGGATCTTTAGAGCTCTTACTAATGTCAACTTTAGTTCAAAAGAGTACTGTGAATGGTTATTTTCAGATTTAATTGCAAACATTCTTGTGGCGATTGACAATTATAAGTGAACAGACCCTTCTCCGAAAGGTCTACACACTGATTCCAATAGGCAGTACAACCTTTGTGCATCAAGACTAGGTTCTTCCTCCTCATTCTCTTCCACTACTTGGTTAGGTTGTTGAAAGACATCTGTTCATACCCTGACCGAGCTCCCCAAACTCGGCAAAGTTCATAGAAGGTCCGACCTCGTCCCAAGGCCCACGCTTAAGGTCGGACCTCGGACAAACAAAGCTAAGAAGGCCCATCAGAAGGAACGCAGCCCAAAACCTAGAGGCCGAAAAGGCCCAGGAAAGGCGGTTCCACAAAGATAGAGATAAGACTCCCAAAAGATAAAGATAAGATAAGATAAGAATATCTTATCCAGGGAAGATCACGGCCAACTATTATAAATACACTGGAGCACCCAGGTATAACTCATACTCTAATTCTACTCAATATCTGCTTAGACCCATGCTAACTTAAGCATCGGAGTGTCATTGCAGGTACAACCACCAACCACTCCACATATCAAGCTCGGGTCCCTGACCCCACCTCGGGCCTCATCAAGACGACCGAGCTACTCGTTTCAGGTAACCCTCGGAACATTGGCGCCGTTGCCGGGGACCTGGAAGTCATCCCTTTACCATGGCGGACGACCCCTCCAACAATGACCGCGCGGCATCAGAACAAGAGGAGGAAGTTGACACCGGAGAACGACCGGACAGCCCTCTATCACCACGCACTCCAGGAGGAAACAAACAGAATCGCCCAAAGACATCACTCCAAAACAAAGATCCACAAAATCCCGAAAAAGAAAAGAGCTC
>NC_029773.3:59120440-59122022 GCF_000817695.3 Arachis duranensis
ACCCGACCTCCCTATACGAGGTGCAGGAGCGAGCAGAAAAATATATCAACATGGAGGAAACCTCCCAGTTAAGAGACTCTTCTAGGAAGGAATCGACCTACCCACTCCGAGATCGAGATCGGGAACAGAGGAAGAAGGAAGAAACCAACTCGGACAAGCCACGGAAGTACCACAGTTACACCCCCCTCTGAGTCTCCTTGGTAGACATCTACAGAGAAGTATGCCACACCGAAAAGATCCCGCCACCTCGACCACTAAAACACAAGAGAGCGGGGAGAGATCGGTCCGAATACTGTGAATATCACAAGCTCTATGGTCATTCTACTAACGACTGCCACGACCTAAAGAATGTTATAGAGAAGCTAGCCAGAGAAGGAAAACTCGACAGATACGTAGCAGAAAAAGGAGAAGAGACCAAGAAGAGAAGGAGGGGAGATAATGAAGATCGGGCTGAACAAACCCCGCGAACCCCTAAAAGACATGTTCACATGATAAATGGAGGTTTCGCAGGCGGAGGAACATCCAGATCCTCGCGCAAAAGACACCTCAAAGAAGTCTATCATGTCTGAAAAAGA
Source organism: Arachis duranensis (assembly GCF_000817695.3). Classification (NCBI taxonomy): domain Eukaryota; kingdom Viridiplantae; phylum Streptophyta; class Magnoliopsida; order Fabales; family Fabaceae; genus Arachis; species Arachis duranensis. Next base: position 59,121,016 of record NC_029773.3, read on the forward strand.
CCCCTCAAAGAAGTCTACCACGTCCGAGAAGACAATCCCCTGCCCGAACTACCTACTATCTCGTTTACCCGAGAGGATGCTCAAGGGATAATACCCGGGCACGACGATCCAATGGTAATCACCATCATCCTAGCAAACGCCAACCTACATCGAACCCTGGTTGACCAGGGAAGCTCAGCAGATATCCTGTTCAAAACGGCCTTCGACAAACTCGGACTTGAAGAAAAAGAGCTAAAGGCCTATCCCACCGACTTATTTGGACTAGGGGACACCCCAATCCATCCCTTAGGATACATCTCGCTACATACCACCTTTGGAAGAGGCGAACAATCTAAAACATTAAGCATCGACTACATCATAGTCGACGTCGCTTCAGCATACAATGCCCTCATTGGGCGACCAACACTAAACAGACTGGCAGCTATAGTCTCAACCCCACACCTCTGTATGAAGTTCCCTACCACAAAAGGAATCGCTACCCTAAAAGGCGACCAAAAACTAGCACGGCGATGCTACAACGAAAGCCTGAGCCTAAAAGGGAAAGAAGTCAATACAATAGAACTCGGACGAGTTCAAACCCGAGAAGACCTCCGGCCACAACCAGAGGGAGAAACCGAAAAAATCCAAATCGGGAACACACCTGAAAAAATAACAAACGTAGGAGCAAACCTCGAAGCAGGAATAAAGGAGGAACTCATAACCCTCTTAAGGGAGAATTCCGACCTCTTCGCCTGGAAAGCCTCCGACATGCCAGGCATAAGCCCCGACCTGATGTGCCACAAGCTATCAGTGTACCCGGGATCCCGACCTGTCCAACAAAGACGCAGGAAGCTCGGACCCGAACGCATGCAAGCAATAGAAGAACAAGTACAAGCACTACTAGACGCAGGGTTCATTCGGGAAGTAAAATACCCCCTATGGCTCGCAAACGTGGTCCTGGTAAAAAAGCCAAATGGAAAATGGAGGATGTGCGTCGACTACACGGATCTCAACAAAGCCTGCCCCAA
>NC_029773.3:59124785-59126375 GCF_000817695.3 Arachis duranensis
GGTACTACAGCTAGAAAAACTTAACCCGAGGTGTACTCTTTTTCCTTACAAGGGTTTTTTAATGAGACACCCGGTTAAAGTAAAAGACCCGACCTAGTCAAAGGGTAAACACTCTGTAAATATTCTTTCTTTTTTAATACTAATCGAATTTCTCTATTTTCTTCTTCCTCATGATGAAGCAAATCCTAGAAAGTACCCCACCAAGGCGCATTAATTTATGCTCGGCAAAACGCAAAAAATCATTTGCCAAGAGACCATACAAGGTCGGCAAAGATAAAGCGACGAGGTTCAAATTAATGTGAGAAGTTATAAAGTAACTCTGAAAAGGCTCAAAAGGCCAAATAAAAAGAGATTACAAAAATAACTTAAAAAGGCCAACCAACCACAAAGTCGGACCCAACAAAAAGGAGGTACTCGAGCGCCCGAGGTCCGAGAAAAAGCTCGGACCCAAGAAAGAAGCCTTAAAACGGCGAGAACCAAGATTTCGACAAACGCTTACTAAAAAGTTGCTTTACAAAAACAACTAAAAAGTACAAGCGAAAGAGCGAAATCAAAGGAAGTTTCGACAAACGCTTACTAAAAAGTTGCTTTACAAAAACAACTAAAAAGTACAAGCGAAAGAACGAAATCAAAGGAAGTTCCGACAAACGCTTACTAAAAAGTTGCTTTACAAAAACAACTAAAAAGTACAAGCGAAAGAACGAAATCAAAGGAAGTTTCGACAAACGCTTACTAAAAAGTTGCTTTACAAAAACAACTAAAAAGTACAAGCGAAAGAACGAAATCAAAGGAAGTTTCGACAACGCTAGCTAAAAAGTTGTTATCCAAAAACAACTAAAAAGCACAAAAGCAGAAACAAAGAGTCAAAACGCGAACAAAAAACACCGCATAATAAAGTTACTTCAAGTAGCTAAACAAAGCAAAAGGTGTCCAAAGCGTTCACAGAAACCATCCAAAAACAAAAAGCCCACAAGCCGGGCAAAACACCAAAAAGATTACAGAGGATCAAGGTCCTTTCCGGACTCCACATCAACAGCAGACTGCGGAGGAAACATAGAGATCGGGACTGCATCGACGGCAAAGTCATCCCGGTTTGGAACCTCCACACCAGACCCATCCCCGACCAAAGGTGAAGTCGGGTTCTCAATCGGAACTCTGGGGTCGGACACCGGAACCTCATCCTCGGGAGGAGCAGGAACAATCTTTCCCTCCACAACAATGTTATCCGTACTGAATAAGCTCAGGTCCAGGTCGGGAGCAAGAACCCGGACCTGAGCCTTCAAATTTTCAAACATAGCATCCATACCCTTGGCCACATGACCTTCTAGCTCGTAAAAATCATCCCGAGCAGATTGCAACTTCTCCTTCGTTTCCACAAGCTCGGCATATAGCCGAGTATAATTCTCTGTAGCCGCCTTCGCCATCTCCTCAGACGTCTTCGCTGCCGCCACAGCCGCGGTAGCTTTAGTTTTCTCTTTCTCCAAAGAGGCCTCCAGCTCAGTAATCCTGGCAGCCTTCAGTTGACTAATCTTATCAAGCTCGGACTGAGCCTTCTCAAGTCGGGAGCTGGTCGCCCCAAGGGGGGATTTC
>NC_029773.3:59127243-59131575 GCF_000817695.3 Arachis duranensis
AGCTGCGTAGGGGCAAGGTTACAAGACCATAACACCTCGGACTCCAGGTCGGTAAAAGGAAGTCGGACACTCAGCTTAGAGAAAAAACAATCATAAGCGTAAAAGAAGAGCTTCTCGGAACTATCTAAGGGCGGGAAGCAAACTCTCTCCTCGGAATCCGGGGCTACTAATTCATAATCCCTCTCAGACTCTCTATCTTCACATATGCTACATTGCCTACGAAACCTAGCTAAATACTCAGAATCTACCACAGAAGGGACTCTTAGAGGAACAGGATCTACCCAACCAAGACCACTTGGAATCTTGGTCGACATCGCTTGAAGAACCTTTTGAGACATAAAATTCTTGCCTACAAAGAAGAATACAACAGCAAGCAAAAATCACATAAAAGCAGACAGCGAAAACCCATCCAGCAAAAACAAGAAACAACAATCTTTGAGATGAAAATGCAGCAACCCGGAACAAAATACCAAAAGAAAAGAGCCCCCCCCCAATATATACAAACAAACAAAGCAATGGCGGCGCCTCTTTTCGGGGCAACCCAGGCATAGAGAAAAAAGAAACAGAAAGCATATGTGCACAAGAAAAGAGATGGGAACAAACCTGGAAGAAGGAAAGAGGACGATGAGCTCCGAAGCAAGGAGAGCAGAACGGCGACGCAGAGAAAACCCCGGAAGAACACGCGGAAAGACTCAGGGAAGAAGAAAAAGAAAGGAGAAAATGTCGCTCGAAAAAAGAGATGGCAAAACTTAGAAAAACAGGAAGAGAACAGAACAAACGAGGAAAAAGGAAAGGAGCAAATAAATAATGCCTTCACAGAGCCCGAACGGAAACCGAGGAGAAACGGTAAAATGCAATAAATGCTGAAACGGCCATTTTTGAAATTTGAAAAACTACTATGCCCGAGCTCGACCTCTCAAAAAGGACGAACTCGGGCAGGGGCACTGTTCATACCCTGACCGAGCTCCCCAAACTCGGCAAAGTTCATAGAAGGTCCGACCTCGTCCCAAGGCCCACGCTTGAGGTCGGACCTCGGACAAACAAAGCTAAGAAGGCCCATCAGAAGGAACGCAGCCCAAAACCTAGAGGCCGAAAAGGCCCAGGAAAGGCGGTTCCACAAAGATAGAGATAAGACTCCCAAAAGATAAAGATAAGATAAGATAAGAATATCTTATCCAGGGAAGATCACGGCCAACTATTATAAATACACTGGAGCACCCAGGTATAACTCATACTCTAATTCTACTCAATATCTGCTTGGACCCATGCTAACTTAAGCATCGGAGTGTCATTGCAGGTACAACCACCAACCACTCCACATATCAAGCTCGGGTCCCTGACCCCACCTCGGGCCTCATCAAGACGACCGAGCTACTCGTTTCAGGTAACCCTCGGAACAACATCCACGACCATGGATTCATACATGACAATGTTATCCTCCAAGGTAACTATATCTGGTACCTCATTACAACACGAAAACCCTCCTAATCCAAAACTACTCACAACTTGTACATTTCCTTTGTCGTATTGTACCCACAGATAGTAATTTACTATAAATCCTTTCCTCATCACATCATTCCTTAGATCCCCAGTGTCCTTAAACTTAGTGCATTTACACTTAGCACATAGACACCTAACCTTTTATAATCTTAGGTAATCGTCCAATTTCATGCAAGTTTCTAAGAATTCATCTAAGTCCTCCACAAACAACAGTTCCAAATCCCTCCCCCTTTGAAAAGTGCTAATCATACATTAAAGATTAATTTTGAGCCATCTACGCCATATAGTATAACAACCAAACTTTTATCATGTCATGACAAATGTTAATTGCCGAAGGTTAATAATCTATCCACTTACGGGATTCTATACTCTTTTATATAGTTTATACATTATTGAGTCTGTCGCACTCATCATAAACGATTATATTAACATTAGGGGTCGCACGAATGGATAAAGCGGATAAACAAACATATATATTTACATAAGCAACGCATAAAAACAGATATATCACATAATGCCACTAGGGCTTCATATATACATCAAAAGAGAGAGTGTAGTAGTCATAACAATCATACCAACTCAAATATACTTATCCCAACAAACTAGTATATAATATATTCATGGCCAATGTGGGGTGGCTGGTAGGGATCACCAAAAATATAACTCATTGAGTGAAAAACCATACAGAGTTTAGAATATATGTTGAATGGTTATGAATACCATCAGCCCGTAGCAACTAGTAATAATCATCACAGAGTTTGATACCATAATATATGCAACAAAGAAAATAGTATTTAACAATCAGTGGGCGTCTCTGCCTTCAATTAGAACACTAAGCAAGCAGGACGAAATCCTCGATCTTGCCAAGTGAGCATCAATCATTCATTGTTCTCGATGTTTTAAGGGACAATTTTACCGTTAATCTTTTAGAAAAATTCCATTCAGTCCTTCTTTATCTTAAATTATCATTTTATCTTTAGTATTATATTAAAATGACAATTGTATCCTTTAACCCTTTAAATTTCTATTTTGTCCTTGGTCTTTTATATAAATGACAATTATATCCATTAGCCTCTCAAATTATCATTTTAACCTCAATTTTTTATGAAATGACCTTTATGTCTTTTTGCTTCAAAATTACATCTTTATCTCATTACCTTTATAAAATGACCATTTTGTCCTTCAGGCTTCATAATTAATATATTATTGTCTTTTTTTTTAAATGATATTTTTATCCCTTATTGGTCTAAATTACTATTTTACTCTTTAACTTGTATGAAAAGACCATTTTATTCCTTTTAAGAATAATTAGTTTACTAAAATAGAAAAGGGAGAAGGAAGGGTACGGATTTAAATTCTGTTGTACCCCTTAGTCATTGGTAAAATCGCATATCCACTATGTCAACACCTAGCAATTAATTTCATTATAGTATTTTGGTAATATGGATGGACGCTCAAAAGTTAAAAAATTTTCCAACTATATTTATGGACAGTTAAGATAAATCAAAAGGTTATAATCATTTATTTAAAGGTGGAAACTCATCTGCATTAACTTGACATAAAATTCTTTTTAAATTACATACTGACATGTGTTATTATTTGGTTTAATAAAAAAATTCGATTTATTTTATATAAATAAATTTTTTTCAAAAAAATTAATTTAAATAGATCAAATAACCACCTTTTAAGGTTTTTTTTAATTCTTTGTGCATATTATTCCTGAACAATTAATTTAGTATGTTCTTCTTCTTCATCTTTCTTGATCAGATTTCTATCTTTGAATCTATCTTTTTATTTTTTTATTTGTTTAATTCTCGTGAAACATCATGTATGCAGATTATTTGAAAAGTAAAGTTTGGTATTCTGAAAAAAAAAACACGCCTTTTTTATCTATATTGGAATCGAAAAAGAAATTAGGGATCGAAAAGAAGAAAAAATTAACTATGATTCACATGGAAAGAGGAAATCAAACTTGTGATACGAACAAAAGACTATAAATGGCACTAACTTTTTTCTATTTTTTCTACCTCTGTGTTCAACATCTAGCTAATCTCGTCTTAAACATCAAATTGTGTGATGAGATGCGCAGTTACACATTTATTCAATGATTTTTATAATTCATAAAGAATTGAATAAAAATAAAAATAAGAAATGAATATATTTTAAATAAGAAATTAGATTAAAAAATACAAATAAAAAGAGCACGTCCAATTAAAAGTTTGAGATTAATTCCAAAAAAAATTGAAAGAAAATAAATTTCGAAGAGCATGGCAAAAAAAAATAAGAATAAAAATAACTGTTTAGTTTAAACTAAATCAGTTTTTTAAACAAATTATTTGTATAAAATAAACCAATTTTTTTATTAAACCAAATAATAACAAGTGTGAGTAATTTAATAACAATTTTATATGAAGTTCACTGTAGATAAGTCTCTATCTTATTTAAATTACATTTTGTTTCAAACTAAGAACAAATTTAAAATTAAAATTAAATTATTTAATTAAATTTACCAATGACTCAACTATCATTAAATATTATATTTTATTAAAGGGATAAGTACGATTTTGGTCCCTAACGTTGAGGGTCAGAATCGAAATCGTCCCTCTTCTAATTTTCGATTTAGAATCGTCCTTGACGTTTTTTTCGTATTAAAATCGTCCTTTTTATTTTTTTTGGACAAAAATACCCCACCACTCAACATAATTACCTCTTCACCACCACCACCACCAACTGCCACTCCACCACTATTATCAGCATCATCATCACCATCATCATCATCATCATCAACATCCACTGCCACTCCACCACCACCAACATCACCACCACCGCCAC
>NC_029773.3:59132380-59137573 GCF_000817695.3 Arachis duranensis
TCTTTCTTTTTTTATTTTATATTTATTTTATTTTAAAATTTTATTTTATTTATTAAAATAGGGGTAGTTTAGGAATTAAATTAAAAATTTTATTTAAAAGGACGATTTTAATACGAAAAAAAACGTTAAGGACGATTTTAAATCCAAAATTACAAGAGGGATGATTTCGATTCTGACCCTCAACGTTAAAGACCAAAATCGTATTTATCCCTTTATTAAATTTACTAGGCAGTCGATAACCACTTTCATAGCTAATATTCGTGCGTGCCCAATAGTGCCAAAGTTTAGGCAAACTAAATCTACGAAAAAATAAAACGCTCTCTTTTTTACCAATGCTGTCGTGATTTATAGATAACCTATAAAGTACGGACACTTCGTTGAGTTGTCGTGTCTGCGTGTCGGACACATTTTGGACACGACACTCACTGACACTCATCCGACACACGTGTCTGCTGTGTCCAACCGTATCTTAATAAAAAATAAAAGTTTCTTCTTCGGATACACTTGGATACATATAAATACCATCACATGTCAGCGTGTCCAGTCTTATTCTTAACATATATTTTTAAAATAAATTTAGATATACTATATATTATTATTTACTAAAATAAAAAATATTTTAAATACTTGATATAATTAAAATAAGACATTAAAAATAATTAAAAAGATTCATTTATATTTTAATATCAATAAAATATCAAAATATCAGTACGATTAATCTAAAAAAATACTTTATATTTTATATATATATCTGTGTTTTCGTATCTTATAAGATTTTAAAATTTGCGTATCGACGTATCCTATATTATGTCGTGTCTCGTGTCGATATTAATGTCCCGTGCATCGTAGTTGATAACCCTATCGATAACCTCTGTCTCCGATTTAGCCGTTGGAGTATCCGTGGTAATGTGGCTGTGTGTAGTAGCGGATGAAGTAAATAAACTTTATTACATTATTTCCTAAACTGTTTATTCAAGAATATTATGCAATAAAACAGGATTTAGTGCATGGTTCCCAGTTACTACTTTATTACATTATTTCCTAAACTGTTTTAAATATATTTTATAAGCATAAATATTTATCTTATTTCGTTATTTTATAAGCATTTTCTTCTATCAAAAAAATTATTTTGGTTTTCCATTATTTTATTATAAATGCAGTTGACCATCTAAAATTTTTGGAACATTTTAGCTAATTACCTTTAAGTATTAAATATTATATCATCTCAAGAATAATGAAATTATAAATATTCTAATAAAAATTCATGTTAGCAAAAACATACCTAACACTCTAATATAGAAACTTTGACTTATAATAATCTCTCGGTCAATTTATTGAATATACACCCTAAAACGGAAAACCTAACTTTTCTTGTTAAGGCGGTGTTAGACAGATCTGTAATCATGAAATATTATGTTCCATTCTTAGGCAGTTCTGTTTGACCAATATAAGTTGAACTGGCCAGTGGCCACAACTTACCTTTTTTTTTTTTATTGACTTCAAGTCTTCAACTTGCTTAATTACTAAATCAACATATATGATTGATTGTTATAACTTGCAGCAAGGAGTACAATAATTGAAATCATTCATGAGCATTGGTATGCATGGCACATTTGGAAATTCCTAATTTGGTCATAGGAATTAGGATTGAGCTCGATCATCAAGGAATGGAATTCTTACATGCTTGTAGCAAGGAACACATTTAAATATGGAGGGTTAAAATATTATTTATATACTAAAATCAATCTTTTAATTTATTTGTATATAAATATATATATATATTATTTAATTTATTTTTAATATATATTTATATTATAACACGTATTTTATATTAATAATAACTAATTTTAATATACACATAATATAATTAGTATATTTTATTATATATAAATAAATATATACTTTTAATTATAGGTGCATTATTCAATAATTATGACCAATGACAAACTCAAAAAAATTACAGTAATAATAAAAATAATAAAAAAATTAACATGAATACATATTTAGATATTTATAGCACACAATAATAAAAAAATTTATTAATAATATAATTCGAATAGACTAACTTCCATTCTCAACTATAATTATGTAAGAGACACATAAAAATTATGAAAAGAGTAATTTTAAATCAAACAATCATAGTTCTTCTTATATATAAGTATAAATAATATCTCTCTTTTTATTATGAAATTATTCAAAAAAAATTTACTATTTAATTGAAAAATTGACACCTATAATACAACAACAACAACAATAATAACAAAGTTTTATTTCACTAGGTGGAGTCGACTACATAGATCAAATGACGTCATTGAGCTCTATCAATATCATGTCTACAAAGAGACCGTTTAGATGAGGATCTCATTTGACCACCTCATAGATGGTCTTCCTCTGCCTTTCACCCTTTATCCATCTTCCATCTCATCCACCTCCTGACTGCGTGCTCTGTCGATTTTCTTCTCACATGTCCAAACTACCTGAGATACGATTCTACCATCTTTTCTATAATAGGTACTACTCTAACTTTCTCTCTTATATCTTCAATCTTTATTCTATCCAATCGCGTATGACCACTCATCCATCTCAACATCTTCATTTTTGCCACACTTAGCTTACGTTCATGCTCCCCTTCGGCCGCCCAACACTTTGTACCATAAAGCATAGCCGGTCTGATAGTAATGTGATGGAATTTACTTTTAAGTTTTAAAGGAACTTTTTGTCACATATGAAACCAGACGCACTCTATCATTTTGACCAACATGCTTGGATCCTATGATTTACATCCTGCTCAATCTCTCCATTATCCTATATGATGCATCCAAGATACATAAAACTTTTAACTTTTCGTAGGATGTTTTCTCCAATCTTCACCTTTGTATTAGAGTTTTTCCTTCGGCGATCGAACTTACATTCCATATATTCTTTCCTGCTATGGCTTATGTACAGACCATACACTTTTAGAGCTTCTCTCTATAAATCTAACTTCTTATTTAGCTCTTCCCTTGGCTTCTCTATAAGGATGATATCATCGCGAAAAAGCATGCACCATGACACAGGCTCTTGGATATGCTCTGTGAGTATTTTCAAGACTAATGTGAAAATGTATGGACTTAACGATGATCCTTGGTGTAATCCTATACCAATAGAAAGTTTCTCAGTCACACCACCTTGAGTCTTCACACTAGTTGTAGCCCCATCATATATGTCTTTAATTGCACGAATATATGTTATGAGCAGATAATTTATACGCTTTTTGGCATTGTTTTTAGGTAATTTTTAGTAGGATCTAGCTACTTTTTAGTATATTTTTAGTAGTTTTTAAGCAAAATTCACATTTCTGGACTTTACTATGAGATTGTGTGTTTTTCTGTGATTTCAGGTATTTTCTTACTGAATTTGAGGGACCTGAGCAAAAATCTGATTCAGAGGCTGAAAAAGGACTGCTGATGCTGTTGGATTCTGACCTCCCTGCACTCGTAATGCATTTTTTGGAGCTACAAAAATCCAAATGGTGCGCTCTCAATTGCGTTGGAAATTAGACATCCTGGGCTTTCCATCAATATATAATAGTCCATACTTTGCTCGAGTTTTGATGATACAAACTGGCATTCAAACGCCAACTTTCTGCCCTATTCTGGCGTTAAAAGCCAGAAACAGGATAGAAGCTACAGTTAAACGCCCAAACTGGCATAAAAATTGGCGTTTAACTCCAAGAAAAGTCTCTACATATGAAAGCTTCAATGCTCAGCCCAAGCACACACCAAGTGGGTCCGGAAGTAGATTTCTGCACCATTTACTTATTTCTGTAACACTAGTAACTAGTTTAGTATAAATAGAACTTTTTACTATTGTACTCACATCTTTTGGAACATCTTTGGATTATCCTTAGATCATCTTCGGAACGTTTTTCCTTAGACTTGGAGGCTGGCCATTCGGCCATGCCTGGATCTTCATCACTTATGTATTTTCAACGGTGGAGTTTCTACACACCATAGATTAAGGTGTGGAGCTCTGCTGTTCCTCGAGTATTAATGCAAAGTATTATTGTTCTTCTATTCAATTCAAGCTAATTCTTATTCTAAGATATTCATTCGCACACAAGAACATGATGAATGTGATGACAAGTGACACTCATCACCATTCTCACTTATGAACGCGTGCTTGACAAACACTTCCATTCTACATGAAAACAAGCTTGAATGCATATCTCTGGGATCTCTAATCAACGATTCACATCGTTTCCCCTCTAACAATGGGGCATCTGAATCTGAGATTAGAATCTTCGTGGTATATGCTAGAATCAATTGGCAGCATTCTTAAGATCCGAAAAGTCTAAACCTTGTTTGTGGTATTCCAAGTAGGATCTGGGAAGAGATGACTGTGACGAGCTTCAAACTCAAGATTGTTGGGCATAGTGACAGACACAAAAAGATCACTATATCCTATTCCAACACAAGTGAGAACCAACAGCTGATTAGCCATGCGGTAGCTGTGCCTGGTATTTTCATCCGAGACGAGAAATTCGACAGTTGATTAGCCATACAAAAACTGTAAAGGATCATTTTTATTGAGAGGACGGGAGGTAGCCATTGACAACGGTGATCCCCAACATACAGCTTGCCATGGAAAGGAGTATGAATGATTGAATGAAGGCAATAGGAAAGCAGAGATTTAGAAGGAATAACGCATCCCCATATGCTTATCTGAAATTCCCACCAATGAATTACATAAATATCTCTATCTTTATTTTATGTTTATTTATCTTTTAATTATCAAAACTCCATAACCATTTGAATCCGTCTGACTGAGATTTACAAGATGACCATAGCTTGCTTTAAGCCGACAATCTCCATGGGATCGACCCTTACTCACGTAAGGTATTACTTGGATGACCCAGTGTACTTGCTGGTCAGCTGTGCGAAGTTGTGAAGAGACGTGTGAATCATGGTATTATGCACTGGTGCGCGAAATTGTGAACTATACTTTTTCACAACTCTCATAATCCCCGGTAATGGCTCCAAAAACGTGGCAGCTCAATACCATGGCATTACACAACTTCGCACAACTAACCAGCAAGTGCACTGGGTCGTCCAAGTAATAAACCTTACGTGAGTAAGGGTCGATCCCACGGAGATTGTTAGTATTGAAGCAAGCTATGGTCATCTTGTAAATCTTAGTCAGGCAAACTCAAAG
>NC_029773.3:59138284-59199341 GCF_000817695.3 Arachis duranensis
ATGAGTAAATGACATAAAAATCCACTTCCGGGCCCCCTTGGTGTGTGCTTGGGCTGAGCATTGAAGCTTTCATGTGTAGAGACTTTTCTTGGAGTTAAACGCCAGCTTTGGTGCCAGTTTGGGCGTTTAACTCCCATTTGGGTGCCAGTTCCAGCGTTTAACGCTGGGATTTCTTGAGGTGACTTTGAACGCCGGTTTGGGCCATCAAATCTTGGGCAAAGTATGGACTATCATATATTGCTGGAAAGCCCAGGATGTCTACTTTCCAACGCCGTTGAGAGCGCGCCAATTGGGCTTCTGTAGCTCCAGAAAATCCACTTCGAGTGCAGGGAGGTCAGAATCCAACAGCATCTGCAGTCCTTTTTGGTCTCTGAATCAGATTTTTGCTCAGGTCCCTCAATTTCAGCCAGAAAATACCTGAAATCACAGAAAAACACACAAACTCATAGTAAAGTCCAGAAAAGTGAATTTTAACTAAAAACTAATAAAAATATACTAAAAACTAACTATATCATATTAAAAACATACTAAAAACAATGCCAAAAAGTATACAAATTATCCGCTCATCATGCACCAAGTTTTTGGAGCCATGCCTGGTGATAACAATTTCGTGCACCAATATGCGACCCTTACTCTCTTCCTTTCTAAAACCTTCTATAAGACCTCCCTTAACACCTTATCGTACGCTTTTTCCAAATCAATAAACATCATAGGTAGATCCTTTTATTACTACGATACCTGTAATGACCCAATTTCTAATACGTCATGATCGTACCAAAAGTAAGGCGTTACTAACATGTTTTTCTGCTTAACTATTTAATATTGAGCCTTTAGTTTGATATCACGTTTCAATCTTTAAGAAAATGCCAGAAACTTTTGTTTTCAATTCATTAAAAAACATATATCAAAGATCACCAAGTAATGATAATCACATAATTACTAATAATAATAAATCTTATACAAGTAAATAAAAATAAAAGTCAGATACAACACCTATCCCTCTGTATAAAATAAAAATCTTAAGCAATAAGCGAGGGAATTCTATGAAAGTAACTTACCTCATAAATAAAGTCAAATAATCATTTGAAGCTTCAAATTGAGTCTTCAAACCTGCGTCATTGAAAGGGTGAAAGATTTTGGGGTGAGAACAAACCACATGTTCTCAGCAGGGACAGGAATACCATCAAATCCAAGAAATACTTGTAAATAGAATTAATTTCATTATAAAATAGTTTATCCTTGAAATAACCATTTGGAAAAAGCTTTATGGAGAAAACTTAATTTAAAAGATCGTAAAGAAGTTTCATTTAGTATACAATTTAGTAAGGCGAATGGTTTAAAGAAGTGTAAAGGACCAAGGACGTGCCTAGAGACTTCCTACCCAACTTATCTCGCTCACTCCTATCCAAACAATACTTACATTAAAATACTCAACCAACACCTACTCCACCAACCTCAACCTTCATTACCACATACCAGAAACCACCCTCATCACGCCTTCACCAAAGAGAACCTCTCAGATAAACTTATACATACAAGACAAACAAAGAAATCACAAGTAGGATTCAGGTACAGCAAGTAAAACAAGTAGCAGATAAACATGGCTAAGCAATTAGGCAAACCAAAACAAATGCACACTCAATCAAAACATACAAATGCATATGATGCATGCCTGTTGGTGCACGGATTTGTGATCATCAACAATGGCTCCAAAGACTTGGTAGCGCTCTCAAACGTGAATCACACGTAGTCACAACTCCGCACAACTGACCAGCAAGTGCACTGGGTCGTCCAAGTAATACCTTACGTGAGTAAGGGTCGATCCCAGAGAGATTGTTGGTATGAAGCAAGCTATGGTCACCTTGTAAATCTCAGTCAGGCGGATTCAAATTGATAGTGGTTTTTGGAAAATATAAAGAGATACTTAATTAAATAATAAAGGATAGAAATACTTATGTAAATTCATTAGTGGGGATTTCAGATAAGTGCGTGGAGATGCTTGTCCCTGTTGAATCTCTGCTTTCCTAATGCTTTCATCCAATCCTTCTTACTCCTTTCCATGGCAAGTTGTATGTAGGGCATCACCGTTGTCAATGGCTACATCCCATCCTCTCAGTGAAAATGGTCCAAATGCTCTGTCACAGCACGGCTAATCATCTGTCGGTTCTCAATCAAGTTGGAATAGAATCCCGTGATTCTTTTGCGTCTGTCACTAACGCCCAGCGTTCAGGAGTTTGAAGCTCGTCACAGTCATTCAATCCTGAAATCCTACTCGAAATACCACAGACAAGGTTAGACTTTCCGGATTCCCGTGAATGCCGCCATCAATTCTAGCTTATACCACAAAGATTCTGATTAAGGAATCCAAGAGATATGTGCCCGGTCTAAGGTAGAACGGAAGTGGTTGTCAATCACACGCATTCATAGGTGAGAATGATGATGAGTGTCACGGATCGTCACATTCATCAAGTTGAAGTGCAACGAATATCTTAGAACGGGAATAAATCGAATTGGATAGAAAATAGTAGTAATTGCATTAAAACTTGAGGTACAGCAGAGCTCCACACCCTTAATCTATGGTATGTAGAAACTCCACCGTTGAAAATACATAAGTGAAAGGTCCAGGCATGGCCGAATGGCCAGCCCCTATGAAGGTCTAAGGACTAGGCGTCCAGAGATACTTAATACATTAGTAAAAAGTCCTATATATACTAGACTAGCTACTAGGGTTTACAGAAGTAAGTAACTGATGCATAAATCTACTTCCGGGGTCCACTTGGTGTATGTTTGGGCTGAGCTTGAGCTTTACGCGAGCTGAGGCTTTTATTGGAGTTGAACGCCAAGTTGTAACGTGTTTTTGGCGTTCAACTCTGGGTCGTGACGTGTTTCTGGTGTTTGAATCCAGAATGCAGCGTAGAACTGGCGTTGAGCGCCAGTTTGCGTCGTCTAATCCCGAATAAAGTATGGACTATTATATATTGCTGGAAAGCTCTGAATGTCTACTTTCCAACGCCGTTAAGAGCGCGCCATTTAGAGTTCTGTAGCTCCAGAAAATCCATTTCGAGTGCAGGGAGGTCAGAATCCAACAGCATCAGCAGTCCTTTGTCAGCCTTGTCCCTCAATTTCAGCCAGAAATTACCTGAAATCACAGAAAAATGCACAAACTCATAGTAAAGTCCAAAAATGTGAATTTAACATAAAAACTAATAAAAACATCCCTAAAAGTAACTAGATTATACTAAAAACTACCTAAAAACAATGCCAAAAAGCGTATAAATTATCCGCTCATCACAACACCAAAATTAAATTGTTGCTTGTCCCCAAGCAACTGAAAATCAAATAGGATAAAAAGAAGAGAATATACTATAAATTCCAAAATATCAATGAATATTAATTCTAATTAGATGAGCGGGACTTGTAGCTTTTTGCTTCTGAACAGTTTTGGCATCTCACTTTTTCATTTGAAGTTTAGAATGATTGGCTTCTCTAGGAACTTAGAATTTTGGATAGTATTATTGATTCTCCTAGTTAAGTATGTTGATTCTTGAACACAGCTACTTTTATGAGTCTTGGCCGTGGCCCTAAGCATTTTGTTTTCCATTTTCACTTGGACCTGCATGCCACAAGCACATGGTTAGGGACAGCTTGATTTAGCCGCTTAGGCTTGGATTTATTTCCTTGGGCCCTCCTATCCATTGATGCTCAAAACCTTGGATCCTTTTTACCCTTGCCTTTTGGTTTTAAGGGCTATTGGCTTTTTCTACTTGCTTTTTCTCCTTTTTTTCACGCTTTTGCTTTTTCACTGCTTTTTCTTGCTTCAAGAATCAATTTCATGATTTTTCAGATTATCAATAACATTTCTCTTTGTTCATCATTCTTTCAAGAGCCAACAATTTTAACATTCATAAACAACAAGATCAAAAAATATGCACTGTTTAAGCATTCATTTAGAAGAAAAAAGGTATTGTCACCACATCAATATAATTAAACCAAATTCAAGGATAAATTCGAAATTTATGTACTTCTTGTTCTTTTGATTTAGAAACATTTTTCATTTAAGAAAGGTGAAGGATTCATGGAATTATTCATAGCTTTAAGACATAGTTACTAAATACTAATGATCATGTAATAAAGACACAAAACATAAACAACATAGAGCATAAAAATTGAAAAACAGAGATAAGAACAAGGAAGTTAAGGAATGAGTCCACCTTAGTGAGGGTGGCACCTTTTTGAAGGACTAATGGTGCTTTTTGAGCTCCTTTATGTCTCTTCCTTGTTTCTGTTGCTTGATCCCTAGTGATTTTGGTGTTCTTATCCTTACTTGCTCCTAATAGTTGTGTGGAGGAAAATATATCCCCTGAGGTATCTCAGAGATTTCTTGATGAGGAAATTCCTCATGCTCTCTTGATATGCAGTCAAATGCTCTTCTACTGAGCTATGGACCCTTGAGATGAATCTCTCCATCTCTCATGACTTGGAGGTGGAAAAATTTTTTTTGTCTTTCCTTTTCTCTTTTTTTTTCTTTTGAGGTTTCTCTGGCCTTATGTGCCATCAATGGTTATGGAAAAACAAAAAAAGCTATGCTTTTACCACACCAAACTTAGAATGTTGCTCGTCCTCGAGCAAAGAAGAAAGAATGGAATGAGAAGAAGATATGGAGGAGAGGAAGAGTTGTGTTTGTGTCGGCCATATGGGTGGGATTGGGTGGAGAAGAGATGGATGGATGTGAGTGGTGAATGAAAAACAGAAGGGATGACCATGAATGGAGAGAGAGAGAGGGTGAGGTAGGTGGGGATCCTGTTAGGTTCACAGATCTTGAGGTGTCAAGGATTTACAACCCTGCACCAATGAGGCACGTAAAATGCCTTTCCATGCAATTTTGGCGTTTAAACGCCGAAGTGATGCATGTTCTGGGCGTTCAACGCCCATGTGCAGCATGTTTCTGGCGTTAAACGCCAGTTCCATGCTTGTTTTTGGCGTTCAGTGCCAGCTCTCCTTAGGGTGCATTCCTGGTGTTTAAATGCCGGGATGTTGCTTGTTTCTGGCGTTCAACGCCAGATCCATGCTCTGTTCTGGCGTTGAACGCCAGCCAGATGCTCCTTACTGGCGTTTAAACGCCAGTAAATCCTTCCTCCAGGGTGTGCTTTTTCTTTTGCTGTTTTTTATTCTGTTTTTAATTTTAGTATTTTTTTTGTGACTCCACATGATCATGAACCTACTAAAACACAAAATAAAAATTAAATAAAAATAAAATTAGATAAATAAAAATTGGATTGCCTCCCAACAAGCACTTCTTTAATGTCAATAGCTTGACAGTGGGCTCTCATGGAGCTTCACAAATGTTCAGAGCATTGTTGGGACCTCCCAACACCAAACTTAGAGTTTGACTATGGGGCTCTGTTTGACTCTGTACTGAGAGAAGCTCTGCATGCTTACTCCCCCTTGTTACAGAAGGATAGCTGTGTGCCTTAAACACAAGGTAGTCCCCATTCAATTGAAGGACTAATTCTCCTCTGTTAACATCTATCACAGCACCTGCTGTGGCTAGGAAAGGTCTTCCAAGGATGATGCATTCATCCTCTTCCTTCCTAGTGTCTAAGATTATGAAATCATCAGGGATGCAAAGGCCTTCAACCTTTACTAGCACGTCCTCTACTAATCCATAAGCTTGTCTTACTGACTTGTCTACCAATTGTAATGAGAATAAGGCAGGCTGTACCTCAATGATCCCTAGTTTCTCCATTACAGAGAGTGGCATAAGATTTATGCCTGACCCCAGGTCACACAGAGCCTTGTTAAAGGTCATGATGCCTATGGTATAGGGTATTGAGAATTTGCCAGGATCTTGTCTCTTTTGAGGTAAATTTTTCTGAATCCATGTATCTAGTTCACTAATGAGCAAGGGAGGTTCATTTTCCCAAGTCTCATTACCAAACAACTTGGCATTCAGCTTCATGATGGCTCGTAGATATTGAGCAACTTGCTCTCCAGTTACATCTTCATCCTCTTCTGAGGAAGAATAGTTTTCGGAGCTCATGAATGGCAAAAAGAGATTTAGTGGAATCTCTATGGTCTCTATATGAGCCTCAGATTCCTTTAGGTCCTCAATAGGGAACTCCTTCTTGTTTGAGGGACGTCCCAGGAGGTCTTTCTTATTAGGATTTTTGTCCTTTTCCTCCCTTGTGCGTTCGGCCATATTGATTACATCAATGGCCTTGCACTCTCCTTTTGGATTCTCTTCTGTATTGCTTGGGAGAATACTGGGAGGAGTTTCAATGATTTTCTTACTCAGCTGTCCTACTTGTACCTCCAAATTTCTAATGGAGGATCTTGTTTCACTCATGAAACTTAAAGTGGCCTTAGACAGATCAGAGACTATGTTTGTTAGGTTAGAGGGGCTCTGTTCAGAATTCTCTGTCTGTTGCTGAGAAGATGATGGAAAAAGCTTGTTATTTCTTAGCCTATTTCTTCCACCATTATTAAAGCCTTGTTGAGGCTTTTGTTGATCCTTCCATGAGAAATTTGGATGATTTCTCCATGATGAATTATATGGTTATTTGCAACCATGTCAATAAGTTCTTGAGCTTCTGCAGGCATTTTCTTTAAGTGAATGGATCCACCTACAGAATGGTCCAATGACATTTTGGAAAACTCAGATAGACCATAATAGAATATATCTAATATGGTCCATTCTGAAAACATGTCAGAAGGACACTTTTTGGTCATCTGCTTGTATCTTTTCCAAGCTTCATAGAGGGATTCACCATCTCTTTGTTTGAAGGTCTGAACATCCACTCTAAGCTTGCTCAGCTTTTGAGGAGGAAAGAATTTATCCAAGAAGGCTGTGACCAGCTTATCCCAAGAGTCTAGGCTATCTTTAGGTTGTGAGTCCAACCATGTTCTAGCTCTGTTTCTTACAGCAAAAGGGAAAAGCATGAGCCTATAGACTTCAGGATCTACTCCATCTGTCTTAACAGTCTCACAAATCTGCAAGAACTCAGTTAAAAATTGATAAGGATCTTCAGATGGAAGTCCATGAAACTTGCAGTTCTGTTGCATCAAAGCGACTAATTGAGGTTTCAGCTCAAAATTGTTTGCTCCAATGGCAGGAATTGAGATGCTTCTTCCATCAAACTTGGACGTTGGTTTAGTGAAATCACCAAGCATCCTCCTTACATTATTGTTGTTGGGTTCGGCTGCCATCTCCTTCTCTTGTTCGAGAATTTCAGAAAGGTTGCCTCTGGATTGTTGTAATTTAGCTTCTCTTAGTTTCCTTTTCAGAGTCCTTTCAGGTTCTGGATCAGCTTCAACAAAGATGCTTTTTTCCTTATTCCTGCTTATATGAAAGAGAAGAGAAAAAGAAAAGGAAGAGGAATCCTCTATATCTGGATAAAGAGGATCCTTATTATTAGTAAAAGAAGAAAGGAATAAGAGTGGAGAATCCAATCACAAGGGTGAGGATAGAGGCAGTGATTGGAGATGAAGAGAGGTGAAGAGAAGTGTTAGTAAATAAATAAATATATAGAAGAAGAGAAGAGAGGGAGAATTCGAAAATAATTTTGAAAAAGTAGTTAGTGATTTTCGAAAATTAAAGATAAGATATAATTAAAATTAAAATTTAAAACAATTAAAAAGAATTTTTGAAAAAGAGATGAGATATTTTCGAAAATTAAAGAAGGAAAAGTAGTTAGGTGGTTTTGAAAAAGATAAGAAACAAACAAAAAGTCAAATAGTTAGTTGAAAAAGATATTAAAATCAAATTTGAAAAGATAAGAAGATAAGAAGTTAGATAAGATATTTTGAAATCAAATTTTTGAAAAAGATATGATAAAAGATAAGATAAAAAGATATGATAAAAAGATATGATAAAAAGATAAGATTTTTAAGAAAAAAATATTTTGAAAAAGATTTAATTTTTAAAATTAAAATTAATTACTTAACTAACAAGAAACTAAAAGATATGGTTCTAGAATTTAAAGATTGAACCTTTCTTAACAAGAAAGTAACAAACTTCAAATTTTTGAATCAATCATATTACTTGTTAGTATAATTTTTGAAAATCAAGATAGAATTAAGAAAAAGATTTTTGAAAAATATTTAAAAAGATTTTCGAAAATTAAAAAAAATAAAAAAAGATTTAATTTTTGAAAAAGATTTTGAAAAGATAAGATTTTTAAAATTGAAAATTTGACTTGACTTGTAAGAAACAATTAATTTTAAAAAAAATTTTGACTGAGTCAACTCAAATTTTTGAAAATTATGAAAAAATTAAGGAAAAGATATTTTTTATTTTTGAATTTTTAATGATGAGAGAGAAAAACAACAAAAATGACTCACAACATGAAAATGAATCAAAACTCATGATGCATGCAAGAACACTATGAATGTTAAGATGAACACCAAGAACACTTTGAAGATCATAATGAACATCAAGAACATATATTTGAAAAATTTTTGATGCAAAGATAACATGCAAGACACCAAACTTAGAATTCTTTAATGCATGGACACTATGAATGCAAAAATGCATATGAAAAATAACATACAACACAAAACAAGAAAACATCAAGATCAAACAAGAAGGCTTACCAAGAACAACTTGAAGATTATGAAGAACACCATGAATGCATGAGTTTTTCGAAAACAAATGCAAGAGATTTTTAAAACATGCAATTGACACCAAACTTAAAAATTGACTCAAGACTCAAACAAGAAACACAAAATATTTTTGGTTTTTATGATTTTATGATTTTTTGTATTTTTATTATTTTTTTCGAAAAAATATATTTTTGAAAAAACGAAAATAAAGAAAAAAATTTTGAAAGATTTTTGAAAACTTTTTTTGAAAGGAAAATAAAAAGAAAATTGCCTAATCTGAGCAACAAGATGAACCGTCAGTTGTCCATACTCGAACAATCCCTGGCAACGGCGCCAAAAACTTGGTGCACGGATTTGTGATCATCAAAAATGGCTCCAAAGACTTGGTAGCGCTCTCAAACATGAATCACACTTAGTCACAACTCCGCACAACTGACCAGCAAGTGCATTGGGTCGTCCAAATAATACCTTACGTGAGTAAGAGTCGATCCCACAGAGATTGTTGGTATGAAGCAAGCTAAGTCAGGCGAATTGAAATTGATAGTGGTTTTCAGAAAATATAAAGAGATACTTAATTAAATAATAAATGATAGAAATACTTATGTAAATTCATTAGTGGGGATTTCAGATAAGTGTGTGGAGATGCTTGTCCCTGTTGAATCTCTGCTTTCCTACTGCTTTCATCCAATCCTTCTTACTCCTTTCCATGGCAAGCTGTATGTAGGGCATCACCGTTGTCAATGACTACATCCCATCCTCTCAGTGAAAATGGTCCAAATACTCTGTCACAGCACAGCTAATCATCTGTCGGTTCTCAATCAGGTTGGAATAGAATCACGTGATTCTTTTGCGTCTGTCACTAACGCCCAGCCTTCAGGAGTTTGAAGCTCGTCATAGTCATTCAATCCCGGAATCCTACTCGGAATACCACAGACAAGGTTAGACTTTCCGGATTCCCATGAATGCCGCCATCAATTCTAGCTTATACCACGAAGATTCTGATTAAGGAATCCAAAAGATATGCGCCCGGTCTAAGGTAGAACGGAAGTGGTTGTCAATCACGCGCGTTCATAGGTGAGAATGATGATGAGTGTCACGGATCATCACATTCATCAAGTTGAAGTGCAACGAATATCTTAGAACAGGAATAAATCGAATTGGATAGAAAATAGTAGTAATTGCATTAAAACTTGAGGTACAGCAGAGCTCAACACCCTTAACCTATGGTGTGTAGAAACTCCACCGTTGAAAATACATAAGTGAAAGGTCCAGGCATGGCCGAATGGCCAGCCCCCATGAAGGTCTAAGGACTAGGCATCCAGAGATACTGAATACATTGGTAAAAAGTCCTATATATACTAGACTAGCTACTAGGGTTTACAGA
This sequence comes from Arachis duranensis, assembly GCF_000817695.3. Lineage (NCBI taxonomy): Eukaryota > Viridiplantae > Streptophyta > Magnoliopsida > Fabales > Fabaceae > Arachis > Arachis duranensis. The sequence goes on from NC_029773.3 coordinate 59,148,270, forward strand.
AGTAAGTAATTGATGCATAAATCCACTTCCGGGGTCCACTTGGTGTATGTTTGGGCTGAGCTTGAGCTTTACACGAGCTGAGGCTTTTATTGGAGTTGAACGCCAAGTTGTAACGTGCTTTTGGCGTTCAACTCTGGGTCGTGACATGTTTCTGGCGTTTGAATCCAAAATGCAGCGTAGAACTGGCGTTGAGCGCCAGTTTGCGTCGTCTAATCCCGAATAAAGTATGGACTATTATATATTGCTGGAAAGCTCTGGATGTCTACTTTCCAACGCCTTTAAGAGTGCGCCATTTAGAGTTCTGTAGTTCCAGAAAATCCATTTCGAGTGCAGGGAGGTCAAAATCCAACAGCATCAGCAGTCCTTTGTCAGCCTTGCTTTCAGAGTTTTGTTCAGGTCCCTCAATTTCAGTCAAAAATTACCTGAAATCACAGAAAAACACACAAACTCATAGTAAAGTCCAAAAATGTGAATTTAACATAAAAACTAATAAAAACATCCCTAAAAGTAACTAGATTATACTAAAAACTACCTAAAAACAATGCCAAAAAGCGTATAAATTATCCGCTCATCACCTGTCCTATGGCTGATGAGTCTCATCTATCAATTATATAGCCGACCTAACATGTCCTGGTAGTTAACTATTGGACAGTCCCTCTGTGCACGCATCCCTAATCCTAAAAATAATATCCATGGAGTCAAACTCCAAGCTCAAATATAATATTCCATAGAGTCAAACTCCAAGCTCAATAATATTCCATGGAGTCAAACTCCAGACTCAATAATAGAATATTAAAAATTCATATATATATATATATATGCATGCCCATAGGGAAACCCGAGGAGTTAAAGTGTCCAGTAACATCTTGCGACAGAGAATCAACAGAGTATCGAGTCTCAACTTGGAGCAAGTGGTGGCAAGCCACTGCGTCTATCCAGGAAAACTTGTGTCTCAGATAATTCAAATTCATAAGCTATATGAATAATTCAATCATAATTCATCAATATTCACATTATTCTCAATCTCATCTCATTCATTATCATACCTCAATATTGAAATCACCATCAAACCTCCATCAAACCAATTGTCACTAGCTAACTATATCTTAATTCAAGCATAATCTTCAAACTTACTCACTTGTCCCCAAACTCTTGAAATTATACTTAAATTACTATTTTAAAGTCTTTAACTAGTTAATCAAATCTCTTTTCATTAGTATTAAAAATCATACGAATTAAAATCACCATTTGACCAAATCAAGAAAATCTTACTCTCCTTAAAATCCGTAAAAGTATTCAAAACTTATCTCTTCTGATAATTGTTTCAAATCAAATTTATTTTCAAAATCATAACCAAAACTTCTTCAAATTCTTAAAAGAATTTCGACAGCATCTCCTCTAAAAACTGGAGTTTGCCATCCATCACGGGTCTCCTCTTTTCAACTTCAACTCAATCAAAACTAACATTTCAAATCAGCGTTCCCAAATCCATCATTTAAGACCAATCATTATCAATTAAAATTAAAGAAAACCAAAATCCACAGATTCAATCCATTTCACTAGAAATCCAAAAAAATCAACCAATTCAATAACAAACATGTAACACCCTAACTTCGTATGAAACCAAAATTATCGAAAGTTTTGGAGAAGCTTTCTGACTGAACTGCTGAAGAAGAAAGCGTCAGAAATCGTTTGTGCTTCCTAAAATTCTAGTTAGCCGAACTCAAGGGGAAGAGAAGCTACATCACCATCAAATTTTACCGGACAAAAATAACGCCAATGTGTAGAAGATGAGGATACGAACAATTTTACCGGTTTTAATTTTTGTAGTTATTCATAATTTATTATTTTATTTAAAGAAAATTATTTTCAACAAAAATAATTAAATAGAATTTTATAATTATTGAAGTTTAATTTAATTACTACTTATTTTATTAAATTTAAATTATTTATAAAAAAATTATTTTGAGTAGACAAAAGTTAAANTATTAACTACGCTATTATCATCAATATTGTTAATACTATTATATAAAGTTCCTTAGTTACATTAACTAAAATTCCTTAGCTACATTCATATATGTATATGAGGCGTTTATTATTAGTTGGCGGCAAGCCATTAAGAAAATGGTAAATAAAGAAAAAGAAATAAATAAGGCTTATGTATGCATTGACACAGGTTCAGAGATTCAGTAAGAAGTTCCAGACGATTAGTAAATTTACTTGTGATTCTTGTTATTTTTATAGAATTTCTTCGCCCTTGTTGCTTCAGGATTTTTATTTTATCCAGAGGGATAGGTACTGTATTTGAGTTTTACATTGAATTTAATTGTATGGCATCTATTATTATTAATAATTATGTGATTATTGTTATTCGAAGACCTTTTAGTATGTGATTTTAATTACTAAAAATCTATTTTTCTGAAATTTTCTTAAAAACTAAAACGTGATACCGACGTAAAGGCTCAATATTAAATAGATAAGAGAAAATTGGTTAGTAACGCCTTACTTTTAGTACGATCATGACGTGCTAAAAATTAAGGTGTTACAAAACACAACATATCAATTTCAAAGAGAACCATTTACATCAAAAGCATTTATCCATTTGCATTAATCTACTAAACTTATCAGGTATTCAAAGCTCAAAATATTTTCTTATTAAAATAAATCCCTACCTCGGCTGACCAAGCTCACATAAATTAAAAGATGATAAACCTCTTTCCTATCAATCCGCGGTAGCAACAACAACATTCACCGTTTGCGGTTATAGCAATTTGACCCTGAGACATCAAAATTTCAAAATTTCTAGGAACAATTAACGAGAACGCTAACAGTAATAATTTTAAAATAGGTTCAACTTACTACAACAAAAGAACAAAGTAGCAGCCACTTTGAATCGGCCCGGTAGTAGCTACAACAACTTTCAACGCATGCAATCCCAATAAATTAACCCTACGACACCCATACCTTAAAATCCTCAACAATAGATTATCAGAACAATACCAGCAAGAGCTTCGGAGTGAGAGCAAGTTACTGTCATGAAGAAGAATGATGGAATGGAGCAGCAGCTCCAACGACGACCTCCTACAGCAATAGCATTGTTTTCTGGCAGCCAAAGGCGCAGCGGCGACGCATAGCGGTGACAGAGGCACGGATGGTGGCAACAGGCTTCCTCTCGACGATGCCTCCTCCAACGGCAATGAGACACGGTGGCAGTGCCGAACAAAGGCAACAGCTCACGGGTGTAGCGAGGACGGAGCTTTCTTCGTCTTCTCCGTCGATTTCTCTTTCTCTTACTCTTATGCTCCTCGGTGACCTGATCCTTGACGGTGAAAGGACAACGACGCAAGGATGGCAACGACACGTGGTTCGACGGGGAGCTCCAGGATGTGGCGCGTTGCGGTGGCGGCGCGGGTTCTTCGCCGACGCTGCTTCTTCCCCTCTCTTTCTCTCCTCCCCTTCGCTGGTTCTCTTTCTTTCTTTCTTTCTCTCTTGATGGGTGGCTGAGTGTTTTGGGCAGGAAAAAAATGGTGGTGGGGTAAAAGCGTTAGGGTTAAGGTTTTGTGTGTTTGATTTTAGAATTAGGATTTGATTTGGGGCAAATTGTAAAAATTAAGAATTTTTGGACAAATAAATTTTAACAAAATTAGGAGATATTGTATTAAATTGAATTCTAAATTAATCCCTTAAAATTATTTTAAAAAAATATTATTTAATTATCAATTTCAAATTTATTTTTAAGTAAATACTCCAATTCAATAATTAGAGATAATAAAAATCAATTTCTTTTATAGTGAGAAAATAAAGTTAAAAACCTAATTATTCAACTTAAATCATATAAAATTTTTATTATTATTCAATTACTAAAGTTCTAAATCATAAATAACAAATTGCTTAATTTATATATAAAATCTCTTAAAATATAATGTTAATTAAATATAATAAATCATAAATAAATTTATTATTTAATTTTATAAAAATTTGAGGTCTTACATCCTACTTCACTTATAAAAATTTTTTTCCTTAAAAATTAAAATAATACATAACATATTACATAATTTTAATACTTTTCTTTTGAATATTTAAAAAAAAAAAAACAAAAAGTTTTGACATATAAATAAATTCTCAAATACCGAATAAGCTATAAAACTTAAATATAAAAGAAGAGTGTGATGTAAAATAAAAATTATAACATAGGTTCAAAACCAAAAAGTTACATGGTGTCAACAGGATTTTAACATAATTCATTATCACAACTCGCAATTATATTTTATCGAACGAAATATCAAAACTCCCCACTGTCATGAATAAATAATTTTATTTAGAGTAAATATCATTGTCAATTTCTAATCAGCCATATGTTTGAAAAATAAAGTACATTTTTATAGTTCAAAAATTTTTAATCCGTCCTCAATCATTCAAGCTACTAGTTTAAAGATGATAGAAAATTAATTAAGAATTTTTCAACTGTAGAGAAATATATTATCCTATGCACAAATGGTCAAGGACTAGAAATATTATCTACTTTTTATATATATGCATAAATATGTATTAAATGTGCTACAAAAATAAACCATAAAAGTTTTCCATTCAAGAGTGGTTATATTTGTGATTTGTGAGATACGTCAAAGTGCAATAATTTTCATGACGAACAATATAGAGAATCTATGGCTATTAGAGTCCATGTGATGCAGACAAAACCGCACTGTCAAATCCTAACGTGTGTTCCTCCGCTTTCATCCCCAAAGTCTATATATCATTTCATCACCTAAGTCAATATTTGCCCAACCTCTACTCATTGAAGAAGAAACAAGAAATTCTCCACCTTAAACCCAAAATCAGGGTCCTTTTTTGTGTGAAAGAGATGGTATTAGGAGGAAAAAACAATTGATTGCTTCTTCTTTTTGAGAGAATAATGAAGGGAGATCAGAGAGAAGAGGATTTATTTTAGTGGGGTGGAATGTGATATTATTATGAGAGAATAAAATTTTTGGTAATGGATGAAAAGGCTTTTTGAGCTGACTCCAACAATACTCCACCATCACATACAATGATATACAACAATACATCATATATGAATCTATGACAAATTTCATTTTTGAAAATATATATTTGACTTTACACACATTCCACCAGACTTCAATATGAGTTTCAAGTTTCAACCACTTTCCCATATGTGGAATTCCTATCATTTCCCAACATCATAATATCTAATCCCCCCATCTTACCAAATACCATATGTCACAATTTTTTCTTAATATTACTTTCTTTTTATACATAATTATAATTTATATAACTTTTTAATATTAATATCAACATGAAGAAAATTATTTTTTTATTATAAAACATTTATGAGTTTCTACTTTTGTGGAGCTTTTATTGTTTATTTATAAAATAAAATGACTCTATGTTATGCTTATGCACAGAGATCAAATTAATTTTACATAAAGGACATACATTAAAATATTTAGAGAGAGAAAAAATATATGTTGTAATGGATTGCACGTATTATATTAGTGTTTAGTCACGAGAGTCAAAGGTCAACTTGAACGTGTGTCTTGCTTTGTAAACCATCCAAGTGCTTAAATAGTCAAACACTCCACCTGTATTACCAATTCCGTTTGTCTCTTAACTTAAGAGAGGAGAGAATGTACTAGAAGAACCATATCAATCAATTATTTTGTGAAGTGACTTAACTAGCTCAATATATATATGTCATGTGGAGTTTTTTTTTTTTATTTTATACCCAAAGTATTTATTCTCAATAGTAATCGTTATCTTCTTTAAAACAAAAATATTCAGGGGACAATAGAAAAGTTATTTCCAAAATTCTTTTTAAACAAAAATCGTTTTTTAAAAGTAGTTTATTTTATATCTTTTAATTACTATTAAAATAATTAAATAATATTAAATGTAATAAGTATATAATTAGTAATAGAGTTCAAAACCTAATTAAATACTTAAAAAATCTAACTAATAAATACTAATGTGATAGGTTTTTCGGTCTCATAAGCAGTTGAACTGAATCACAAAAACTGATATTGAATTTGTGTGTACTAATTTAGGCATTGATGGGCAGCGTGGAATCGGATAGGAAGAAGAAGAAGACAATGAAGTTGCTCATGAAGCAGCTTCAATATGTGACAAATCTAGTCCCAATATAAATTTATTCAACAGACAATGATAGCTCACTGTTTTGATGCTGCCCTTGACTTCAACAGTAACTCACAGATCATGTGTTGGCTACGAAATTAGTTAGTATCCTATGCTATATTGCTATGTTCTCTGTTAGGTTTACATCATATCCTAGCTTAACTTTGAACGAATTTATATTAGAACCCTTTTTTTAAATAATGCATATATTTATTTACTTTTTAATTTTGTTAAATTGCCAGATTTTATTAGAGAAAAAGTATAAATTTTACCACCATGATATATGTATCAAAAATAGTTATGAAATCAATCATCTGTATAGCGTATATATAGAAATATAAAATATATAATAAAAAAGAGTTTAATAACACATGTATTTTATATATAAATACATAATAATTGATTTAGTAGTTGATTTTTTTATATATATATAATATTTTGTAAATTTTATATTAGCATTTTCTTCTGTGATTTATGCCTTTTTCTTAAAATGATTAATTGATCACCATGAGGGCGTTGTGAAGCACGGATTATTTAATTTATTGAGTTTTGTGATACAAATAATTGTGAAGCGAAAAAAAGAATTTCTAGTTAAAACTCTTATTTTTTCTTAAAATAGAAAATAAAGGTTGATATAAATATGATTAATGAAATATTAATAATATTGATATTTCTATTCTGTATGTGTTTTGATGCCATTAAATTATAAGAAAAAGATTTTCTTGAATAATTTTTTTAAGAAAATTTGAATGTATCTAAATTTTTTTAAAATTAAAACAATAACAATAAACATATTTTATTAACATATAATAATACTAGAGATTAGTATATTTTGTAATTTGTAATTATTAATTAATTATTATTAATATTTTTAATAATATAAAATTATATATATTTTTTTAATAGTTAAATGCTAAAAATATCGCCCATAAAACTCTTTCATTAACATATATTACGAGTAATCTCTCCTCCGATCCTGTAGTAGTTTCTTTCAGTAATAATAAATGAAGCGTTACATCATTTGCCAAACAGTTCTATGGACACAAGTAGCTTCGCGTTTCAGGTAAAGAAAATTTGATAAAAGTAATTTGAAAAGACTAGTCAGTAGACAAAAAGGTTGAAGAGCCATCTCTCCTTTATAGGATGCCTGTGATTCATTATTTTCCCAACTTATCGTAAACCACCTACCAAGCTCTAATGCATCCAAACTCATTTATATTTTTATCTATAATTAACTGAGATTAATAGTAACAATTTATCTATCTAATAACACCAACGAGATACATCCAACCTCTTATTCTTCGAGGGATAATAGAATGCAAAAGTCACAATGCCACACGCCAAAATTCAACCTGTTTGTGTTGGTGCCATTGCGTTAAGATGTGATGATGATTTGCTGAATGACCTATATTTATAATGATATTCCAATTTTAAATTGATATTGCTGTTGGAATCACATATTAATTATGAGAATTGCGACGTTCATGATACAAACAGTAATGGCTGTTGTAGTGTAAATTTATTTTGTTTTCCTTTAAGAGATTGATTTTAAGTATTGGAGTTGTAAAAATACTATTTACACACAAAAATTAACTAATTTAATAATTAATTTTTATAGTCTGTTTTGATATTACCGTCATTACAATTTATTCAGTTTACTGTGTAATCACAATATCGATATATATAGTCTGTTTTGATAATCTTAATATGATTACATTTTACGCGAATTGACATCATAGTGTTAGTGTAATTGTAATGTTGAGCAAAACATATTAGTGAGTATAAAAAATTATTGGTTTTTATTATTATTTATTCTATTAATTTAATTTATTTAGTTTAATAAGTTAATAACATATTTATACTATATTTTTAAATATTAATAGTCAAAAAATAATAAATTCTGATCATATCAAATTACAATTGTAGTTGCGAACCAAAATTTAAAATACTGAGGACATAATCACCGCGGAAATATGTGAAATACTTACAATAAGCATAATCTTGATAATATTGTGATGATTGATCGCATTACCGTTATCTACAGCTACTTAAAATCCTGGGCCACTTTGAATTGAGTTGGTTTAGGTATGGAAGAAGATGCATCTCACGTGCTACATTCAACCTTAAAATAAGAAGCTAAGAACAACGCGTGCAACATTACTTGTTGCACAGTCAAAGAATGGTGAGGCAACAAATAGACTAATAGTCTAACATATAGTAACATTGATGAGTGTATAAGTAGTTAACTACTCACTGATAAAGTGTTAATAATCATTTTGCAAAAACCAAATTGATAGATCAGAGACCGAGGAAGGAACCGTCGTTATCATATATACAGTGAAATTTAGTATGTTTATCTTAAGGTGACTATTGTCATTATATAAATATCGTTTAAACTAAAGTCATATTTTTCATATTTTTATAATATCATAATTATCGTAATAATTATAATATAAACATACTAAAATGCATATATATAATCTACATTCTACCATATGTTAATAGTTATGGTGATTATAATATTTATACAAATACTATTGAAATTAAAATAAAATAATAATTTAAAAATATTATTAAATAATAAAAAATATTATTTTAATAATATTATTTAACATACTATAACTATCATCGTTTAAGATAGTCACCGTAGTATATAATATATATTAGATTATTAAACTCAAATTATAAGAGATAAAAATAGTTCTTTGGAATTTTTTGAAACAGATAATAACTTTGGCCGGAAATATACCTTGTTTCTTTTGTGATCGACATATTGTTGAGATTATGGGAGATTCATAATAATGTGTGTCATTCTGATTTCTGACACATATTCAAGTCGATCAATTAATTCACAAAAAGACTACAGTAATTAGTTTTAAATAAAAAAGATCTTAGGTACAATTATTTTATGTAAAATTAACAAATAAAAATATTAAATAATAATTTAATTAAATATATCAAATTATTAAATGATTATCAACTATTATTTTTTTATAAAAATAATTACACAAAAAATTTTACTTTTAAATATTAACATCCATTTTGATTAATGCATAAAAGCAAGTCATACATTTAAGATTTATTACACTGTACCTCAATATATTGTAGGTCTATGTATAAACTAGTATAATTGGAAATATAAATTCCGATAAATACGACCTTTTTTTTCCGAAAATACTTTTTTAGGAATAGTGTGTATAATAATAGTTGCTATAGTGATTTTTATAACAAAATTTAATCGAAAATATTTTAAAAACAATGAAAATAAAATAAAACAGAATAAAATATTTAAAGTAAAAATAAAATATTTCAAATATTAGAAACAAAATTAAAATTGAACTCAAATATTAAAAATTAAAATAGTATTTTACTCTTAAAAAATAGAACTTAATTATTAAAAAGTCTTGGTCTAAAATTGCACAATCGCTGTACTTTATATGGAGCAGATTGAGGTTAAGAAATTTATGTTTTAAAATTTTGATATAATTTTATCTTTTTAATTTATTCATATTTTAAAAATTATTTTATCATGTTAAAATAACTATTTTTCAATTTATTATATATAATAATATTATAATAAAATAATATAACTCCAATAATTTTTTATTATATTAACAAAAAATTAAAAAAAATATTTATAAAAGGAGGAAGTAATTATATATTTTCTCAAAGATGAAAAAGGAAAATTGAGGCCCTCTGTTTTTTTATTTATTAAGAATTTAGTTGACAACTCTTAGGGTGTGTTTGGCAAATCCGTTTGAAGAGAAAAAGCACGTTTAAGTTTATTGAAAGTTTCAATTTTTTGTTTGGCTAACTTTTGATTTGGCAAACGCAGAAGTGATTTTGATGTCAAACCCAAGTTTGCTAGAAGCAACAATTTCTAGCTTCTGCGTTTCACTAACGCGCTTTTAGCTATTTACATTAAACATCTATTTTTCTTTACCAATTTTATCCTTGAAACATGTTATTGTATTATTTATGAAATTTTTATTATTTCTCCTTATATATGAACTCTCTTTTTTTATTATTTATTATTTTTATTTTTTGTTAAATTTTTATTTAACATTATACACTCTTATAATTGTGATTTTTGTATATTATATTTATTATTATCTTTTCATAATATGATTTATTGATCACATTAGGTAAAGTAAATTAAACAAAAAATTAACCATAAATAATAATAATAAAAAACTATAGGTACTAAAAAAGAGTACTAAAAGAACTAAAAATATACTATATAAAATACATCATCAAAAATTTTTAGATTTATTTCTATCGCTACCAGGATAAATATTTAATTTTATTATTTTTAGTATTCTTTTGTATAATTATAATTCTGGTATATACAATTTTTTATTGTAATTATTTTATAATATAAATTATGATTCCATTAAAAAAAATAAATTAAACTTATATATATAATTTATATTTTTATTTTTAATATAAAATATATTTTACTAATTTTTATATGTTATTTTTATTTTAATAAATAAATATTAATTTTATTATAAAATTAATTAATAAAATTATTCAAATATCTAAATTAAAATAACTGGATAATATAAAAAAATTATTTAAGTTGATATCTATTTTAGTAATTTTTCATCTAAAAGTGATTTTGAATAGTGTAATCCAAACAATATTTATTTTACTATGATCCATTTTGATATAAAGATAGCCAAACATAAATCATTTCAATACAAACTTACTTTTCATCAAAATTAAGTTTACAAAATCAATTTTATACAAATTTCCGTTTGCAAACTGTAATCCAAACACACATTTAATTAGTTGAGGTATTTAATGTAAAAAAATTATAAAAAGTAAAAGTTTAATGAATTTACTAAAAAAATATTGATTGCCTGCATGGGGCTTTTAACTCCTCATAATTTTAGAATTATCCATGATTATGACTAGCTGTTAAGTACCAAATAGCGTCAGTTGCTTATTGCTCTCTTGCTGTATAGTTCTGCAAGTTTGTATTATGTGTAAGTGACTGCCACATGCATCTTGAATAATAATAATAATAAAATGAAATGTGTGGATAAAAATACATACGCACTTGACCAAAATACAACAATAATTGGTACGTATAAGAAAGCAACAAAAGCTGCTGAATTGAAAGGTATGTGTATTGTGCAACCGTGTATTCAGTATTATATGCAGACAGGGACAACGAGATAGAGAGAGAAAGAGAGAGAGGAGATAGTGAAAAGACAAGTCAAATGTCAAATCGAGGGTCTCTGAAATCATAAGACAGTCAGTGGGGTTGTGCTGTCAATCCATCGGATTTTCTCTTCCTTTCTTTCTCTGATAATTTTTTCTTCCTTCTTTCAACCGTTCATTTTCCTTCTTTTTTACCTTCTGTATAACCTTTCATTTCTAGCGCCTGAACAGAACCAGAGCTGCCTCAGCCCTCATCTCTATTTTTTAATTCTCTCATAATTTTTACACTATACAATGAGATACAAAATAAATACAAAAATGATGGGGCAAAATTTACATAAAGAAATTATCCTGAATAAGATATTATTAAAAAAATTATATTTCGATTCTATTTGATTTTTATATGACCCGTTAGAAAATTTTACTGATTAATCATTTGAACATAATTTGTTGAAAGATTTACATATTATTACGAGAAGAAAAAAATAGTATTTGTAATAAAAAAATTTGTAACCAAAAAAGCAAATTTATTATAAAAAGAATTTATAACAAAAAATTTTGTTATAAAATTGTTGTAATATATTCCGTTACAAAAAATTTTTATAACAAAAGATAAAATGATTACAATATAAAATAATATTTTGTAATGTTGAGTTTAGAGAATTAAACAATGATTAAGATGATGAGTAAATATTATTGGGTTATTATCCAATTATTTGTATGATGTGTTTTATTTATTATGCAGAAAATAAATTAATCACATTGGTCCAAGAAGAAATAAAACAAGTACAAATAACATTTAGTCCATTTATACACAATTATGGTCCAAAGGGTATTTTTGCCATTACAAATGTTTTTCATCAGAAATAAAAGCAAAAACAAAAAGGGAAAGAAAGCAATTGGCCCAAGAAGCAAATGCTCAAAGCCCAAATGCACACTCAATAGTTCAAGAATATATAATTACTACCATCACAAATAATTCTTGGCTGAAACAAGTAAGTCTCTAGTCAAATAATAAAAGATAGAAAGCAAGTCCATAATCAAATCAAAGTCTAACGGTGGTCAACATTTAAATCTATTCATTCATTTAGACAATAACTAAGTGATTCAAATTCTATTTCATTGAACCATCACATGACATTATTTCATTTCAATTGAATTCATTATATTCGCTTCATCCATCGAAAAGCCAAACTCTCTCTTTTTTTTCTCTCTCTTCTATCACATCACTCTTTAAACAAAGAAGAAAGAAAGAATAGAAAAATTCTGCCACTAGAGTTCGGTGAAGAACAAAAGAGTTCTTACTAATTTCAAGCAAGTTTCTATAACAAGAGGGAAGATTTCTTCAAAAAAAAAAAAGGAGAATCACAAAAAGGGTGATTTTTCTATTTGTGCTTCATCAAGGATTATTGAAGAAATCAACTGGGTCACAAGCAATGTTTTGAAAAATATGAAGAAGGTGAAGTCAACGGTGCTTTGCTTGGAATCTACGGTCAAGAAACAAACTTGGGGCCAAAGGAAGAATGCACGGTTCAGATTCAAGAAGTTAAAGAAAAAGGTTGAAAGAGAAGATTGAAGGTATGGTTGCATGTTTGATTCGATCACTGCTTCTACCCTCTCTCTCATCTGTCACGCTACTGTTGCATCTGTGTATTGGGAGAAGAGAACCAACATATACTGAAGAAGGTTTCAAACCCTAGAAGCTTCACTCCTTTATAATAGGGGTGAACGGCCAATGATTGAACAAGGAGTCAGAGCACACGCTTGGGTTCCTACAGCTCTTCGAGCTGTTTATTCTTCTCCTTCATGGTTTTCATTAAATATTTCTTTTTTCAGTCTAGTTTGTCTGTGTTTCATTGGTAAAAGACAAAATGTAAGATTTTGTAAGAAAAACCCAATGAGTGAAAAAAGGTAGAAAGTTAAACTTGGAGAAAATGTTAGAGTTATCTTAGAAATCCTTTGTATGTATTTTTGTGTTGTTGTCATGATCCTGAGGGAATTTTCTTACAATTTGGGTTAGCACTTGGCTATTGAAAGCTAGGTTTGAGTCCTAGTCAAGTTCAGGTTGGGTTAGAATCTGGACTTGTTCCAGATAAGATTGGGTAGATCTTAGGGAGAATTAGTGAATAAAGATTTTTGAAAATAAAGATTTTTCAGACCATGTTTTTAAACTTTCTAAACCTCTTTATGGTTTGAGACAAGTTCCAAGAGTTTGGCATGAAATACTTAGTTCTTTCTTGTTGAAAAATAGCTTTCAAAGAGGTAGGGGTACTACGGATACTATTTTTTTTCATTAAAGAATCTAATGATCATTTCATAATTGTTCAAGTTTAAGTGGATGACATTGTGTTTGGATCGGCACATGAAGCCTTGTGTGATGAATTTGAAAAATTAATTACTAGTAAGTTTGACATGAGTATGATGGAAGAAATCACATTTTTTCTAGGATTCCAAATCAAACAAACTCCTAGTAGAATTTTTGTACACCAAGGTAAATATGCCAAGGAGTTAGTAAAGAAATTTGGTTTAGAAAATTCCAAACCAATGAGTACACATATGCAAATTCCAAACTTGAAAAAAAGGAAAGATGTTGATAAAACAAGGTATAGAGGAATAATAGGATCTTTCATGTATTTATCCTCCTCTAGACCGGATATTGTTCATAGTATGGGTGTGTATTCTAGATTTCAATCACAATCCAAAGAATCACATCTTTCTGCTATGAAAAGAATCATTAGATACATTAATGACACTATTGATTATGGTCTTTAGTATCCTAAAACTGATGTATTGCGTATAGTTGGATATTGTGATGTAGATTTTACTGGAGATCATGTGAATAGAAGAAATACTTCAGAGATTTTTTGCTTTCTTGGACAATCCTTGAATGTGTGGTCAAGCAAGAAATAAGCTATTGTTGCTTTGTGAACGGCTGAGGATGAATATATCTCAATTTTTTCCTGTTTTTCTCAATTGACTTAAAACACAACTTACACATTACAAATTGCAAGTCAATAGTATCCCTCTATTTTGTGACAACTTGAGTACAATAAATATTTTTTTTTTAAAAAAATTCTGTTTTACACTTAAGAACTAAGAACATTAAAATAAGATTTCATTCCATAAGAGAATATCTGCAAAAGGGAACAATTGACATACAATTTGTGAAGTCTGAAGATCAATTGGCTGATATTTTCACTAAACCTCTGTGTGAAGATAGATTTTATAAATTGAGAATTGTTCTAGGAATTGTTGATGCTAAGTTTTTGAACTAAATATGCTTAATATGTTTTTTAGTTGTTTTTGTCTATCTGGTTGCAGAGAGACAAAACTGGACAGATAATGTCTCCTTCTAGGTTCCATGAAGTTCAGACTATGTGTTGATAATTCTAAATGAATCTGGATTTAAACTAAATCCTCAATGGTCAAATGTGCTTCCTCAAAATTACCACTAAACCCAAGAGAAAGTTGTTTTGTTTTATGAAGTCGGACTCATTGCCTGTTTTGATCTCTTACACCAAAAAGGGAGTATGTGCATTCATCCTTTTTCAAGTCAAATCAGTTTCAAATTCTTTTCAATCTTTTATTTGACTTGTCATTTTAAAACTACTTGCATTTAAATTGGTTTGTGTTTTTAAAGGACATTTGAACATTTAAAGTAGTTATTATGATAACTTCTCAACTTCTCCATTACTCCTACTTTTTCTTTACATATGGAATGTTTTTAACTTATATTTTTTAGTATTTTGGTGTTGATATGAGCAATGAAACCTAAACAAAATTTTATATCTTAAGGATAGTAGTACTATAAAGTAATTTAAGGAAAAGGGTGATGTGCGGAAAACGATCCGACACAAAACTCACCGGCAAGTGCACCGGGTCGCATCAAGTAATAAAACTCACGGGAGTGAGATCGATCCCACAGGGATTGAAGGATTGAGCAATTTTAGTTTAGTGGTTGATTTAGGCAAGCAAACAAGAGTTGATTTGAGTGATTTGTATCCGGCAGAAGCTAAATTGCATGAAATTTAAAAGGGAGAGGGATAATTGCAGTAAATTAAAGAGAACAGGAAATAAAGAAGCTGAATCTTAAAGTGCAAGTAATATAAATTGCAGAAACTTAGATTGTAAGAAATGTAAATGACTGAAACTTAAAGTGCAAGAAATATAAATTACTTGAATTATAAAAGGAATTGGGAATTGGGATTGCAGAAATTAAGTAAGAGAAAAATAAATTGTAACAAGCAGGAAAGTAAAAGATGAATTTAATTGCAGCAGGTCTCAAACAGAAAATGTAAATTGGCTTGAAGAAGCATTCAACTAAAGAATTGAAAGTGGAAACCGGCAGATCTCAGGACCCAAGAGACTAGATAACTAAGTCTAGATCTCAATGCCTTCCTATATCCAAATTCAGAGAGCGATTGCAAAATTAAAGAAGAGATCGATGTAGAAAAGTAAACCCAAAGTTCAATTTCTCAAAATGGTTCGGTAAATCAAACAGTGAGGTGAGATTGAGATAGAATTTCCTCAATTCTTCAACCCAAGATTCAAGACAAGTGTAAATGAAATTGAAAACAAGAAAATTAAGAGGAAGAGAATTCAATTCTCCTTCCCCAAGATTCAGAATCTCAGAATAACTCAAAACCAAGCGCGTTCCAAAACTACCCAGCAAAACTAAAAGAAAAACTCCAAAAGGAAAGCTCTCCGAAAGCTTAAATTCTAAGCTATTTATACACTTTCTTCAAATGATCTTCAAGCCTTGAATTGGGCCCTTGCTCTTGATGGAATTGGGTTGACAAAAGCCTCTGTTGATTGCTCTTGGTGTTGGGGAGATATCCGTTTGCAACTTAGGCCTTGGGAATTTACGTTTGAGTCAATGTTTGAGGCAAACATTGACTCAAACGTCTTCGTGTGCCAATTATGCAGCTCGGCCATTTTTGCTGCCATCCACGTTTGAGCCAACGTTTGAGGTCAAACGTGAGCTCAAACGTGGTTCCCTCCAAGCTTCTCTTTTGGCCAACGTTTGGCCTAACGTTTGAGGCAAACGTTGGCACAAACGTGGCTCAACCAAGGCATCAAACAGGGTGCTCTTCCATGCTAAAATGTAGCCAACATTTGACCTCACGTTTGAGGCAAACGTTGGCGCAAACGTTGCTGTGCCCAGGGGTGATCTTTCTTATTTTTTTGGCGCCAACGTTTGACCTCACGTTTGAGGCAAATGTTGGCTCAAACGTTGCCTTCTTGGAGTGGTGTTCAGGCACCAGCGTTTGACTTCACGTTTGAGGCAAACGCTGGCACAAACGTTGGCCCTCCCCATGCTTCATCTTCAGCCAACGTTTGCCTCAACGTTTGAGGCAAACGTTGGCGCAAACGTGGGCGACCTCCAGGGTGTTTTTCAGCTGCTACTCACGTTTGAGTTCACGTTTAAGGCAAACGTGAATCCCTTCTTTCCAAGCCCATTCTTGTAACCTTCTTCCAAGCTTTATTCTACCTATCATCAATCAACAATTGTATCAAAGCTATGCCATAATCATGAGAGTTATTCTTCTTCTTGTCATAAGCAATTATGGCACAAAAACTCATGAAAATGCATCAATTAATCCATGGTTGATTGAATCTAAGAAAACATGAAATTCCACCCAAATGGCTTACTTGTGGTACAAGAAAGTGCATAAATCCCTATGAAAATCAAAGAAAAAGACTAGTAAAACTAGGCTAAAATGACTTGTCATCAAAGGGCACAAAGGCGGCCAAAGACACGATTTCAAAAGAAGAAAAAGATCCTCTTGAACCAAGGATGAGGGATCTGATGTCTAGCCCAATTTGATGCTATTGTTTTCTTAGAATCTATTTTCGAATGACACAATTTCTTATAATTTCTGATGACACTAACACTATAACCAGTTTTGCAGTTGTGGTTCACATATTGAACTATTTTTTTGTGCAGGTTTATCCTCCTTGATAACAAAAAGGGGAGTAAGTATTGTGTGAAAATATATTGAAACTGTTGAACTTGTGATGCTTGAGACTGGTTGCAAATTTCTTTGTTTTAAACCATTATTTCATGCAGCTATGATTATGCATATTACTTTGATTGTGAATATTGTTTATACTTATTATAGCTTTTGTTTTGGTATCTGAGTTTTTTTATTAAGGCTACTCCATGATGTTGCTGAAAAACTATTTTTTGACATATTGGTTTATCATTAGTTTTTGTTCTATTTCTGAATTTTAGTTGTTTCTCCATGCAAGTGTCCCTCCTTAATGACAAAAGGGGGAGAAAGAAAAATGAATTGAAAAACTGTTGTTTGTTTCTATCTTGATCTATAATGATGATGTTTGAAGCTGCTATTTATAATTTGAATTTGTGTTTAAAAATCTGCATTTTGAATCTAGTTGTGAATATTGTTTATAACTTAGCATATGAGTTTTTAAAATAAATAGCTTTTAATTAATATTTGGATGAGCTCTGATTCATGCTTGTTTCAAAGCTGGTTGATGATGTTTGTGAATTGATAATAGCCTTGCAAACTTTGACATATAATCGAACAGGTTCATTGAGAAACAAAATTGATTGAAAATTATTGGATGTTTGGCATTATTTTAGTGTAAATCTTGTTGGTATCAGGTTATGAAAAGCAAACATTCAGGGGGAGCTTGGAGATCAAAAGAAAGGGGGAGCTTTAAACCAAAGGAAACATCAAAGGGAAGTTTCTAAAAATTCCTCTCATTCAATTTCAATTTATTTAATAATGTTTGTCATCAAGGGGAGATTTTTGAGTTTAGAGAACTAAACTATGATTAAGATGATGACTAAACATTATTGAGATATTATCCAATTATTTGTGTGATGTGTTTTGTTTAGTCTGCAGAAAATAAATTAATCACATTGGTCCAAGAAGAAATAAAACAAGCACAAATGACATCTGGCCTACCTACACACAATCATGGCCCAAAGGGTATTTGCTCCATCACAAATGTTTTTCATCAGAAATAAAAGCAAAAACAAAAAGAAAAATAAAGCAATCGGCCCAAGAAGCAAATGCTCAAGCCCAAATTCACACTCAATAGTTCAAGAATATATAATTACTACCATCACAAATAATTCTTGGCTAAAACATACAAGTCTCTAGCCAAATAATGAAAGATAGAAAGCAAGCCCATAATCAAACCAAAGTCCAACGGTGGTCAACATTCAAATCTATTCATTCTCTTAGATAATACTAAGTGATTCAAATTCCATTTCATTGGAACCATCACATGACATTATTTAATTTCAATTGAATTCATTATATTCACATCATCCACCGAAAAGTCAAACTCTCTCTTTTCTCTCCTCTCTCATCTATCACATCACTCTTTGGACAAAGAAGAAAGAAAGAATAGAAAAGTTTTGCCATTAGGGTCCGGTGAAGAACAAAAGGGTTATTACCAATTTCAAGCAAGTTTCAAGACTACAACAAGAGGGAAGATTTCTTCAAAAAAAAAGGAGAATTACAAAAAGGTGATTTTCTCATTTGTGCTTCATCAAGGATTATTGAAGAAATCAACTGGGTCACAAGTACCATTCTAGAAAATATGAAGAAGGTGAAGTCAACGATGCTTTACTTAGAATCTACGGTCAAGAAACAAACTTGGGGCCAAAGCAAGAACGCACAGTTCAGATTCAAGAAGTATGAAGAAAATGTTGAAAGAAAAGATTGAAGGTATGGTTGCATGTTTGATTTGGTCACTGCTTCTACCCCCTCTCTCATCTTTCACACTGCTGCTGCATATGTGTATTGGGAGAAGAGAACCAACATGTGCTGAAAAAGGTTTCAAACTTAGAAGCTTCACTCCTCTATAATAGGGGTGAACAGCCAATGATTGAGCAAGGAGTGAGAGCACACGTTTGGGTTTCGATAGCTCTTTGAGCTGTTTATTCTTCTCTTTCATGGTTTTCATTGAATATTTCTTTTTCTCAGTTTAGTCTGTCTGTTTTTCATTGATAAAAGGAAAAATGTGAGATTTTGTAAGAAAAAGCCAATGAGTAAAAAAAGACAGAGAGATAAATTTGGAGAAAAGCCAAAGTTATCTCAGAAATACTTTGTATGTATTTCTGTTTTGTTGTCATGATCTTGAAGGGATTCTCTTACAAGTTGAGTTAGCACTTGGCTGTTAAAAGCTAAGTTTGAGTCCTAGTCAAGTTCAGGTTATGTTAGAATCTGAATTTATCCCAAATAGAATGTGGGTAGATCTTAGGAAGAATTAGTGGATGTAATTCTGTTGAAAGATAGTAAAATTCCGTCACTATTGTGATGGAGAATGGATGTAGGCTACATTGTACTAGGTAGTTGAATCAGAATACATCTGTGTGTCACTTCTTCTTCTCTACTTCACTTTTGGTTCTGTTACTCAGGAGACAAAAATTAAAGTGTCTCTCAACTCGTTACTAGACAAAAGCAAAAATATCTCCTAAGTTTCTCTGTAAAAGCAAAAAGTAATTTTCACAAGAAAAAGAGTCTAAGATTCAACCCCCCTTCTCTTAGTCACTGATAACCATCATGTAATAATATTTTTTAATACAAAATAAAATTTATTACAAAAATGATAACAATTTTTTATCTGTAAAATATTTTTTGTAACAATATAATTTTTCTATCATAACATTTTATTACAAAATATAACTTAATTTTACAATATTTTTTTATTCCTTTAGTTATAAAACAGCTCAATTTTTTCGATATTCTAGTAAATTGTATGATATGTTTTGTTATTTTTGGACAAGTGAATTTTACACTACTATAAAACAGGTTTCATGTTTTGGAAGGCATAAAATTCATGTGTATAGCAAATATTTTTTTTAATTCTTTAGATGCAAAGCGACGTTTACGTTTTGATTAAAAAAGTTGTTTAAAATTTTGATCCATAAAATGGCCTTGCCGTTTTGATATTTAGCACATTTTAAAAATATAATTTGGTTAAAAATGTCACTAACGTGTTGTAAAAAGAATTGAAAAGGTTGACAATGTTTTGTAAAAATGTTAGTGATCATTTTTTATTAGTCAGAATAAAAAATATAAAATCAATTATAAAAGAACATTATAAAATTCTTGCTTGTTTGTAGAAATTTTTTAGTGGGAGTTATTATAAACTTTCATAATATATTTTAACTGTGACAATTTGTAAAACGTCCCTAAAGTATTAATAATAACTCCTATAGTCTAATTAATTCTAAAAAAATTTCTAGCACAAATAAATATTAGCCCATAACAAAAGTTAAAAAAAAAAAGAACATTCAGAATAAGGGAGAGAGAGATAGAGATAGAGAGAGAGACCTCTGTAAAACCCTAAACTTTCGATGTCATTTCCGCCACCATTCATCTCTTTGCCGTCGTCGTCTCCTCTATTAAAGTGTTGCCGGTGGAGTTATAAATGGAGAACAAGGTGATCGTGGAGCCTCTGAATTCGTTGACCTCTGACGATTTCATTCAGATTGTTGAGGTAATGTTTTAAATCTTCCACTTCTGCACTGTCTTCCACCGCGGGTTGTGCCGCTGTTCTGTTTTTCCTCCTGCGGCTTGAAGCACTCAGAGTGCAGTTTAGGCGCAGATTCGGTAGTGTGGTTTGGGCGTGGATTCGGTGGTTCTAGCTAAGAAGATCATGAAGGCGAGCTAGTGAGTCCTTATAAGCTTTGATTGAAGCTACGTTCAAAGCTATCAGATCTTTTGGACCTGATTTTCATGTCGTGTCAAGTCATTACAATGAGGATTCATTCCTAATTTTTTCTTGTTCTTTGCTTTCTTCAATTCTTCAAATTTTTTCAAAGATGTTAATTTTGGTGATAATTTGATGATATATTTTTGGAAAATTATACACAAATCCTGCTTCTTATGTTCTAATGTACTCTTCTCTTCTGTAAATTTTTTAGGTCAAGGCAAAAGATTTGATATAGATTTAGTTAATTTGATTTGATATATTACAAAAGGGAAGAGACATAAATGAAAAATTGTTATTCTCTATTGAAAATTTTGATTTTTTCTTAATGTAAAAAAGGATGTTAGGGTTCATAGTTTAAGTGATTATTAGGTTCAATTGTTTCCATTAGAGACTGTTCTCCTTTATTGATGCAAATTTGTTGAGATATATCTATAAATTAAGTGTTTAGTACCTTTTTTATTCAAATTTTAGAATGCAAAATAGTTATCTTTTATATGCCACCTTTAAGATGTACCATTTTTTGCTGATCAAGGTTGGTAGAAAAATTCCAGTATATAGTATAGTAGTTGTTTGAAACAAACATGGCAATGTTCATGCCTCATTCAAAGTATACATATTTAATTTAATATTCTGTTTTGGCAGGTGACTATTACTGAATATGTCATATGATATTCTTGAACAGGCAACAAATTACTTCAATGATTCAAATAAGCTAGGAGAAGGAGGATCAGGTTTAGTTTACAAAGTAAATTTTGATCTTATATATCATTTTGTTTCTTATGAAATTCAATTTGACTTTTATTGTAAAATATAACACTAAACAAAAATGTAAATATAACATGATACTGATTTTATTTAAACCTAAACTTAAAAAAGTAAGTGTAATTAGTTCATATCATTTTTATAGTCAAACACTTGAGTTCCTTCTATTAGTTAATATGTTGTGAAACTTCACAATTCTCTCTGCCCTAGTTAGTTGGGATACTCCAAATCTTGTAAGCATTGTTTGCTAGTTATGGAACTTCACAATTCTCATCGTTATCTGCTTTTTTTTTAGCATCATTAGTAGGTGATATCCTTCTAGTAGTCATTATGTTACATATATTGAGATATTATGAATAGTTGTATTTGAGATCCAGATATTGTTTGATTAAATTACACACTAACTTTATTTATTTTTAGTTTTTTGGGGTGCTGATCTTCCTAGAATGTTGTAGATTTCACGTAAATGGAGTCATCACATTACAATATTTTTATTCTTTAAGTTTGGAATTTGGTCCTTGAAAGATGCTATATTTGAAAACGGGTGATTGTTCATTCTTTACCAGCCAATTACTGATCATTTTGTAAGGAACATAAACTTGCAACTGAATAGAAGTTTTTTTTCACTCGTGCTTCATGATTTCATTGATAAGGGATGCTGAAGAATTGACTGAAGTAGAAGCAGAATTGGTTTGTTTTTCGCTTCTGTTTGGTTTCTCCTTTCAAGTTAATTATTTTTCTTCCTTAATTAAAAAAAATTGATTGTAAGAATATATTCAAAATATAATTCCCTGGTTCTGTATATTTGATGTTCTAAAACGGTATATACATTGTGATTCTAACTCCTAGGTTGACGATGACTTGAAAAAACAGCAACGCCCTTTTTTATCTAAGTTTTTGTCCCCCTATTTTCCTAAAGGTAATATATTTGTATTATAATTGTAGAGTATTTACTAAAAAAACTAAACTATGGTTAATCAGATCCACTTTATCGACTCCATTTTGCAGGTATTTTCTATCAATTTCTTTAGGGAGTGGGGTGACAAGAAAATGAGCGTAGTTATAGAACATTTTTTCCATTGCATATGCTCCATCCTTAGAGACTGCTTTATTCTTCACTAGCCATAACTTTGTTCTGTTTCATCTGGCTACAATTGATGTCATTCTTAGAGGAATTCTGTACGTTTATACTCTTAATTTTTTTTCTGTAATTTAGTATCAACCTATTTCTTCAAAGTTTTTGATTAATTTTCCTTTGGTCTCCCACTATGGGATATGCTTTCTGAATATTATGCTGGAATTATATATAGACATGATTTCTGCAAATATATTTCTATAAGCAATATGTTCCATACCTATAAATCAAACACCTTTTCCTCAGTAGGAACTAAACACAATCCAATGTAGCCAAAGTGAAGCAATTAGAATAAGAGAAAGAGGATAAATACAAGCATGATGAGAAAATAATTTAGTCCAAGGATACTACTTTCGTGTGTGAAACAAGAGAGGAAGATAGTTTTGAGATTCAAGATAATACATGGGTCAAGCACTGTGCACTACTGTTGTTGTTATCGGAGGAAAGAGTTTAACATCTCAAATATCTAAAATTGGTGTTAGTTTCTGTTCCTTTTTATTTACTTAGCTTGTAGAGATTAGGTTGTAATGTGTAATTTTGATTTACCATACTACTAGTGTAGTATTAAGTTGGCTGTGTATGTTATCTAAATGTTGTACTTCAATACTTTTCAGATTGAACTATCAGGTGGACTGCTTTTCATTATTTTTGGTATCCAATCATTCTTTTGGTAAGCACTTTGCCTTTTTTTTTAGTGTTTTGATCATTTTGTTATTACATACATCCAACCTTTGGCAATCTTGACTATTCTCTTCTTATTATATTCTTTTCAGGCCTTGGGTTGAATTCAAAAGTACAATTCCACATAGTGAAATACAGAATAAGCAAAAGAATCTAGAGTTAGGAGCTAATAATTTAATTTTTGTAGAGAGAAAAGTAAGTTAAAAAGATAATTATCTAACTCAATTAATTTCAATTTTATGATCATGAATAATGTATTAATTAACATTTCAATTATTTACATATACTTGTATAGTTATGGTTGTTTAATGTGTTTAGTGGCTAGTTATGTACCTCTTTCTTTGCAATGCTCAAAATTAAAAATTTGCTATAAAGTAGTTTTTGAAAAAGTATTCATATGATGCTGTTGTACACTGTGCATACTAATTACTATAATAATCATGACATTCATATTTTTTATTGATTTGATTTGATTGTCTAAATTATAATAGTAGTTTAGTAGTAGTGTAAAATTATGTAAGTTAAATTTAGTCACTACAGATTAAATTCATGTAATTAATGAGAATTTTATTTTTAATTCATAAGCAAAGATCAAATTACAATATTTAAATTTCTTTAAAGTTAAAAAATCTTTAGTTTGATTGATGTTATTTGTCAATCAATAATAATGATTTATAGTTTCCAGATTCGTTTGGTTTCAATTTTAAATGGTTTGCAACAATTCAGTTTGTCGTAACTTTTTTATTTGAAAATTTAATTTTTATAGGATTTTTAAAACGTCACAAAAATTTAAAAAATCTCCAAAAATTTTAACTCAAAACCCCACAAAACAGACAAAGAACCGCAACTAAATTACGTCATAGGAGTTCTATAAACTACCACAAATAAGCTCGTGACACCTCAAATATTGGAGGTTTGAAAAACTCCTACAAAATTTTTTGTGTGGATTTCAAATTGCTACAAAACAAGAAAAAAACCGTTACAAATAAGCTTGAATCTTGTAATGGGAGTATCGTGTTGTGCTGAAATGCAAAAGTGGAGTTGTTATTCACTTTGAGAGCTTTTTTCTACATATTAAGAGAGTGAAAACATTTTTGAGTGAGTGTGATAAGTATATAAAATAGAGGGATATATTAGTTTAAAAATATACTACAATGGTTAGATTTTGTCTCATACGTAATAGAGGGATATATTAGTTTAAAATAGTATCTTTGATTTTATTCTCATTTAATTTCAAATAAAAAGTAATAATGACTTATTCAATTCAGCATTTTTGATAATAAATGAGATCACCGTAATATAAGTCATTTAATGTGAAATAGCTTAATTTGAGATTATAATTGATATATGTATTATCCATAATTAGATTAGAAAATTAAATAATTTCTTGAAAATCTCCCATTTGGGCTATACATATATATTTTTCTGGCATAATCACATCTTATAAATTTTATATGCGCATTAGAATGCTATTTACCTCATTACATTAACAATCTGGTCTGTCTTATCTATCAGTTATGGAATTACCGTAGCTTTTATCACATTAGTGTTGCGATGAAACTACGATGATCACCATACTGATATATACTAAAAAATATAGATCAAATTTAGATGAGAAAATTCAGAAATTATATGCAAAAATGATCTCACGCATGTCTATATATATATTCGTAAATTTTTCTAAACCATATGAGTATCCAAATTCATACTCCCACTAAAACAATATATCATAAAATGATGACACCTATATGAATAGTATCCACATGAAAGACTTTGGGTATTTGTTTCTTACTAATCAAATATGCATGTATTTATAGAGTTTGTGCTAACTTGCTCACAAGCCACTTAAACACTCTGAACTTTTTTCTTTGACAAAAATTTAAAATATTAGACTACTAACACATTGTCACAAAATAATTCAAGTGATCTTTCAAATTTATTTTTTATAATTTGTGACAAATATTCGTAGTCACCAAAATAAGTACCTTTAAAAGGTGTTTTATATTCAATTACTTTAGTAGAAATAGTAACAAGTGTCTTCTTAATACTTTTTCAAATAACTCTTTCAATGAACATATTAATATATTTGCAGTGGATCAAAATTACTTAGACATCTAACAAAGTCAAAATTTAAATACCAAATGATCTCTATCTTTAGTTTCTGACTTCATATGTGTGAACATGTAATGTTTTGCTATAACAAAACTTGTTTATCTACTATTTAGTGATTCATTCTTAACTGACTCAAATATCTGTCAAAGATACCAATAAAGTACACAATAATTGTAAGTGTACAAATTCGATATCCATTAGACGTCGGCTGAAATATAATAAACTTTATGCACTTTTGAACTTTATAAATCTCTTGAGATACCTAATGACACTATACTTATCTCCTTTAGAGTTGAGTGTATAACCTTACTTACAAATTTGTATGTCGCTGACATATAAGAATAGTGAAAATATACTTACTCCCACTGAACTAATATAAATCATCAATCACATATATCTCAGAAGGGCATATGAGATAATAATTAATTTGATAAAATATAAGTTACTAATGACAGAAAGTCTTTATGTTTTTTAATTATTAAAAAAATTTCTATTAAAAAAATAGACTAATAACAGTGGCATATATAATTTTAAAGAAAAATAATGTATTCACACATGCTACATATCATATGGAAAAAATTTATATAACGGTAGGCCTATCACAAATACCCAACACAACATTAATATTTAGTTTTTGGACTGAAATATTAATTTGTAAAAATATTTTTAATTCAGTAATCAAACATTGAAAATAAATTATGTTAAACAATAAGTCTATCTTTAGACAAATTTATTATTCACATAGAACTAAATAAATATCACATGTTTATTACCACAAATACACGTATAATTTGGCCAAGTGCAGAACTTTTTTTGGGCTGATCTCTACTCGCGTAAACTGTACAAACATAAATTCATTTAGTGTGCCTTACTACATATTCTCAACAAAATTATGTCAAACAATAAGTCTACTTTTGGATCAATTCATTGTTCACAAGAAAACTTGAGAATTATACCTATTTATTATTGTATATATTTTTGATTAATTGGTCAAATACCAACCATCCTTTGGGCCAATTAGTGATAACGTAATTAAAATAGAAAATAAACGCAATGTTCAATGTTTATTATTTAGTCAAATAATAAATTTTCTTTGGGCCGATTACGGTATGGATAAATAATAGGCATTGATTTAAGTTTAACTAGTTACCCAAGCATATATTTACTATCAATATGTGTATGTAATTTGTCAAATATAAACTTTTTTTGGACTGATAATATTCGCATGAATTACATATTAAATATTTTTAATGTTTTAAAATAAATCAATTTTCACAAAAGAGACTACTTTAGTAGCATAATATTCAATTAATTTATTCTAAAACTAAACTTTATAAAATAAATGAGTATTATAATTCAAATTGTTACTTATTATTTCTTTATGCAATGAATACAAAATATTTACATAACACAAAAAATAATAAAACAATAAGACACAGTATATAGCAATCCCACAATATTGTAATCCTTATTAATCAGTTATTAATTTTTTTATTTAACACAAAAATTGAATCACAACAAAAAAAAAATTAAATAACAAAAAACTCACAATAATATGTATAAAACCTCAATCAAAAGGTGTATTCACAATCCTTATGAACAAATAAAATTTATTCACTATAGAAACCTCTAATTTATGCCATTAATTTTGACTTTAGAAAATAAAGTAACAGGATTAGTTGCAAGTTTGCAATCTATAAATACATAAAAAGAATTCTCAATCTTGCCCCAACATAAATCACGTTAAAATCAAAGAGGTTGATTTTTTTATCCAAAATCAAATTCCATATACTTGTGATATATTGTGACTTATTCAAGAGTTTCGGTATGTATATATATGTTCCACATAGAGATAGAAGATCATCGCAAATCAAAATGAATAAATAAATAAACCAAAGCCTTATAATTGTGAAACTTCACGTTATGTATTCTACTATAATTATAAGAGTAAAATCTTAGTATTTATGTGTGAGAAGTCACCATCTTTGAAAACCGTATAACATATATGAAAATGCGAATCGAACACATAAACCAAAATCATCCGGTGACTGCCATTAATTATTTTTATTTAAAAAATATCACAAGGCTTCAAATTGATTTTTGCACGTTATGATCATTGAAATTATATACTTCAATGGAATTGCATCTGGGTTCAGTTCAAAAAAAAAAATATTTAATTATTCTCAATGATTCAATAATAAAAAGTTCTTATACTAATTATTAAAAATTCTTAAAATTTATTAACTCTAAGATTGTTCATATTAAATCAATAAAAAAAATATTTAAAATGTGAAAGCGTACCTGAATTCATGAGCATATTAGAAGAATTTGGTTTTTTTATTTTTCTCAACCAAAGCCTTCTGTATTTTCAATAGGGTTGAATCGCAACTCTTTTGATAGAAAAAGTACTTCGGAGGCAGCTTTGATATATTGAGGACCAAAATCCTAAATCACTATTTATATTTGAGTGTGACATCTATTAAACCCTAAAACTCAAATAAAATAGTATCTTTGATTTTATTCTCATTTAATTCCAAATCAAAAGTAATAATAACTTATTCAATTCAATATTTATGATAATAAATGAGATCACCGTAATATAAATCATTTATTGTGAAATAGCTTAATTTGTAATTATAATTGTTATATGTATTACCCATAATTAGATTAGAAAATTCAATAATTTCCTAACATTTTGTACAAGCATCATGTGCTAGTATTTGGTGGTTTTGTTCAATTTCAAATAATGCATATAGCTAATGAAACTAATATGCAATGAATGTTTTCAACTTACCTCAAACTAGAGCACAAGTCTCACTTATCGAGTTGAATGTTGAGTTCAAGAAAATCGATGATGTTGATTTTTCGAAACCCAACATAGATTAGATGGTTTATAATACTGAAAGTGATGAAGAGTTTGAAGGTAATTTTCAAATTATTGGTCTAGTTAAAGATGTGAAAGAAGATAATCTAATAGTTGAGAAAAATGTGGCAGATATTGCAAACACACTAGCAGGCCAACATCCATCTAAATAGTCATTTTTTTATGCATACTTTGAATTTTGATGCCAAAAATACAAAAATTTCTTGATCATTTGATATCTAGATTTATTTTGTTTTATTTTTGGTGTAGCTTACACTATTGTTGCAAACAGTGAATTTGTTGTCTGAATGGATTTCAATCTAGAGAGGTTGTTATTGTAGCTATTAAAAAGTATACCATTCAGAGAAGTATCGATTACAGAGTATCTAAATCAGAATCGCAATATTCTATGCTAAATGCATACAATACAAAACAAGTTGTAATTGGCTTATCAGAGTTAGTCTCATAAAAAGACAGTATTGTTTGATGATAAGGATGTACAGCGATAATCACACGAGTACTAGAAGTACCACCTCTCAAGATCATGCTAGACTGGACTCTGATACAATTGAAGAAGCGATAAAGCCATTGGTTAAAGTCGACTCATCCACAAAGGTGAAATCAGGTCAAAGTTCAACTATATGATAAATTATCGCAAAGCATGGTTGGCTAAGTAAAAGGCAGTTGAGATATTTGGTGGGTGGGAAGATTCTTATGAAGTTTTTTCCACATAGTTTGAAGTAATGATTGCAAAAGAACCATCAATAATTGTTGAGTACGAAACTGCATATGGCTATTGAGGGAATGAGTTGGTTGAGGATCTCCGGATTTTGACAAGGGTCTTTTGGGCTTTTTACTCTTGTATTAAAGTATTCAGAAGTTAAAAACCATTGGTTTAGGTTGATGGCAGACACTTGTATGGATAATATAAGGACTCTTTTAATTGCAGTGTCACAAGATAGCAATGAGAATATCATATCTCCTGTATTTGCCCTAGTCGAGGGTGAGACTACCGATGTTGGTACTTTTTTCTTAGCCATCTGCGAACACATGTGGTTAATCGAGATGGTGTTGCCCTTATCTCTGAGCGACGCGAGTTAATTATCTCATATGTAGGTTGTAGTAATGGAGCATGACAATATCCACAAGCTATTTATATGTTTTATATCTGACACATAGCATTAAACTTCTTGACGAGGTTCAAGAAACTGCATATGTAGAAGCTGATTGTCAACATAGGTAAATATATTACAATATCTTTTAGCATTACATGGAAGATGGTGAATAGATGACAATAAAATTATTTATTATCTGGATTGCGTAGTTCTCGTGTGGTAGGCTATTCTAGAACAATGTGTGAATTCAATATGTATTACTAGAGATTATGTGAGAGGGAGATGACTTACAGGCAGTGGCTCGACAATATCCCTCAATCGCAATATGTCTTTGCATATGATGAAGGACGTCGTTGGGACCATATGACCACCAACCTAGTGCAGTGCATTAACGGAGTATTGAAAGGGGCATGTAATTTTGTCCTTATTAAGGAAACCTTTTACAGGCTAGATGTGTTGTTCATACGGAAGAGGGGCTAAGGCTGAGGTTCGTATGATGAGTGGAAAATTAATGCACTCAGATATTAGCAAGTGCACCAAATAATTAAAGTAATACGACAGTTAGTAGATATCGTTCTCACGAGGATTAACATATTGAGGCAAGAAACGTCTAATTAAATCTCTAATATATTACGTAAACATTGGCAAGAGAATTGTGGATCTTGAATTAGAAAGATTAACTACTAAGATTATAGAATATAAATGAGAGAGGGCTTAGAAAATTAATAAGTAATCAATGAATGGGAATGTTGAAGGCTTCAGAGATGTTTGATTCTTAGGAAGAATAGTGCTTGTGTTTCCACACTTTAATTCATGCAAAAATCTTGTCACAACAAATCATTTAAAATCAAATTCTAATTTTTGGTAATTTAACTTCTCTTAATTTAATTAATTGCCAATCTCTTGGTCAACTAATTAAGAGAAGAGGTGAGGAATGGTTTCTATTTTAAGCCACACAATATTCAAAAACTATCCCTAGTTGAATTATATGTCACGTATTCAAGACTAATTCTAAATAATTGAAGATTATGAGATGAGTTTCAAGCTAATGCTAAAATTAAAATTTTCAAAATAATAACAGAATCTAAGATAGAATTAGAATATTTTTTAATACTTTTAACCATTAGTGATGAAGAATGAAACTCAATCTTGAAAAGTAGAAAAGGATGAATTAAAAGAAAAAAAAACACTCACATCATAAATTCATAAATCAAACAAAGCTCCTAACCTTCAATAATGGGGGTTTAGTTACTCATGATGAATAGAAAACAAATCAAAAGAAGAAGAAAAAGGTACGAGATCTTGGATTGGTATCCAAAGATCCTCCCCGGATTCTCTCTTATGAACCTTGTTTATTTATTTATATCCTAAGTTCTATCCAAAATTCAAATTCAATACTAACTCTAATCTTATCTTTAGGAATAATAAGATAACTACTTACTTAAATTCAAATCAAATCTTAACAATAATTCAAATCTAGTCTAGAAATAAATCCTAATAACCAAATCTTTATATTTTTAGAAGAAATTAATGATAATTTATCTCTTGAATGTTGAATCTTTCGGATGAGATTAAGTCTTCCCATGATTGCATATTAAAATTAGGCCTTGCAAGTGTTGTATTCTAGGAGTTTTGAAGCTCGGAGTGTTGGGCATTGCTTCTAAAATTTAGGCATTGGCCCGATTGAGATTCTAGGATAAGAAGCGCTGGGCTTTAGTGAGGGACCCGCTGGGCATTGGTGAGGGGCACCAGGTGGTGGTGAGGGGACACCAGGCAGCGGGTTTTGATATTTTGGGTCTGGTTAGGCCTCCTTTAGACTGTATTTGTATTTTCTTATTAAAAAAATTTTAATTCTTGATTACTTTGAGAACAAAAACTCCTGAAAACATAATAATATTAAAATAACTCCAAATTCTTATTAGTTTTGAAATTCCACTAGAAAACATGAGAATTTTTATTAAAATCTAAGAAAACTAATGAAAAAGAAACCTAAAAACTACTAAAGATGCCTAGGCATCACAACACCAAACTTAAAACTATGCTTGTCCTCAAGCAAAGGAAAAATAAATAGAATTTATCTTAGTGAGAAGAATTTGAAATTCAAATTTGATTCGAATATTTAAAAATAAAAGTGGGATTCATAATATTCTGTAAGACCACATGTGGACTTTTATCTTGATGAATCTTGAATACTTATGAGTTAAGAATATTCAAGGAACTCTAATCCGGATTATATTGTGAGAATTCTTTTTATGATTCATGATCTTGGAAGCAGTTTACTTTTTAACATGATTTAAGAATTTACTTTAAAGGGAGATATTTGAGTTTTGACTCTAAGTATTTTGTCTCAAGGAAGCTCTTTAGAAAATCCCTTGATATATTTTTCAGACATAGATGTCCAGAGCCTCTTTGGACTTCGTAATGCTTTATCTCAATGTGACTCTTGATAGGTTATTAATCGATAATTCCGGACCATTTGGCCCAAGATATTAGGAGATGAGACACCCCTCATATTTACTTGTCTAAGTCTTTTTTTGACATAATAGCATTATCAGCATATAAATTAGGTTCTAGTCATTAGTGTTCAAAGCCTTGTTATTTTTGTTTTCGATTCTCCTTTTTTTTCATCTATTTTAAGGATTGAACGTTTGATTCTCATAATACATTTTTAGAGTTTTCTTCTGAAGATCTTATCTTTCTTTTCTCAGGATTCATCTTCTTTAAATCCATTAATGTGATCTTATCCTTTTTTTTTCATGCGCATCCACTATTATTTCAACTTTTTTTTGTTTGTTTTGAATTTCATTTTTTCATTTGGATACTCTCTTTAAAAATTTGCTGTAAGAACAAGCAAAAGAAAAAAATTTGATGCAACAGTAAAGGAAAGAAAAGAAAAACAAGGATAGAAAATTTAAAGAAAACATAATGCAAAAATAAATAAAAGGAAAAAAGTGAAAGATGAATAATTGATACTAAAATTTTAAAAATTAATTTTTGAATTTTAGAAATTCCTAGACGTCCCTTTTTTTTTGAAAATTAATTTGTAATTAAAATAAAATATATAAAGAAAAGAAAAAATAAAAAAATATCTAACTAACCATCAGAAAAATATAATTCAAATTTACACATTTTTACTTGTCTTCATTGTCCACTTATTGAATTGAGACATATTAGTTCCTTGAAACAATACCTTAACATATGCAAAATAAGTTTTTCTAACCACTTTCAACATCAAACTTAGAGTTTTGTCAAGTCTCTGAGTTCGGACATATAAGTGAGGAGAAAGTAAAATATGTTGTGAACTGAAAGGTGAGTAGAGAAGAAGAAAAGATGAAAAAAGGGTGGCATGCATGCATGCATGCAAAGTGGTTTTTAGGAAGATAAACAATGATGGTAGTCATAAAGAAAAAACATGCATGCAAAATTTTGAAAACTAGTTTTGAAAATTAAAATCAATAAAGGAAAACTATGAGTAGAGAGTAGAATCTAAATTTCTTTTTTAATTAATTAAAAGAAAACATTTTAATGGAAAAGAGGAGAAAAGGGATACTAAATGATTGGGTTGCCTCCCAACAAGTGCTCTTTTAACATCACTAGCTTCACTCATACTGCTTTCTAGGATAGAGGCTGGAATGATTTTTGTCGACCTGCTTCTTCTCCAAGATAGTATTTTTTCTATTGACCACAATCTTTCTCTCAGTGCTTTCCTCTATTGACTGCACATCTTCTATAGTTCTTCTTCTTTTTCGGGACTTATGTGCTGTATAAAGTTCTAAAGGGTCCCTTTATCAAGAACTTCTTAGATCAATGGGTTAATTAAATCAACCCCTATGTAACTTTTTAGTTCATTGGGGTATGGACTCTTTTGATTGATTGTCTCACATTCTTTTGTAGGATTTTGCACTATTTCTCTTGGGAAGGAATTTGCTTGTTCCTCTTCCACTTGCTTGGCAATCAATTCTACTTGCTTTTCTAATTTTTTATAGAGATTTTTTGGTTTTTAAAATTCATTCTTGTCTTGTGTATGAAATCTTGAGTTTGTTGAGCAAACTTAGAAGTAGATTGGGACAATTTTTCCATGGCACTCTCAAAGAGATGAGATGGAAGCTTTTTGAAAAAACTCAGTAGTGGTTTGATCTAATTTTTTCATGGCAAGTTCAAGAGGTGATGGTTCTTGAAGGATTTGATATGGAATATTGAAGTTTCTTTGTCCTTGACTCTCCCAATCAAAATTTGGATAATTCCTCTATCCAAGAAAATATGGGTTGTTCTTTAGCCTTGAGAATTGTCCCATATAATTTACTTACTTAGTGTTGGACTAGAATAACTCACACCTTTTATTCTGATATGCTTCTCCATACAATTCACACGTAATAAGCTACATTTGTTCCACTTGTTTTGTGAGTGAGGAGATTTATTGATGCAGGTGTGTATTGAGTGCTAAGATTATATCCATGGTGTCTAACTCCATTACTCCTTACATAAACAAAGAAAGAAAAATTAAACGCACCTTGTGGAATAAAGAAGAAAAATAAAGAAGGAAAGAAGAAATAAAAAGAATAAATAAAAGAAAAAAAATAAATTAAGGTAAAATAAAGCAAGATCTAAGTTAGTGATTTAACCTGACGTATATTGTCAATCTCAATTAATCCCCAGAAATAGCGCCAAAAATTTTATGAGCCAAAAATCAGTGCGCTTATATATTGGCAAGTGCACCAAATCGTTTAAGTAATACCACGGTAAGTGGATATCGTTTCCATGAGTATTAACAGATTGAGGCAAGCAACGTCTAATTAAATCTCTAATTAGATTAATCAAATCTTGTCAAAAGGATTATGGATCTTGAATTAGAAAGACTTATAGCTAAGATTGTTGAAGGCTTCAGAGATGTTTGATTCTTAGGAAGAATAGTGCATGTGTTTCCTTACTTTAATTCATTCAAAAATCTTTCCACAATAAATCATTTAAAATCAAGTTCTAATTCCTTAGTAATTCAATTTTTCTTAACTTAATTAATCGCCAAGCTCTTGGACAACTAATTAAGAGAAGAGGTGAAGAACGGTTTCGATTTTAAGCCACATGTCCCTAGTTGAATTATATATCAGGTGTTAAAGACTAATTTCAAATAATTGAAGATTATAAGATGAGTTTCAAGCTAATTCTGAAATTAAATTGTCCAAAATAATAATAGAATCAAATATAGAATTATAATATTTCCCAATACTTTTTTAACCATAAGTGATAAAGAACGAAACTCAATCTTAAAAAGTAGAAAAGCATGAATTAAAATAAAGAAAACACTCATATTATAAATTCATAGATCAAACATGACTCCTATCCATCAACAATGGAGGTTTAGTTACTCATGATGAATTGAAAATAAAGCAAACGAAGAAGACAAAGATATGAGATCTTGGATTGGGATCCGAAGTTCCTCCTCGGATTCTCTCTTGTGAACCTTGTTCACTTATTTTATATCCTAAGTTCTATCTAAAATTCAAATTCAAAACTAACTCTAATCTTATCTTTAGGAATGATAAGATAAGTAGATAACTACCTACTTAAATTCAAATTAACACTTAACAATAATTCAAATTTAATCTATAAATAAATCCTAACAACCAAATTTTTAACTTTCTAGAAAGAATTAATATTAACAAATCTCTTGAATCTTGAATCTTTCAGATAAGATTAAAGCTTTCCATGATTGCATATTGAAATTGGGCTTTGTAAGTGTTGCATCCTAGGTGTTTTGAAGCTTGGAGTGATGGGCGTTGGCCCAATTGAGATTCCAGGACAAGGAGCACTGGGCTTTGGTGAGGGAGCCGCCAGGCATTGGTAAGGGGAGCCGAACGACGGTGAGCGGATGCCGGACGGCGAGTTTTGTTGTTTTGGGTTTGATTGGGCTTTTTTTGGACTATATTTGTGTTTTCTTGTTAAAAAGTTTTAATTCTTGATTACTTTGAGAACAAAATCTCTTGAAAACACAATAATAATAAAACAACTCCAAATTCTTAATTAGTTTTCTAATTCCACTAGAAAACGTAAGAATTTTGATTAAAATCTAAGAAAACTAATAAAAAAGAAACCTAAAAACTACTATAGATGCCTAGGCATCATGCACGTCATTTATTCTCTCAATATGAAACTGAGAAAATTTATTCAAATCAACACGCAGTGAGAAACATCAAAGTTAACTAATTTGATAGGCAAAACGAGGTCTTTGAAATGTACAAGATGGCTAGCAGTTTGGAGTTTGTAGTAAATTTGTGTCTTTGACATTGTGATTATGGTGAGTTTCAAGTAGATCAAATTCTTTATCGCCATGTCTTTGCCTATTGTGCAAACCAATGCCTGAATTTGAAACCATATGTGTACAGAAAGATCAAAATTAGTATATATGATGGGAAAGATCAAAAGGTGTACAGAACCCATTTCAAGCCACTAGAAAATCTAACATCATGATATGTGCATCAAGGATCAAAATTACTATCCATTCCCCACCTTAAACGAGTGCCAAAGGTTGTCCTAAAAAAATTTGCTTCTTGACTGAGATGGATATGCGTGATCTGTGGTGGTCTTAGGCATTATAAGCTTTATTGAGGTGAAGATCTATGTACTGATCGGATGGTTGATAGTTGTCAACATGTTAACTGGTGCACGAAATTGTGATCATCAACAATGGCGCCAAAAACTTGGTAGCGCTCTCAAACGTGAATCACACTTTGTCACAACTCCGTACAACTAACCAGCAAGTGTACTGGGTCATCCAAGTAATACCTTACGTGAGTAAGGGTCGATAACACGGAGATTGTTGGTATGAAGCAAGCTATGGTCATCTTGTAAATCTCAGTTACGCATATTCAAATGGTTATAATCGTTTTCAAAAATAATGATAAATAAAGCATAAAATAAAGATAGAGATACTTATGTAAATCATTGGTGGAAATTTTAGATAAGTGTATGGAGATGCTTTGTCCTTGTTGAATCTCTGCTTTCCTACTACTTTCCTTCAATTCTTCATACTCTTTTCCATGGCAAGCTGTATGTAGGGCATCACCGTTGTCAATGACTACATCACATCCTCTCAGTGAAAAAGGTCCAAATGCTCTTGTCACAGCACGGCTAATCATCTGTTAGTTTTTGATCATGTCAGAATAGAATCTATTGATTCTTTCGCGTCTGTCACCACACCTAACAATCGCGAGTTTGAAGCTTATCACAGTCATTCAATCCCTGAATCCTACTCGGAATACCACAGACAAGGTTTAGACTTTCCGGATTCTCAAGAATGGCCGCCAATAATTCTAGCTTATACCACGAAGATCCTGATTAAGGAATCCAAGAGATACACGCTCATTCTAAGGTAGAACGGAAGTGGTTGTCAGTCACGCGTTCATAGGTGAGAATGATGATGAGTGTCACAGGTCATCACATTTACCATGTTGAAGTGTAGCGAATATCTTAGAATAAGAATAAGCATGAATTGAATAGAAAATAGTAGTAATTGCATTAATACTCGAGGTACAGCAGAGCTCCACACCCTTAATCTATGATGTGTAGAAACTCCACCGTTGTAAATATATAAGTGATGGTCCAGGCATGGCCGAATGGCCAGCCCTCAAATGTGATCAAAGATGTAAAATCTCAGATGTCTAATATAATAGTAAAAAGTCCTATTTATACTAGACTAGCTACTAGGGTTTACAGAAATAAGTCTAAGTGCAGAAATCCACTTTCGGGGCCCACTTTGGTGTGTGCTTGGGCTGAGCTTGAGCTTTACACGTGCAAAGACTTCTCTTGGAGTTAAACGCCAAGTTGTAACGTGTTTTTGGCGTTTAACTCTGGTTTGTGACGTGTTTCTGGCGTTTTACTCCAGAATGCAGCATGGAACTGACGTTAAACGCTAGTTTGCATCGTCTAAACTCGAACAAAGTATGAACTATTATATTTTGCTGGAAAGTTCTGGATGTCTACTTTTCAACGCTGTTGAGAGCGCACCATTTGAAGTTTTTTAGCTCCAGAAGATCCATTTTGAGTGTAGGGAGGTCAGAATCCAACAACATCAACAGTCTTTTTTCAGCTTGAATCAGATTTTTGCTCAGGCCCCTCAATTTCAGCCAGAAAATACCTGAAATTACAGAAAAACACACAAACTCATAGTAAAGTCCAGAAATATGAATTTTGCATAAAAACTAATAAAAACATCCCTAAAAGTAGCTAGATCCTACTAAAAACTACCTAAAAACAATGCCAAAAAGCGTATAAATTATCCGCTCATCATTAACCTGTCAAGATGCATGCAGAGCTGTATGTTCATTGCAAGATCTATCTCTCATGTTTTATTCCCCAATTCTTATTTTTTGGACCCATTACCACTATGTTATAGCACGCTCCAAGTTTCATAACTTCTTCCAGACGTCTTGATAAAAGCCAAACTGTCTTCTAACCCTATCATTCGGATGCCACTCCACAGCCTCAAAGCATATTAAAGGCACAGTTTGACTCCATAAATCTTCACCGTCATTGATCTCAAGTTGAACAAAATGAGACACAATCTGGTTGGAAATGTATGTGTCTCATACAAGTTGTAAAAATATATCAAAGTTCAAAGTTATAAATACACAATCATCAATTTAATTCAATATAAGTAAAAGTATAAATGACAAAACATGTATCCCGTCTAGAGAAAGATCATCCATCCTTCTCTTAATGTAAGAGATTATCCAATTTTTCTATTGATTAGTGGTGGGTTGATAATCATTCCACCTAATATATCATGTTCATATTAGAAAGTACTTACTATAACATAAATAATTATATTCACATTTTATTTAAATTTTACCTGCAAGTAAGTGGAAAACTGGTATCCATCAACAGAGGCCCTATTGACGACATCCATATCCAAGCCTACACAAGGAGCAATGACATAAGACCATCCATGTCCTTACAATCATACCTTTTTGCTCGACATAATATCGATACATATATGCAAAGCATGCAGAACCCCAACTAAATTTATTAATTTGAGAAAACTCATAAAGCAACAGCAAACACTTCTAGGGCATAGTGATTCCAAACTTGTCACTGAATAATGTTATACCAAATAGTAACATTATGTGACATTTCACATAAATTTCCTTACTCAGTTGGTCAGTCAAATGTTGGCGCCACGTTAGGGTGTGAAACCATACCAACTTGATTCCGCTTTTTTTATGGTCGTTCGGCGTAGGAGCATTACCAAATTGGTTCATGCACCCGTTCTCTAACGCATATTTATTGTGATCAGTTGATCCAGTTGATGGAAAACCATGAGCTCGAAGTTCAAAAATCACGATGACGTCTTCCAAAATAGTTATGCATTTGCTGTGTAAAAGATAAAACGTGTGCGTCTCAAGATGCCACCTTTCAACCAGTGCGTTTATAGTCAGACTGTGAGACATGATCCTCCTAATTTAAGATATATGATAAAATCTGCTTTCTCTTGCTTGTTTTTCCATCTTGATCATATGAGTTTATTTAGTGTAAGTGTCTGTTGTACAAATTTCTTAAACCCTGAAAACAAAAATAATAATTAACATTAACTATAACCAGTCAATAACTACTATTACTAATAATGTAAATTAGTACTCAATTTAATAACAAAGATAATTAATAATTACTAAATTGCTACAAATTCTAATATTGATAATTACTAAATTAATTATTAATTATTAACTACTACTATAAACACAAAAGTTACTTACAAATAAAAGATGTCGATGATATTCTATAATATACTTCTTAGCACGTAATCTCACATTTTTCTATTTTTGTCTTTCCTAAACTCTACAATTAAAAACATATGCACGGTTAATGATAACTCTATCCTATTTATTAGTAATTAATCTTTTATAATTAATATTAAAAACATATATTAAAAATTAATAACAATTTTGGTTTTTTTCTAGCATAACAATTAATAATAATACTATTTTTTAACAAATATTTAATGTAAATCTAAACTAAACCTAGGTAACAACATATGCTAATAATTAATAAAATTATTATTTTTTAATTAAATATTTAAAATAAATGATAATTTATTAAAAAAAATCATAATCGTTAATAATAATTAAGGCTAATATATTTTAATAACTTTTTAAAACCTAAATCACTAAAAAATATATACTAAGAACTATTAAACAAATAATTCTATTTTTAAATACAGTTAATTAAAATAAAATTAAAATTACTAAAATCATGTAATAAAATTAAGTAAATAATATACACTGACCAGAATTAACTAACATTAGTACTACTACTACAGCCACAACAATAAAATCATATTTTTTTAACTACTTCTAATCTAATCGACTAACAACTATTTTATGTAGTACTAATAAATAATAAAATCATAAACTATTTTTTGTAACTTTTAGCATAAAACAACATCGACAACAATAATAATGTTTCGAAGATTATCTGACACGGTAATTTGGATCTAAACGTAAAATTTAGATTCCTTCTAAGACAGCGTTCAACTTATGTTGGTGCTGAGATGCCACTGTCTGAGTTCACCATGAGGAGGACAGAGTGGTACCTAAAAGAGATTTTGATGCCTAAGTTTGCAAGGATTTTAAACAGATTTTCAGTAAATTAGATTCTAAATATACCCGAAGATTTTAGTATATTTATCATAGAAAAAATAACCACGTTTTAGAGTAATTCTACCTTTGATGGTGGATGACTATTCTCTTATTCTTGAAAATTTGTTGAGATCTCTTTTCTAGATAAAGTGGAGAGATAGTAGAAGATATTTTAAGAGTCAATTGCTTATTGAGATAAGTAGGGTAAAACTACATTTTTCGTAACCGACCTCTATGAGGTCGGATAAGTAGAGGAGGTCTTCTTTTTGGATGAACTTTTATTCTTTTTGGGCATAGATTAATATTTTTTGGGTCAGGATATAAACAAATAATAATAATAATAATAATAATAATAATAATAATAATAATAATAATAATAATAATAATAATAATAATAACCCAACAACTAAAAATTTGCTGAAAGTGATGTTGTCGAAGAAAAGAAGACCATAGAAGAAGAACAAATGAGAAAAGAGAAAAATGATGACTCTAAATTAACCTAGGGTGGGAAGAGAGAGAGAAAGAGAGAGTTGTCACATGTCGATCATACAAGGCAAAATTATTACAAAAACACAACCTTCATTTTACAACACTTTTTTTAATACAAATTACACACATAATTTTTCAAATTATTTTTTTAATTAATTGCTATATTAACTAATTTATTAACTAAGTTAATATTGATATAGTATATAATAATATAGATAATTCAAACATCTTTTATTTAACTAAGATTATTTTAAAGCAAAATATCATGTAAGTTAGTTCTATAAGTTCAACCACAGGTTAGAAGTTCTATATAAATTAGTATCATCAATATATCAAAATATCCTTGAGTCTTGTAACTAGAATGTTGTCATCATTTAGGCAATCCTATAAATATGAAAAACCAAAACAAAAATTAGAAACAACATGTAACACTAATAATGATTTTTTTCACTCACTTTTATTCAAAATTGTTAGAAAAATTTTGGCATCGTATCCCTTAAAAATTGGATACACTACAAGAAATTATCAGAATAGCGACCGATTTTAGCGACTGATTTGGTGACCGATATAGAATTTCTAGGCCCAGAAAAAAATTGGTCACTAAATCGGTCACTCAATTATATTCAGTGACCGATTTTAGCGACCAACAAAACTGGTCAGTAATAGCAACCAAATTATACAACCAGAATAAAGTTGGTCGCTAAATTGGTCACTATTTTTTAATTTAGTAACCGAATTAGCAACTAAAATAAGAAAAGAAATGACTTTGGGATTTTTGGCCACAAAATCAGTCGTTTTTTTAATTTAATGACCGATTTTACAATCAATAGAGAAAAGGTGAAAATTTGTTTAGTCACTAATTTGTTCACTAAGGCAATGGTCACTAAATCGGTTGCTAATTGTTAAGATAGCGACCAATTTTAGCGATTAACAAAATTGGTCACTAATAGCAACCGATAAGTTTATTATAAAACTAGAATAAAATCGGTCGCTATTTTTTAATTTAGTAACCGGATTAGCAACCAAAATAAGAGAAGTAACATCTTTGGGATTCTTGGTCACAAAATCTGTCGCTATTTTTTAATTTAGCGAACGATTTTGCAACCGATAGAGAAATAGGATTAAACATTGTTTGGTGGCTAATCCAGTTGCTAAAGCAATGGTCGCTAAATCAGTCACTAATTTAAATAAAATAATATAGTTAATGAAATACCTTCGCAAATCCTAAATTTACCCATTCTCATCTCCTCCAAATAATTACTGAGTTAACCGCCGGAAGCACAACACCGTCTTCTTCATCGCAGCGCCGTCTTCATCATCTTTTGATTACAGTGCCGTCTCCTGAGGTCTCGTTGGCGCCGTTGGCATCGTCTGAGTTCGCAGATCGTCTCATCAGTGTCCAGATCTGACTTTCTCATTGTCATGCCATTCTTTTCGTACTGTTACCTCCTTTGGTCGTTCCGCCTCCTCTGTTCACTCCTTTGTTGTAAATCGTCACCTTGCCGTCCAGATTTGCGGTTGCTCCTTGTCGCATAGTTCATTTCTCACTGCCACCTCCTTTGGTAACTTCTTCTCTGGCAATAACAACAACAAAAACAACAACAATCTCTCTGGTAACTTCTTCTCAAACTAATTTATTTGATATTCTGAGCCTCAAATACATTCATTGATTTGATTTGCTTATACTCCAAGGTTGCTTTCTGATTTCAGATCACTTCCATTTCTTTCTTTTGTTGAAGATTCAGATTTCAGAGGCAACCACCACCACTACCAAAGTCCCATGGTACGCTCCCACACGTACTTCAATTTCGATTAACCTTTATTTTTCTTTTCAGTTATTAGCTCCTCGTTTCAATTCAAATCAATTCAGCTCATTCCATTTTGAATGTTTTGCAGGCCTCCACCTTGCGCCCTTACTTGACGTGCATTCGCAACACCCTTGACGCCGCTATGTGCCTCCAGGTATGTTTTTGCTTTTTCACTTTTTAATTTTTAATTATTATTGTTTATTTTTGTTGTGAAACTAAGAATTATTGTGGTTTTTGGTTGGTTGCACAACTTCCCTTGTCAAGAAGTTGAAAGGCATAACAGGCTTGAGGTTAAGCTCAAGTATGCTTCTCTTACATCTATATTTCACTTTCACACACTCGTTCTTATTGCTGATCTTTATATTCGAATTTTAGCTTTAGAGGAACACAGTATGTATTAACCTATTTTAATCATTGATTAATTATTATCCATATTTGTTAAAAATCATAATTGTCACTGTCTTGTTTATTATTTCTTTTATCAAAGTTTATTTTGTAATGGTAGTTTCATATTTATATTAAATGGTGAATTGTGGATATCAGAATCTAAAGAAAAAAATCACAAGAAGATAGTTGGAATAATAGTAGGAAGCACATTTGCTACAATTTCTAGAATGATAATGATATTGGCCTGTTGTTACATATTTAGAAGAAAGAAGTTAGAAGGTAGATTGCTTAAATGTTAAAATACATTAATTCTCTCTTATGTGATGATACTATTAAATGGTAACATTTATTTTACTTAATAATTTACCCTCTTTAAGTTGTTTTGTCATAATTTCCTTTAAATAATAAATTGTTATAACTTATAAGCAGATACCAGATATGAGATTGAGAGCTAGTGAGATTGTTGTTTCATCTTATCAAGAATAAATGAGTGTAAGTAGGTTGTTATTAAATTTTGGTGAAAGAGATTCTGAATCATTTAAAAGAACATTGGCATTGTAGCTTGTGCTTCTTTATTCATCTTGGTTAAAATTGATTATGATTCCTACATATGCAGGCATTGGTTGAGTCATTAGACTTTATAATTGACACTGCATCTCATAATCACTCTTTTGATCCTTACATATTTCTTCTGAAAACATGTGGTGTCTTAGTCTTAGTTGGGGTTCCAAGTGAAATCAAATTAAGCCCAGGAAGCCTTATTGGTGGTATGTTGCTTCTGAATTATGAAAAAAGAAATTGTTGTAATGACAAACTTTAATTTATATTGAAGCAATGAAACTTTGAATGTGCATTATTTGTGGTTTACAGGGATGCGAAGCATTTCCAGAAGTGCATTAGGAGAAATAAAATATACCCAAGAGATAATTGATTTATGTGCTGAAAAGGAGATTTATCCAAATATAGAAGTGATTTCCATTGAATATGCTAATAAAGCTTTTGAAAGGATCACAAACAAAGATGTCAGGTATAGGTTTGTGATAGACATTGAAAATTCTCAAAAAAATAATGATAAATCAGTAGAATAATTAAAGTTCAGGACTGTTATGTATTTACTGTTGAATAGTTTCTTATTAGTAATTAATGAGTTGAGTGAGGAATTTCAAATTTTA
Organism: Arachis duranensis; assembly: GCF_000817695.3. NCBI lineage: Eukaryota > Viridiplantae > Streptophyta > Magnoliopsida > Fabales > Fabaceae > Arachis > Arachis duranensis. The sequence continues at coordinate 59,192,440 of NC_029773.3, forward strand.
AATGCTATAGTAGAGAACAATAGTTGCTAGATTGGAAAAGTAAACATTTATTTAATATACATTAGAACTTAGAATAGGTCTAAAACAAAAGATTAAATAATTTGGAAATTTCACATTAGAACTTAGAATATAATTGATATGAACCAATTTTTTGTAATAGTTTGGAACATTTGTGCATTTGCTATAATTTGTAGTACTTTCATGTATTTAGTGAACATTAATTTTTAAAGTTCTTGTGATGTATTTCATTTGATGTTGATATATTATTTTAATGTAAAAGCGATTGTCATCATTGCTGTATAAGGATCCTATAATTATAGAAAGACGTGGTGCCTTTGAAAGATGTTCGAGTTATACCAGAGTGTACAGGCTGAGATAGATGTAGTTGCTTGGTCTAGGTAGATATTGAATAGAGCAGAGTTATGTTGTTCATGAATTATGTTTACCATTTTTTAGTCTAAATTGTGGATCATAAATTAGATGTATTTAGAAATTTTTTATATTTTAAATTTTATATTTCTATATAGACATTGTGAATGTTTTTGGTATTTATTTGAAAAATTGATCGATGTTTGATTCCTTTTATATTTTGTGAAAATATAATTATTTATGAAAATTAAGTTTTAGATCAGAAACAGCGACCGATTTAGATTTTTAGTTCCGAAATTAGCGACCGATTTTAGATTTTCAAATCAGGCATAGATGACTGATTTAGCGACCGATTTCATCGGCGTCCGATTTAGCAATCGAAAAGTTGGTTGTTATTTAGCGACCGATTTAGTGGAGAAAAATTTGGTCACCATTTAGCGACCAATTACGATAGCGACTGATTTAACGACTGATACTCTTTGGTGAGGGTTTGATGGCCTTGTTCAAAAATCAGTCGCTAACAGTTAGCGACTAAAGTTGGTCGCTATTTTTTAATTAGTGACTAAGGTTTTAGCGACCACCAAAATCGGTCGCTAAATCGACTGATATTCTGGTAATTTTTTGTAGTGATATTTCCATCGTCTACGATTCTATAAAAAATAACTAATTAATCACCCATTTCTCAATCATTACAGAACTAATTATATCAAACTAAATATTAGGACATTTTTCATTTAGCAACCATAACACAACCAATATGAAATAAATAGATCCAAATGCAATTAAACATACTAATAATGTATTAACCATGTATTAATATGCATTAAAACCATAATCAATTCCACATGCACCTTAAATTGCCTAACTATTTCTATTGTCAAAACGCGCTATCAAAGAACTCTTTCTCTTGGCCTGTTCGTTGTTCTTCAAGTTTTTCTTTGAGCACATTTAGCACTAGCTATCCCCAATCTAGCACTTTAAAAACACATGATGCTCTAACAATCCGTATTTTTGAAATATCTATTATAGATTATTTATGACTTATTTTATTAATATGAACTTATTATCTTTAGAGGACTATTTCATTAAAAGTAATTACATTAATTTTATAATATTGAAATTTAAATATGATTTATTCTATTAGTTTGAACTATGTATTAAAAATTATTTTAATAGGAAAAATTAAATTAATTTTATAATTATTATTATCATTTTTGAGTTTGAATTAATTAAGATTATTATATAATTTTGTTATAATAAGATATTTTACAAAATTAAAATTATAATTTTAGTAATCTATTAATAATGAACATTTTATAATTTAGTTTGGGTAATAAATATTTCAAGTTTAAAAATTTGCCAGTACGAGTAAATATCGGTACTTTTTAATGGACTTAAAATTGCTAATGCATATATTTTCTATCCTTATAATCATTATGTTATTAATGTAATTTATGTTAGTAACTTATATATATTTATATCTATATATTATTATTTGTATTTTAGTATATCTAGATTTTGTAATTATCCATTTAAGATATTTATAACTTAAATTGCTAACTTAGCAGCTTATAATCGTGACACCCAATCCCACCCTCGACACATAATCATCATTATCACCATTTGTCACTTGAACAAAAATTGATAATCATCTAATCTCATCATGACCGAACAAGAATTTGGAAGAAAAAGAAAGAAAGAATCGAGAGAGAGAACGTGAACTCCATGGCTATCCTCCTTCCGAGCTTGATTTCTTGAGCTTCGTAATTCTAATAAAAAAAATTTAAACCAATTAAAATATTTGTATCTTCCTCCTTTTCACGTTGACATCACTTTTGTTTTGAAAAAATCGACAGTGAAGTTTCCTCCTTCCCTTGGTGGCTTGGCTGAATTGAAGGTCATAGTGGAGTAGCCAATTTTTGACGTTTTCTTCTTCAATTTCTTAGTCAGAGATTTTCCTTAAAGCTTCGGTTGTTGTGTTTGTCATACGAATGTAGGATTTGATAATTTTGTAATAATTAAATATGTTCTTGATGTGTGATTGTTGATTTGATGATTATTGTTTAAAATTGTATGAGTTTATGCTTTATTTTTGTTGAAAATTTGATGATTAATGAGATTTATGATTTGGTTAACAAGAAAAGCCCATGACCGAGTTGTTATTGATGAATTTGGAGCTGATCTCAAGTATGATTTAATGAAAATTTTGACAAAAATTTGGTGGTTGGAAGGTTCAAGTGAACTCTGTGAAAATTTGGTAACCGAAAAGTTCGAAAACAGATTTAAAATCAAGTATTCATTTTAGAAGATCACAAGAAAAGATTTCAATTTTAAGAAGGAGTGTTTGTCACTAACATAAATTATTTTCGAGTATGAAAATATAATTTGATAAAAGATCGGGGTTAAAAATAGTAATTATATAAATTTTGCTGGTATTTTGAGTAATAAGAGTTCAGGGGTGAAATAGACATTTTATAAAAGTTCAAGGTTGTTGTTAGAAATATGAAGTTAAATTAGTAATTTTATAAAATATTGGATTAAAAAATAAAATATTTAAAAGCTTGATATTTAAAACAGAATTTCTAAAATTTAAGATTAAAGCCTTACAAACTGGTTTTTTATATTAAAATTGGATATTACTCATCTTTAATCAATATTATTACTTATAATAATTTAACAAATATATTTTTATTATTATATTTATATTAAATTTATTATTTATATTAAATAAGAAAGAAAGATAAAACAATAAGATTTTCTAAAAACATTAGAAAGACAAAGTAAAGAATCTTATGATTTTTGTTCCGAGGGTTACCTAAAACTGAAGGTCGATCTCGGATGAGATCTTCTGATGGGGTCGGAACTGCTAAATTTGACTTGCTGGATCTAGTGGTGCTGCGGATCCTTGATCACCAGAGAGTGGTGGTACCTGCAAAAGACTCCAATGCTTATGTTAGCACGTTCTTTAGACAGGATTTTGTGTAGAATCAGAGTATGAGTTATACCTGGGTGCTCTAGTGTATTTATAGTAGTGTGAAGTAACCTTTCTTGAGATAAGTTAGTTATCTTATCTTATCTTTGAGTGAAGTCATCTTATCTTTTAGGCCAGCCGCCTTTGAAGTGGGCCGCATCCTTTTATTTGGGCCTACTTGGGGCTCTATGGCATTTTGGCCGAGCTCTTTGAAGAGAGGTCGGTGTCGACCAACCCTTATAAGAGGTCGGTGTCGACCAACCTTTATAAGAGGTCGACTGTTTTGGTCTTTATCCGAACCGGCTTGCCTAGCTTGACCAATGGTATGAACAGTGCTCCTGCTCGAGTTTCGATCTTCCCTTGAGGTTGTGCTTTCCAGCCTCGATCCCTTAGGGGAGTCATGTTCGAGCATCTTGGTCCAAGCTGTGCTTCTGTTGGCGAGTTTTACGCTAAGTTTAAATACGAAGCGTTTTTTGTTTTTTGCCTCTTTTGTCGCATTCGTTTCTCTTGGGAATACGCACGGGCCTTTAATGCTCCTTGATTGGGCTTTACATTTTGTTCTTTGCCGTTTCTTTTTCCTCTTGTAACTTCGTTTGAAAATCAAAGGAGAGGTTTTCACCTTTAGTTTTTAGTTTCCTTCTGTTTCATTTTGACCTTGCCACTACGCTCGCTTCGCTAAAATTTACCCTTGTGTTGTGCATTTCTTTGCTCAGCGAAAAGAAGCTTCCTTTCCTTCGTCGAAAAGGCCGTTCCTTCTTTGGCTTTTTGGGGCTTTTCTTGACTCTATCGTGCTCACTCCTTCTCTGTCGCACAGGTCGGTGCTCTTCCCTTATCTTCTGATATTTATGTTTCTTTCGTGCTTTGTATGCTTTGTTTGTCATTGCTCCCATCGCTTTTCATCCTTGCATGCCTTCTTTTTATACAAAGTTTGTTGCTTTTTTTTTCTGGAAGATCTTAATGGAAAAATATTGAAACTTTCTGCATGTCTTTGTCTTTGTTCAGTATTTAAATTGCACTTTCTGCATGTCTTTGTCTTTGTTCAGTATTCAAATTGCGACCCTTTTTGGCGAAGGGGCTAGGGTTTCCATTAGGATCTTGATTATTTCATTGATTTTCCTGTGTGCTTGTGTGCTTGTATCTTCATTGCCTCCATAGGGTGCCCCTGGTCTTTGTTAGTGATTTTTGTAAAACCTGGGGTGCCCTTTTGCTGCGATGTTCCTTGTGCACTAGTTTCCTTACTCTCTGTTTTTTGTCCGAGTTGTATCGGTAGTGACCTATTTTTTTTATTTCTTACTGTAGGGATAGTTGGTCTATGTCTTCAAGAAAAAATATTGTCGAGATGTCTTCAATAGTTCCTGCTGGTATGGCCGATTGGCTGGATTCGATAGTTCTGATGTGTGTGACCGTAGCTGATCCCGAGTACTGTGTAAGGCTTAGGAGGTTCCATAGGATTTGTAGCAATAGGGATGATGAGAAGAATTACGAACTGGTGTCGCCTGACCTTGAGGAGAGGGTTTGTTTCCCTTCTTTAACTCAGGGAGAACGGCCTTTTTTCTATGCTTATGACTACTTTTTAGCCAGCTGAATATAACCATTCTATTTACTGCTTTTGAGACCGACCTGCTGTGGTCTTGTTATGTGGCCTCTTCTCAGCTCCATCCGAACTCATGGGGTTTTATAAAGATTTTTCAACTGTTGTGACAAGAATTGGGTGTCCGACCTACCGAAACTTTCTTTTTGTGTTGACAAAGCCTGGAGTATCTAAGAAGAAAGCTTCTTGGATTTCATTCCGAGTTACTCAAGGGAAAAGAGTGTTCTCTATGTTTGATGAGTCCTTTAGGGACTTTAAGTATTACTATTTCAAAGTTTGAGCTGTTGAGGGTGTTCACCCTTTTTTCTTAGATGAGAATGATAAGCCCACCTTCCTTTTAAGTTGTCAAGAAAATGTAGTAGTGGTCAAATATCCTTAGGAGAGTCTGAGTGAAGTAGAACAAGCTTTAGTAGGTGTTTTAAAGGAGCACTGGGGAGAGCCTCCTTACTTGGATACGAAGAGGTTTCTAAGTGATCCTTCCCTTATTTGTGCGAAACTAGGTAGTGTTTGACTTTTTTCAGATAGTTCTCTTTGATTTGATTGTAAATTTTATCCCTTTATGTCATTGTGACTTATTTTCTTGGCTTCCTTTTCAGAGATGGTAAAGTCTTCAAACTCCATGAAGGCCTTCCAGAGGGCCAAGAAGGCGTCAGCTACCCAGAACTTGTCTGCAAAGACATCGGGGGAAGGGTCTTCTCAGGTATCCCCAAGGAACCGACTTCTGACTCTCAGGGGCCGAGAAAGATCATCCTGATCCCTAGAGTTCGGGTAGCTTCATCTGATCCATCTCAGGCAACTTCTGGCCCTGTGTCTTCTCCTAATGCTGCAAGCCCGCCTCTCAAGCGGCAAAAAACAGTTGGGACACATAATCTGAATGACAAAGATTTTGATAGTGTTGGTTTTGCTATAGAATTGATATCTCGTCATGGAAAAGTTCCCCTGGATGACGTCTCCATCCTTCGCCACCTTGATTTCATTACTAGCAGCGGTATTCGGATGGCCAACATTGGTGCGGCCTTATTTCGAGTTATCCGAGACTCCCTAGTTTATGCGACTAAGGGTTTTCTGGAGAAGGCCAAGGCTGAGTTTGATAGGGTGAAGGGTCTAAAGGATGAGCTAAATGCTAGGGTGGCCAAGCTGGAAATTGATATGGAAAAGGAGAAGGAGCATGCTACGAGGGTAGAAGTCACTGCTAATTTGGCCGAGGAAGCTGCAAAAAAGTATAAGGAGAGCTATACCCGAACCTACGGCAATTTGCTAGAAGTTAAGGAGAGGCTTCAATCTGCCCAGGATGATTACGCCGAGCTTCAGGGACACATGGTAAGTAGTATGACCGATATGTTCGAGATCCTGAAGGCTCAGATCCAAATTATAGCTCCTGAGGCCGACCTCTCTTTGTTTAGCATGGACAATATAGTGGAGGATGGCAAGATTGTGCCTGCCCCTGATGATGATGAGGGTCTTCCTCTTGTGACACCAGGGAAAGCCTCAGTAGCTTTAGCTTCTTCCATCCCTTCAGAGGTAGACCATTGGTGCACGAAATTGTGATCAATACTTTTCAAAACTCTAATAATCCCTAGTAATGGCCCCAAAGACTTGGTGCTCACTACCATGGCATAAACACAACTTCGCACAACTAACCAGCAAGTGTACTGGGTCGTCCAAGTAATAAACCTTACGCGAGTAAGGGTCGATCCCACAGAGATTGTTGGTATGAAGCAAGCTATGGTCACCTTGTAAATCTTAGTCAGGCAAACTCAAATGGGTATGGTGATAAACGAATAAAGCATAAGGATAAAGATAGAGATACTTATGTAATTCATTGGTAGGAACTTCAGATAAGTGTATGAAGATGCCTTCCCTTCCGTCTCTCTGCTTTCCTACTGTCTTCATCCAATCCTTCTTACTCCTTTCCATGGCAAGCTTAAGCAAGGGTTTCACCGTTGTCAGTGGCTACCTCCCATCCTCTCA
>NC_029773.3:59205832-59208104 GCF_000817695.3 Arachis duranensis
CTTACAGCAAAAGGGAATAGCATAAGTCTGTAGACCTTAGGGTCAACCCCATTAGTCTTGACAGTGTCACAGATTTGCAAGAATTCAGCTAAAAACTGATGAGGATCTTCCATTGGAAGTCCATGGAACTTGCAATTCTGTTGCATTAGAGAGACTAATTGAGGCTTAAGCTCAAAGTTGTTTGCTCCAATGGCAGGGATAGAGATGCTTCTCCCATAGAAATCGGGAGTAGGTGCAGTGAAGTCACCCAGCACCTTCCTTGCATTGTTGGCATTGTTGTTGTTTTCGGCTGCCATGGGTTCTTCTTCTTTGAAGATTTCTGTTAGGTCCTCTACAGAGAGTTGTGCTTTGGCTTCTCTTAGCTTTCTCTTCAAGGTCCTTTCAGGTTCAGGAGCAGCCTCAACAAGAATGCTTTTGTCTTTGCTCCTGCTCATAAGAAAGAGAAGGGAACAAGAAAATGTGGAATCCTCTATGTCACAGTATAGAGATTCCTTTAGGTGTCAGAGGAAAAGAAAAGTAGAAGACAAGAGTAGAAAATTCAAACTTATCAAAGGAGATGGAGTTCGAATTTTGCATTAGGGAATAGTGTTAGTCCATAAATAGAAAGATGTGAGAAGAAGGGAAGTAATTTTCGAAAATTAAGTAAAAGATTTTGAAAACATTTTTGAAAAATTTTAAGAATTTTCGAAAATGAAAGTGAAAAAGAAATCAGGTGATTTTTGAAAAAGATTTTGAAGTTAGAAATCAGAAAGATTTGATTGAAAATTATTTTGAAAAAGATGTGGTTAAGAAAATATGATTGATTTTAAAAAGATGTGATTGAAAAGATATGATTAGAAGATATGATTAGTTTAAAAAGATGTGATTGAGAATATATGTTTTGAAAAACATTTTTAAAAAAGATTTGATTTTAAAAATTAATGACTTGACTAACAAGAAAAGATATGATTCAAACATTAAACCTTTCTCAACAGAAAAGGCAACATACTTGAAATGTTGAATCAAATCATTAATTGATAGCAAGTATTTTTAAAAATAGAAAGAAATTGATTTTGAAAAAGATTTGATTGAAAAGATTTGGTTTGAAAAAGATTTGATTTTGAAAAACTTTGAAAACTTGAAAAAAATTTGCATTGAAAACAAAATCTTCCCTCTTGTGCCATCCTGGCGTTAAACGCCCAGAATGGTGCACATTCTGGCGTTTAACGCCCAAAACACTACCTTTTTGGGCGTTAAACGCCCAACCAGGTGCCCTGGCTGGCGTTTAAACGCCAGTATGTCCTTCTTCACTGGGCGTTTTGAACGCCCAGCTTTTTCTGTGTAATTCCTCTGCTGTATGTTCTGAATCTTCAGTTCCCTGTATTATTGACTTGAAAAGACACAAATTAAAAATATTTTTGGATTTTTAAAAGTGAGGAATAATCAAAATGCAACTAAAATCAAATAATAATGCATGCAAGACACCAAACTTAGCAATTTGTATACTACTGACACTAACAAAATGAGAATGCATATGAGACACACGAAAAAAAACACTCAAGTCAAGAGAATTCAAAGATTAGAGTAAGAAATCATCAAGAATTATTTGAAGATCCTTAAGACACATGAATGAATGCATGCAATTGACACCAAACTTAACATGAGACACTAGACTCAAACAAGCAATTTTTTTGGGATTTTATGATTTTGTAAATTTTTTTTTGTGTTTTTCGAAAATTAAGTGGAAAAAAGTATCAAAATTCTTAATGAGAATTCCAGGAATCATGCAATGTTTAGTCTAAGACTCCGGTCCAGGAATTAGACATGGCTTCACAGCCAGCCAAGCTTTCAAAGAAAGCTTCGGTCCAAAACACTAGACATGGCCAATGGCCAGCCAAGCTGATGAGCGGATAATTTATACGCTTTTTGGCATTGTTTTTATATAGTTTTTAGAAAGTTTGAGCTACTTTTAGGGATGTTTTCATTAGTTTTTATGTTAAATTCACATTTCTGGACTTTACTATGAGTTTGTGTGTTTTTCTGTGATTTCAGGTAAATTCTGGCTGAAATTGAGGGACTTGAGCAAAACTCTGAAGAAGGCTGACAAAAGGACTGCTAATGCTGTTGGAATCTGACCTCCCTGCACTCGAAATGGATTTTCTGGAGCTACAGAACTCCAATTGGCGCGCTCTCAACGGCGTTGGAAAGTAGACATTCAGGGCTTTCCAGCAATATATAATAGTCCATACTTTATTCGAAGAATGACGACGTAACTTGGCGTTAAACGCCAAGT
>NC_029773.3:59211185-59212437 GCF_000817695.3 Arachis duranensis
ATGTTCAAACCTTCAAACAAAAAGATGGTGAATCCCTCTATGAAGCTTGGGAAAGATACAAGCAGCTGACCAAAAGATGTCCATCTGACATGTTTTCAGAATGGACCATTTTAGATATATTCTATTATGGTCTCTCTGAATTTTTGAAAATGTCACTGGACCATTCTGCAGGTGGATCTATTCACCTGAAGAAAACGCCTGAAGAGGCTCAAGAACTCATTGACATGGTTGCAAACAACCAGTTCATGTATACCTCTGAGAGGAATTCTGTGAATAATGGGATACCTCAGAAGAAAGGAATTCTTGAAATTGATGCTCTGAATGCCATATTGGCTCAGAACAAAATGTTGACTCAACAGGTCAACATAATCTCTCAAAATCTGAATGGGCTGCAACATGCATCCAACAATACTAGAGAGGCAGCTTCTGAAGAAGCTTATGATCCTGAGAACCCTGCCATGGCAGAGGTTAATTACATGGGTGAACCATATGGAAACACCTATAACCCATCATGGAGAAATCATCCAAATTTCTCCTGGAAGGATCAACAAAAGCCTCAACAAGGCTTTAATAATGGTGGACGCAATAGGCTGAACAATAGTAAGCCATATCCATCATCTTCTCAGCAACAGACAGAGAACTTTGAACAAAATACTTCTAATTTAGCTAATATAGTCTCTGATCTGTCAAAGGCTACTTTCAGTTTCATGAATGAAACCAGATCCTCCATTAGAAATTTGGAGGCACAGGTGGGCCAGCTGAGTAAGAAAGTCATTGAAACTCCTCTGGTAGCGCGAAATTGTGAACATTACTTAGAAACTCCTCCCAATACTCTCCCAAGCAATACAGAAGAAAACCCAAAAGGAGAGTGCAAGGCCATTGATTTAATCAAAGTGGCCAAATGCTTAGGGGAGGAGGAGGACGAAAATCCTAATGAGGAAGACCTCCTGGGATGTCCTTCAAGCAAGAAGGAGTTTCCTATTAAGGATCTTGAGGAATCTGAGGCTCATACAGAGACCATAGAGATTCCACTAAACCTCCTTCTGCCATTTATGAGCTCTGAAGAATATTCATCCTCTGAAGAGAATGAAGATGTGACTGGAAAGCAAGTTGCTCAATACTTGGGAGCTATCATGAAGCTGAATGCCAAGCTGTTTGGTAAGGAGACTTGGGAAAGTGAACCTCCCTTGCTCATTAGTGAACTAGATACTTGGATTCAGAAAACTCTACCTCAAAAGAAACAAGATCCTGG
>NC_029773.3:59212541-59213032 GCF_000817695.3 Arachis duranensis
TATGCCACTCTCTGTAATGGAGAAGCTGGGGATCATTGAGGTACAACCTGCCTTGTTTTCATTACAATTGGCAGATAAGTCTTTGAGACAAACTTATGGAATGGTAGAGGACGTTTTAGTAAAGGTTGAAGGCCTTTACATCCCTGCTGATTTCATAATCCTAGACACTAGGAAGGAAGATGATGAATCCATCATCCTATGAAGACCTTTCCTAGCCACAGCAGAAGCTGTGATAGATGTCAACAGAGGAGAGTTAGTCCTTCAATTGAATGGGGACTACCTTGTGTTTAAGGCACATGGCCATCCCTCTATGACAGAAGAGAGTAAGCATGAAGAGCTTCTCTCAGTTCAGAGTCAAGAAGAGCCCACACAGTCAAACTCTAAGTTTGGTGTTGTGAGGCCACAACCAAACTCTAAGTTTGGTGTTAAGACCCCATATCCAAACTCTAAGTTTGGTGTGGACAACTATACAACATTGACCTGATCACCTT
>NC_029773.3:59213846-59214507 GCF_000817695.3 Arachis duranensis
GAGCAACAAAGGCAAGGAAGGGACATAGAAGAGTTGAAGAACATCATTGGTCCTTCAAGAAGAAGATGCCACTAAAGGTGGATTCATTCCTTGTTCTTTATTTTCTTTCTGTTTTCGGTTTTTAATATTGTGTTTATATATGTTTTGTGTCTTTACTTCATGATCATTAGTATGTAACCATGCCTTCAAGCTATGAATAAAATCCATTAATCCTTCACTTCTCTTAAATGAAAAATGTTTTAATTCAAAAGAACAAGAAGTACATAGATTTCGAATTTATCCTTGAATTTAATTTAATTATATTGATGTGGTGGCAATACTTTTTGTTTTCTGAATGAATGCTTGAACATTGCATATTTTTGATCTTGTTGTTTATGAGTGTTAAAATTGTTGGCTCTTGAAAGAATGATGAACAAAGAGAAATGTTATTGATGAACTGAAAAATTCATGAATTGATTCTTGAAGCATGAAAAAGCAGTGAAAAGCAAAAGCTTGTGCGAAAAAAAAAATGGCGAAAAAAAAAATATAGAAAGAAAAAGCAAGCAGAAAAAGCCAATAGCCCTTAAAACCAAAAGGCAAAGGTAAAAAGGATCCAAGGCTTTGAGCATCAATGGATAGGAGGGCCCAAGGAAATAAAATCCAAGCCTAAGCGGCTAAATCA
>NC_029773.3:59214607-59215350 GCF_000817695.3 Arachis duranensis
TGAGCCACCACGTGTTTGGAGCCATTACCGGGGATTATGAGAGTTGTGAAAAAGTAATGTTCACAATTTCGCGCTACCAAGCAATACAGAAGAAAATCCAAAAGGAGAGTGCAAGGCCATTGATTTAATCAAAGTGGCCGAATGCATAGAGGAGGAGGAGGACGAAAATCCTAGTGAGGAAGACCTCCTGGGACGTTCCTCAAACAAGAAGGAGTTTCCTATTAAGGATCCTGAGGAACCTGAGGCTCACCTAGAGACCATAGAGATTCCATTAAATCTCCTTCTGCCATTCATGAGCTCTGAAGAATATTCATCCTCTGAAGAGGATGAAGATGTGACTGGAGAGCAAGTTGCTCAATATCTAGGAGCTATCATGAAGCTGAATGCCAAGCTATTCGGTAATGAGACTTGGGAAAGTGAACCTCCCTTGCTCATTAGTGACTTAGATACTTGGATTCAGGAAACTCTACCTCAAAAGAGACAAGATCCTGGCAAATTCTTAATACCTTGCACCATAGGCACCATGAGCTTTGAAAAAGCTCTATGTGATCTGGGATCAGGGATAAATCTGATGCCACTCTCTGTAATGGAGAAGTTAGGAATCATTGAGGTACAACCTGCCTTGTTCTCATTACAATTGGCAGACAAGTCAGTAAGACAAACTTATGGAATAGTAGAGGACGTGCTAGTGAAGGTTGAAGGCCTTTACATCCCTGCTGATTTCATAATCCTAGATACTAGGA
>NC_029773.3:59215812-59216683 GCF_000817695.3 Arachis duranensis
CTCATAAAATTCAAATTCAATTTCCCACCCTTTCCCACCCAAAATGGCCGAACTCCCACCCCCCTCTCCCTATAAATACCTCTCCTTTCTTCTTATTTTTCACACAACACAAACCCCTTCTTCTCTCCTATAGCCGAACCCACTCTTCTCCCTCTCTACCAAAATTCTCTTCTTCTTCTTCTACTCTTCTTTTCTTTTTTTGCTCGAGGACGAGCAACGTTTAAGTTTGGTGTGGTAAAAAGCCTAAGCTTTTTATTTTTCATTCACCATCAATGGCACCTAAGACCGGAGTTTCCTCAAGAAAAGGAAAAGGGAAGGCAAAAGCCTCTTCCACCTCCGAGTCATGGGAGATGGAGAGATTCATCTCAAGGGTGCATCAAGACCACTTCTATGAAGTTGTGGCCTTGAAGAAGGTGATTCCCGAGGTCCCTTTCAAACTCAAAAAGAATGAGTATCCGGAAATCCGACATGAGATCCAAAGAAGAGGGTGGGAAGTCATAACCAACCCCATGCAACAAGTCGGAATATTGATGGTTCAAGAGTTCTATGCCAATGCATGAATCACTAGGAACCATGATCAAAGTATGAACCCGAATCCAAAGAACTACATCACAATGGTTCGGGGGAAATACTTAGATTTCAGTCCGGAAAATGTGAGGTTGGCGTTTCATCTACCCATGATGCAAGGTGATGAACGCCCCAACACAAGAAGGGTCAACTTTAATCAAAGGTTGGACCAAGTACTAATGGACATTTGTGTGGAAGGAGCTCAATGGAAAAGAGACTCCAAAGGCAAGCCAGTTCAACTAAGAAGACTGGACCTCAAGCCTATAGCTAGAGGATGGTTGGAGTTCATCCAAAGATCCATCAT
>NC_029773.3:59217732-59218166 GCF_000817695.3 Arachis duranensis
TAATTACAAAAGAACAAGAAGTACTTGGATTTCAAATTTTATCTTGAAATTAGTTTAATTATTTTGATGTGGTGGTAATAATTTTTGTTTTCTGAATGAATGAATGAACAGTGCATATGTCTTTTGATATTGTTGTTTATGAGTGTTAAAATTGTTGGTTCTTGAAAGAATGATGAACAAAGAGAAATGTTATTGATGATCTGAAAAACATCATGAAATTGATTCTTGAAGCAAGAAAAAGCAGTAAAAAAAAAAGAGAAAAGGCGAAAATTTTAAAGCAAGGATCCAAGGCTTTGAGCATTAATGGATAGGAGGGCCCAAGGAATTAAAATCCAGGCCTAAGCGGCTAAATCAAGCTGTCCCTAACCATGTGCTTGTGTCATGAAGGTCCAAGTGAAAAGCTTGAGACTGAATGGTTAAAGTCGTGATCCAAA
>NC_029773.3:59218927-59220550 GCF_000817695.3 Arachis duranensis
ATGGGGGCTGGCCATTCGGCCATGCCTGAACTCTTTGCTTATGTATTTTCAATGGTGGAGTTTCTGCACACCATAGATTAAGGGTGTGGAGCTCTGCTGTACCTCAAGTATTAATGCAATTCTATTTTCTTTTATTCAAATCTCTCTTATTCTTATTCCAAGATATTCATTCGTACCCAAGAACATGATGAATGTGATGAGTCAAATTACCCTCATCATTATTCTCACTTATGAATGTATGTGATTGACAACCACTTCCGTTCTACATGCAATAGCGCTTGAATGTGTATCTCTTAGATTCCCCAACAGAATCTTCGTGGTATAAGCTAGATAGATGGCGGCATTTATGAGGATCCGGAAAGTCTAACCTTGTCTGTGGTATTCCAAGTAGGATCCTGGGAATCCGGAAAGTCCAACCTTGTCTGTGGTGTTCCGAGTAGGATTCCGGTAATGAATGACTGTGACGTGCTTCAAACCTGTAACCTGTTGGGCGTTAGTGACAGACGCAAAAGAGGGATTCTATTCCAGTAGGGGAGGGAACCAACCGGTGATTAGCCGTACTGTGACAGAGTGCGTGAGCATTAGTTTTTATTGCGAGGATGGGATGTAGCCATCAGCCATGGGTGATGCCTCCAGACGATTAGCCGTGCGACTGACAACCGCATAGGATCATTTTCCCGAGAGGATGAAAGTAGCCACAGTTGATGGTGAACCCCTATACAAAGCTTGCCATGGAAAGGAGTAAGAAGGATTGAAGAGAAGCAGTAGGAAAGCAGGCGTCCTTGGGCTCTACAGCATCTCCATCCGCTTATCTGAAATTCTCACCAATGAATCTGCATAAGTCTTCTATCCCTTTTATTATTCCTTTTTATTTCTTTATTCCAATAATCCTAATTCCCCTTTTTTCTGCCTAACTGAGATTTGCAAGGTGACCATAGCTTGCTTCATACCAACAATCTCTGTGGATTCGACCCTTACTCACGTAAGGTTTATTACTTGGACGACCCAGTACAATTGCTGGTTAGTTGAACGGAGTTGTGAATTCAACCAGTGCCATAATAAAGTTTTCATTCAAAATCCAAAGAACGCGAATCACAATTTCGTCCACCACAAGCCTTAGCAGATCACTGCTCCAAAAGCAAGATTGATAAAAATCAATAAGCTCTTGTGATGATAAGTTGAAACCTCGGTCCAATGAAATTAGACATGGCTTCACAGCCAGCCAGACTTCAACAAATCATCATGAAACTCTAGAATTCATCTTCAAGAATTTCGAAAAAAAAAATACCTAATCTAAGCAACAAGATGAACCGTCAGTTGTCCAAACTCAACAATCCCCGGCAACGGCGCCAAAAACTTGGTGCTGTTGCCGGATCAGAAATTTAGCACTGATGTTACCGGACCAAAAGCTTGCCGAAAACTCGAACAATCCCCGGCAACGGCGCCAAAAACTTGGTGCACGAAATTGTGATCAATACTTTTCAAAACTCTAATAATCCCTAGTAATGGCCCCAAAGACTTGGTGCTCACTACCATGGCATAAACACAACTTCGCACAACTAACCAGCAAGTGTACTGGGTCGTCCAAGTAATAAACCTTACGCGAGTAAGGGTCGATCCCAC
>NC_029773.3:59220879-59221066 GCF_000817695.3 Arachis duranensis
ACGGCACGGCTATCCATCTGTCGGTTCTCGATCAGGCCGGAATAAAATCCAGTGATTCTTTTGCGTCTGTCACTAATGCCCCGTCCTCAGGAGTTTGAAGCATGTCACAGTCATTCAATCATTGAATCCTACTCAGAATACCACAGACAAGGTTAGACCTTCCGGATTCTCTTGAATGCCGCCATCT
>NC_029773.3:59221433-59279384 GCF_000817695.3 Arachis duranensis
TGTGCTTGGGCTGAGCATTGATGCATTTTCGTGTAGAGACTCTTCTTGGAGTTAAACGCCAGCTTTTGTGCCAGTTTGGGCGTTTAACTCCCACTTTGGTGTCAGTTCCGGCGTTTAACGCTGGGATTTCTGAAGGTGACTTTGTATGCCGGTTTGGGCCATCAAATCTTGGACAAAGTATGGACTATCATATATTTCTGGAAAGCCCAGGATGTCTACTTTCCAACGCCGTTGAGAGCGCGCCAATTGGGCTTCTGTAGCTCCAGAAAATCCACTTCGAGTGCAGGGAGGTCAGAATCCAACAGCATCTGCAGTCCTTTTTAGTCTCTGAATCAGATTTTTGCTCAGGTCCCTCAATTTCAGCCAGAAAATACCTGAAATCACAGAAAAACACACAAACTCATAGTAAAGTCCTGAAAAGTGAATTTTAACTAAAAACTAATAAAAATATACTAAAAACTAACTAGATCATACTAAAAACATACTAAAAACAATGCCAAAAAGCATACAAATTATCCGCTCATCAACCATCCAGAGCTCGAGCCTGATGTGCAGATTCTGAACCGGCCAGATGGGACTATTGATGCTTGACAAACAGATTTTTGCTAGTAAAGAATTTTACAAATAAATTCTCGTTGCAAGTATAGTATCTAAATCAACAAAAATCCTTTCGTACAAAAGATTGTTTGTCACAAGTAACAAACCCAATAAAAATAAACCGAAGTATTCAAACCTCGGGTCGGCTCTCAAGGAATTGCAGGGAAGTGTGCTTGTTATTGGTTATGGGTTTTTGTTTTCTGGGAAATTTGGAGTTTGGGCAATGGGCACATAAATGATTATAAATTAAAGCAATGAAAATTAACAAGAGGTTTTATGTAATTAAATTAAAAAGCCTTGACTAGGAGAAGATTAATTTGAAGTTCTATCCTTGTTGGATTTCCCAAGATTAATTAGTAATAGGTTGTTGTTCCATTTGGTTATCCTTCATTGAAAAAAGGAAAGTCAAGTTGAGAGCCAATTTCTATTCACAAGAAAATAATCCTTTCCCTTGGGAAGGGTTAGTGTTAGTAACTAGAAAGCTGGCCAATAACTTCCAATTACCAATTAACTCTTGAGTATTACAACTTAAGGGTCTCAAATATTAATCAACTCCAAAGTCAAGTTAAAGCTTACTCCATTGACATGGATGCCAAATTCCCATTCATGTGAAGGGAGTAGAAAGAAGACATGGCAATTAAACTCAATTCAAAATAATCAAGAAATAACGGAATCAAATAGGAAGTAAAAGAGTAAGGAAATAGAAACAAACTAAAATGATAAAAACTTCACAGAGGTAGTAACTCTTTGTAATATCCAACTCAAAAGTATAAAACTAGAAATCCTAAATCCTAGAGAGAGGAGAGAGTCTCTCTCCCTAGAAACTACATCTAAAACCTAAAATTCTGAAAAGTGAGAAGTTCCCTTGATTGCAGCCTCTGATCTGTGTTTTCTGGGCCGAGAATTGGATCAAAAATAGCCTAGAAATTGCTGGGGACGATTTCTGGGTCGCTGAATTTTCTGCAGAACGACCCGTGCGTGTGATTCACGCGTGCACGTCGCGTATATGTATGACCACTATGGCAAATTATATATCGTTGCAAAGCCCCAAAAGTTAGATTTCTAACGCAACTAAAACTGCCTCATTTGGACCTCTGTAGCTCAAGTTATAATTGATTGAGTGCGAAGAGGTCAGGGTTGACAGCATTTGCAATTCCTTCAATTTCTTGTATTCCTTCCAGTTTTGCATGCTTCCTTTCCATCCTCTAAGCCATTCCTGTCCTATAAACCCTAAAATCTCTTAACACACATATCAAGGCATCAAATGGTATTAAGAGAGGATTAAAATTAGCAAAATTAAGGTCAAAGAAGCATGTTTCCAATCATAGCACAAAATCAGGAAAGAAAATGTAAAACATGCAATTTCTATGAATAGGTATGAGATTAGTGGATAAAATCCACTCAATTAAGCACAAGATGTACCACGAAATAGTGGTGCATCAAATCTCCCCACACTTAAACATTAGCATGTCCTCATGCTAAGCTCAAGAGAAGCTATAAAGGGTGAAGGGGAATGGTAGGATGTATGAAATGCAACCAATTTATATGAATGCAACTACATGCAAAATGCTTTTACCTACTTGGTTAAAAGTAAATAAATCTTTTAAGAACAAATATGAAGTGGATTTCACTAATTCAAATCATAAAAATGAAGTACAAATAGACTTGCAAGAAAAAAAATAGCTCGTGAAAGCCGGGAACAAAGAATCGAACATCGAACCCTCACTGGAAGTGTATACACTCTAATCGCTTAGGTGTTTGAGGTTCGATTCTCTCAATTCTTTACTAACCTTGCTTTCTAAGACTTGCTCTTCATCTAACAATCAACAAAAATTTAATGCACAAATACACAAATCAAGGGATCTTTTGAGGGTTGTAATGGGGTCAAGGTCAAGGTAGGATTGTATTTGGTCAAGTGGACTGAAATATGAATCCTTAATTAACCTAAACTTCTCACCTAACTTAGGACAATCCATATAATCATAATATAAAATCAATAACTACCCATTAACTGTGTTTACTACATATTCATGCATTCCAATTTTGAGTACAGTAAATATCGATTGCTATCAGCATTTACTTTGGGGGCATTTTGTCCCTTTTTTATTTTTTTATTTTTTATTTTTTTGCTCTTTTTCTGTTTTCCTTTTTTGTTTTTTCTATTTTTTCTTCTTTTGTTTTTCTCAATGCATATGATTAAATTATTGAATGCATAAACATGTGCTTAACATTCTTGTTCATATTTTCTCAAGAATACACAACATCCAATTCTCAAACCAAACGTTTTCAAACCCAACTCCCCACACTTAATTCATAAGCACTCTCACTAGTCTAAGCAAACTAAAGATTCAAATTAGGGATATTATTGTTTTCTGCTTAGAGTTAATGATGTGCTAAAGTAAAGAACAAAGAGGGTAAAATAGGCTCAACTTTGGTTTGCAAGGGATAATGAAAAAGGTTAAGGCCATATGGGTATGTGAGCTATAGTGAAACAAAGGCCTCAATCATATAAGTGTATGCATACATTAAACCATGGAAATATAGAATTAAGCAAGATATAGATCACAATTTTAGAGAGAACGTCACACACAAAAATAAAATATATTGGTTGATAAAATACAACCAATCAAATAGGCACAAAATCTCACTGGCTTTGTCCGTTCGAGCTCTAAACCATGTTCCAAAACAATATTTCTTCAAACAAGTTCAACAAAAATTTTTAATTCAATTTAGTGAAATGCTATAAAAAGGTTTATTGAAAAAGAAATTATTACCTCAACCAAGTAGTGGTAAAATATGCACAAAATGTAATAAACTTGCAATCAAACATGCAAATGCAACAACTAATATAACAAAAAAATATAAACATTGGTGTTGAGTCAGAAAGTAGTTTTTTGCGAAAGTCGGTATCGACCTCCCCACACTTAAAGATTGCACCGTCCTCGGTGCATACAAAGATGTGCAAGTGGACGGGTGGCTCCAATTGATACTTTTTCTCCAAAGAATGTGTGCCAGACTTGTTTATTGCTCCAGTTAGAAACATTTCCTTTTCCCTCTTGGTGGCCATCTTGAAAAAGGGAGAAAGGAAAGGAAAGAACCCACAAGCAAATATATGAAAAGAATTAAAATATATGTGGGCTAGTGTCAAATAATAAGGTTCTCAACTTTACGGTAGCTACAACATGTAAGTGAGAAAATAATAGAAGCATAGGGCATGGCAACTAATTAGCAAACAAGTCAAGGAGCACCCAAAATAATGCAAGAAATACGCAACAGTTGAGTAAGAAAATGTTTAACACCAATGTGAGAACAACAAATGTAGAAAAGAAGGGGAGAAGAAATAATGAAGTTAAAATGCCATGAATACGAGTATGCAAATGTAACAAATAGAAGAATAGAAGGTGAATAAGGATGAGAGGGGAGGAGAAGAAAGTGAGAAAGGAAGAAGAAAGAGGTAGGGAGAAAGAAGTAAGAAGACGGAACTGGGCGGTGCATGCGACGCACACGCGTACTGCGTGCGGACGCGTGGGTCGCACAAAAGTGAAGGGACGCGTAAGCGTCCAGTGCACGGATGCATGATCGAGGTGGTGCCTCTAGCGCGAATCTAGCGTGAGGTTAGCACAACTTTCGGCCAAAACAGGGTTTGACGCCGATTTTCCCAACCACGCGGACGCGCCAAGGGCGCGGACACGTGGGTCGCCAAAAGTGGAAACGGCGCGCACACGTACATTACACGTGCGCGTGGGCGGGATTGTGCCTAATGCACGTTTCTTGCCCAGCTCCCGCGCCACTCTTTGTTCAATCTAACTCATGTCGCATCCACAAAGGACGTGGATGCGCACTAGGCGCTGGCGTGTCGATTCCCTTTTTTTTTAAATGCAAAATGCATGTGAAGATGCAAAATGAATGAACACTAAAAAAATAAAACAAAAGAAGACTAAGATTGAAAAGGGACGATCATACCATGGTAGGTTGTCTCCCACCTAGCAACTTTAGCTATTGTCCTTAAGTTGGACATTTGGTGAGCTCCTTGTCATGGTGGCTTGTGCTTGAACTGATCCAGGAATTCCCACCAATGTTTGTACTTCCAGTGACCTCCGGGTCCCAAACTAGGTGCGTAACGCCTTCAAGCAAGTTGAAACAAGTGACAAGGCCCCAAAAGTGTTGATTGCTAGAATGAATTCCGGGATCCCAAATCTTGCTTTTGCACCCATCTTTGTGTTGATCACCATTGTTCCAACCGGGTGGCTCGCGATTTGAATTCTTACAGAGACATCCAAACAACCTTCTAGATCCATTCAATTAAGCTCTACACCAACCCTTGCACTTCGATTTGGAGTATGCAACCGTACTGAACCTTGCTTGACAACTCCTCTCACTGACCATCTCCCTCTTACTCTTAAAGCCACAAAGAACTCTAAGTTGACCATCCGTCTCCAGTAGCCCATATTCAAGTGGGAAAGTGAAGGTTAAGGATAAGAATTTTACCCACTTAAATGTTGTATTGGACGGTAATGGCTTTGGGAGAGGTATTTCCAATGATCTTGCAAGCTCCACTCCCTTGTGCTCTTCCTTGACAACTTCCACCTCTTTGCCAGCTTCTTCAATTTCAACATCTTCCTCTTGGTAGCTTTCTTCCAATTCAATCTCTTCTTCATTGCTCACCAAGGGCATAGGAGGTTGTGCTTCTTCTTCTTTAATCTCCATATCAAGTCCAATGGGAGAGGATTCAATTGTAGATAAGGATTCATCAATGATTGAATCCATCCCTTGATCGACCTCCTCAAGGTTTTCGGCCATAATATGCCTTGGAGGTTGTACACCCTCCTAAACATCAATTTCAAGCATCTTGGAAGGAGGCTCTATGACTTGACCTTCCCATGGAGGTTTCGCATCTCCTAAGTCTTCAACCACTTCCTCTTCAACTATTGCGGCTTTGTCCAGTTGTTTTAGTATAAAATCGTACTCCTCCTTAATGATTACCTTTCCATGACAACTCCCTTCAACTACTCCTTCATCTTCAAGGGTCTCTACTATCTCTACCTTTTGGGTCTCTTCTTACTTCTCTTGAAATACGGCTGCATGAAGCCAATCCATTGCGTCCCTAAGATGATCCCTTCTCTCTTGCTCCATGTCAATAGCATAGTTGGTATCATCTTGCTCTTGGATTGGTGGGTGTGGATGTTCTTCCATAGAGGGTGGTGGTGCACCAGAGTTTGAGGGCTGAGTATTCGAGGTAGAAGATTGGTCCATGAGGGATATAAGAGCTTGAAGAGTAGAGGTGAGACTAGTGATAGAGGCAAGTGTGGTATGATGTTCTGTTTGCCCTTGGTGAATAACACCAAGGGTGTTGTCATCCAGTGAAGGTTTGGGTGGATAGGAGGGTTCATTATTTTGGAGAAAGGGTGCATGATAAGAAGGTAGTTCTTCTTGGTAAGGGCATGGAGATGATGAATATTGAGGTGGTGGTTCATGAGAGTAATTGTGTTGGAATGGGGGTGGTTTTATGTATGGTTTATTTGGCTCATAAGGTGGTTGGTATGGTAGATATGGGTTAGGGTCATATGGAGGTGAATGGTAGAAAGGGGCTTGTGAGTATGGTGGTTCAAAGCTATATTGAGGAGGGGGCTCATAGACATGTTGTAGTGGGTATTGAGTGTCACGTAAAGGTCCACCATAACCATTGTCTTGGTATGCATCATTGAATGGTTGTTGCTCGTGGTATATTGGAGCGGGTTGTTGCCAAGAGGGTTGATCAAATCCTTGTGGCTTCTCCCATCTTTGATTGTTCCAACATAACTATAACCACGCTCGTAGCCAAAGGGGTGAGAGTTTATAGTAGAAAAGAAAAACAAAAACTAATAAAGATACGCAACTAAGTCCTAAAACTAACAAACAAGTAAAAAGAAAATATTTACAATAACCAATAATAAAGCACACGTTTGCAATTCCCCGGCAACGGCGCCATTTTGACGAACGGATTTTTGCTAGTAAAAAATTTTACAAATAAATTCTCGTTGCAAGTATAATATCTAAATCAACAAAAATCCTTTCGTACAAAAGATTGTTTGTCATAAGTAACAAACCCAATAAAAATGAACCGAAGTATTCAAAACTCAGGTCATCTCTCAAGGAATTGTAGGGAAGTGTGCTTGTTATTGGTTATGGGTTTTTGTTTTTTAGGAAATTTGGAGTTTGGGCAATGGGCACATAAATAATTATAAATTAAAGCAATGAAAATTAACAAGAGGTTTCATGAAATTAAGTTAAAAAGCCTTGACTAGGAGAAGATTAATCTGAAGTTCTATCCTTGTTGCATTTTCCAAGATTAATTAGTAATAGGTTGTTGTTCCACTTGGTTATCTGACAAACCCCATTTGTAGGGTTTATCTTGTATTGAATTTAGGGGATTTTGTCACCTTTCACCCACATTTATTCAATGAAATAGCATGGTTTTGTATATTCTCCTTTAATTGTGCTTAAGAGTGAAAACATGCTTTTTAGGTCTTAAAATAGCTAAATGTAATTTACCTTGATTCCATTAGATGCCTTGATATGTTTGCTAAGTGATTTCAGATTTAGGAGGCAAATATTGGATCAAGGGAATGAAGAAAGAAGCATGAAAAGTTGGAGAACTCATGAAGAAATGAAAGAACCGGAAAGTTGTCAAGCCGACCTCTTTGCACTTAAACGACCATAACTTGAGCTACAGAGGTCCAAATGATGCGGTTCTAGTTGGGTTAAAAAGCCACTTAATGCAATACGTGGCCAGCGATTTTAGAAGCCTTGTGGGCCCAATCCAACTCATTTCTGATGCTATTTAAGCCAAGGATTGAAGAGGAATCAACTAACTTTTAGCCATTAGTCATAGTTTAGTTTTAGAAGTTAGTTAGAAGTAGTTTCTAGAGAGAGAAGCTCTCACTTCTCTCTAGAATTAGAATTAGGATTAGGTTTAGTTCTTAGATCTAGGTTTTCATTCATTCATTCTTCTACTTCTACTTCATAATGTTTACTTCTATTGCACTCTATGTGTTTGTTGAAATGTCTCTTTTAGTTTTAGTGTAGATTTTGTTCCTCTTGGCCTAGGTAGAGTAATTAGTAACTCTTGAGTTATCTAATTCCTTTGTTGATTGATAATTAGAAGTTGCTAATTGATTTGAATGCCTCGAAAGCTAGTCTTTCCTTTAGGAGTTGATTAGGATTTGAGGAATCAAATTGATTCATCCACTTGACTTTCCTCCATGGTTAGAGGTTAACTAAGTGGGAGCAATGGACAATTTGTCATCACAATTGAGGAGGATAACTAGGATAGGACTTCTAGTTCTCATATCTTGCCAAGAGCTTTGTTAGTTGTTAGTTTATTTTCTTTGCCATTTATACTTCTTGTCCAAAAGCTTAAAAACCCCAAATATAATTCACAACCAATAACAAGACACTTCATTACAATTCCTAGGGAGAACGACCCGAGGTTTGAATACTTCGGTTTATAAAATTAGGGGTTTGTTACTTGTGACAAACAATCTTTTGTATGAAAGGATTTTTGATTGGTTTAGAAACTATACTTGCAACGAGAATTCATTTGTGAAATTCTAAACCGTCAAAAATCCAATCGTCATTATCCTTCATTGAATAAAGGAAAGTCAAGTTGAGAGCCAACTTCTATTCATAAGAAAATAATCCTTTCCCTTGGGAAGGGTTAGTGTTAGTAACTAGAAAGCTGGCCAACAACTTCCAATTACCAATTAACTCTTGAGTATTCCAACTCAAGGGTCTCAAATATTAATCAACTCCAAAGTCAAGTTAAAGCCTACTCCATTCACATGGATGCCAAATTCGCATTCATGTGAAGGGAGTAGAAAGAAGACATAACAATTAAACTCAATTGAAAATAATCAAGAAATAATTGAATCAAATAGGAAGTAAAAGAGTAAGGAAATAGAAACAAACTAGAATGATAAAAACTTCACGGAGGTAGTAACTCTTTGTAATATCCAACTCAAAAGCATAAAACTAGGAATCCTAAATATAGAGAGAGGAGAGAGCCTCCCTCCCTAGAAACTACATCTAAAACCTAAAATTCTGAAAAGTGAGAAGTTCTCTTGATTTCTCCACTCTACAGCCTCTAATATGTGTTTTTTAGGATGAGAACTAGGTCAAAAACAGCCCAGAAATCGCTGGAGATGATTTCTGGGTCGCTGAATTTTCTGCAGAATGACGCGTGCGCGTCACTTAGCTGTACGTCCACTATAGCAAATTATATATCATTGCGAAGCACCGGATGTTAGCTTTTCAACACAATTAGAACCGCCTCATTTGGACCTCTGTAGCTCAAGTTATGATCGATTGAGTGCAAAGAGGTTAGGGCCGACAGCATTAGCAATTCCTTCAATTTCTTGTATTCCTTCCCATTTTGCATGCTTCCTTTCCATCCTCTAATTCATTCATGCCCTATAAACCCTGAAATCACTTAACACACATATCAAGGCATCAAATGGTTTTAAGAGAGGATTAAAATTAGAAAAATTAAGACCAAAGAAGCATATTTCCAATCACAGCACAAAATCAGGAAGGAAAATGTAAAACATGCAATTTCTATGAATAGGTGTGACATTAGTGGATAAAATCCACTCAATTAAGCACAAGATGTACCACGAAAAAGTGGTGCATCAATGCTACTCCGATCTCGACTCTTCCTCCTCCTTTAGCCATGGATGCTTCTATTGGGGAGAATTTACTTCCCTTCTCCTGATCGACCTGCTCCGATGTCATTTCGTATTAAGATTAGATCATTGGTGGCGAAGCTTCTTTGGACTACCTTCTGATTATATCTTAAAGCTTTTCGACGCTTTAGTGCTTCTTCTCTAATCCGAGCTCTTTCTCAGACTTCTAGAAGTAGGTCGAGCTCCTCCCTTTGAATTTGGGAGTTGGCCTCCTCATTATAGAGGACCATTCTGGGAGATTAATGGGCGGATAATTTATACGCTTTTTGGCATTATTTTTACATAGCTTTTAGTATGATTTAGTTAGTTTTTAGTGTATTTTTATTAGTTTTTAAGCAAAATTCACATTTTTAGATTTTACTATGAGTTTGTGTGTTTTTCTGTGATTTCAGGTATTTTCTGGCTGAAATTGAGGGACCTGAGCAAAAATCTGATTTAGAGGCTGAAAAAGGACTGCTGATACTGTTGGATTCTGACCTCCCTGCACTCAAAATGGATTTTTTGGAGCTACAGAAACTAAAATAGCGCGCTCTTAATTGTGTTGGAAAGTAGACATCCAGGGTTTTCCAGCAATATATAATAGTCCATACTTTGCTCGAGTTTTGATGATGCAAATTGGCGTTCAAACACCAACTCCCTGCCCTATGCTGGCGTTAAACACCAGAAACAAGTTACAAGCTAGAGTTAAACGCCCAAAACAGGCTGTAAATTGGCGTTTAACTCCAAGAAAAGTCTCTACACATGAAAGCTTCAATGCTCAGCCCAAGCACACGCCAGTGGGCCCGGAAGTGGATTTTTGCATCATTTACTTATTTCTGTAAACCCTAATAACTAGTCTAGTATAAATAGGACCTTTTACTATTGTATTAGACATGCTGGGATCTTTGATCAGCTTTATGCTATCTTAGACATTGGGGGCTGGCCTCACGGCCATACCTGGACCATCATCACTTATGTATTTTCAATGGTGGAGTTTCTACACACTATAGATTAAGGTGTAGAGCTCTGCTGTTCCTCGAGTATTAATGCAATTACTACTATTTTCTATTTAATTCATGCTTATTCTTGTTCTAAGATATCCATTCGCACACAAGAACATGATGAATGTGATGATTATGTGACACTCATCACCATTCTCACTTATGAACGCGTGCCTGACAAACACTCCCGTTTTACATGCAAACGAGCTTGAATGCATATCTCTTAGCCTTCTGGTTCACGATCAGAGTCTTCGTTGTATAAGCTAGAACCAATTGGCAGCATTCTTGAGATCCAGAAAGTCTAAACCTTGTCTGTGGTATTCCGAATAGGATCTGGGATAGGATGACTGTGACGAGTTTCAAACTCATGACTGTTGGGCGTAGTGATAGACGCAAAAGGATCATTGGATCTTATTCCGACATGATCGAGAACCAACAGCCGATTAGCCATGCGGTGACAGTGCATTTGGACCATTTTCACTGAGAGGACGGACGGTAGCCATTGACAACGGTGATCCCCCAATATACAGCTTGCCATAGAAAGGAGTATGAAGGATTAGATGAAGGTAGCAGGAAAGCAGAGATTCAGAAGGAATAACGCATCTCCATATGCTTATCTGAAATTTCCACCAATGAATTACATAAATATCTCTATCTTTATTTTATGTTTATTTATATTTTAATGATCAAAACTCCATAACCATTTGAATCCACCTGACTAAGATTTACAAGATGACCATAGCTTCCTTCAAGCCAACAATCTCCGTGGGATCGACCCTTACTCACGTAAGGTTTATTACTTGGACGACCCAGCGCACTTGCTGGTTAGTTGTGCGAAGTTGTGAAAAAAAGTGTTAAGATTACAATTGTGCGTACCAAGTTGTTGGCGCCATTGAGATCACAATTTTGTGCACCAGAAATCCTTCTTCTATTTCCACTGGAATCATTGCCTCCATTCCATAAGCAAGTCGGAATGGTGATTCTCCTGTGGTTGAATGTGGGGTTGTCCGATATGCCCATAGGACTTGTGGGAGTTCTTTAACCCGAGCTCCCTTTGCATCTTGTAGCCTTCGTTTTAACCCAGCCAATATGACTTTATTGGCAGCTTCTGCCTGTCCATTGGTTTGTGGGTGTTCTACAGATGTGAATTGGTGCTATATTTTCAGGTCAGCTACCAAGTTCGTAAAACCTGTGTTAGTGAATTGAGTGCCATTATCAGTGGTAATGGAGTAAGGAACCCCACATCTTGTGATAATATTTCTATATAGGAATTTTTGACTTATTTGGGCGGTAGCAGTAGCTAGTGGCTCTACCTCAATCCACTTTGTGAAGTAGTCTACGCCTACAATGAGAAACTTGACTTGCCCTGAACCCTGGGGGAAGGGTTCGAAGAGATCAAGTCCCCACTTTGCGAATGGCCAAGGTGATGTAACACAGATGAGTTCTTTAGGTGGAGCTATGTGGAAGTTGGCATGCTTCTGGCATGGTGGGCATTTCTTGACAAACTCTGTTGCTTCCTTTTGTAAGGTCGGCCTGTAGAAACCAGCTTGAAGTACCCTTTTTGAAAGCACTCGTGCTCCTAGGTGGTTGCCGCACATGCCACTGTGTACTTCTTCCAAGACTTCCCTTATATTGGAGGCCGGCACGCATTTTAGGAGGGGTGCTGAAATCCCTCTCCTGTATAGGATGTTGTCCACTATGATGTAGTACTGTGCTTCTCGTATTAGCCTTTTCGCCTCTTTTTTATCTGTGGGAAGTATCTTAGACTTGAGGTAGTTGATTATGGGGGTCATCCATCCTTGATCCTGACCTGATATGGTTAGGACCTTTTCTTCCTCCAAGATCGATGGACTTTGCAATGTTTCTTGGATGAGGCTTCTATTATTGCCCCTTGGTTTGGTGCTAGCTAGTTTTGAAAGTGTGTCAGCTCGGGCATTCTGTTCCCGAGGTATATGTCGGACCTCATATCCCCTGAATTGTCCGAGCTGTTCTCTGGTTTTGTCTAGGTATTTTTTCATGGTGGGATACTTAGCTTGGTAGTTACCTTCTATTTATGAGGTAATTACTTGTGAATCACTAAAGATGGTAAGCTTCTGGACTCCTACCTCCCTAGCCAGCCGCAAGCCAACCAGTAGTGCCTCGTATTCAGCTTGGTTATTTGAGGCAGGAAACTCATTTTATGGAGAGCTCAATTTAGGTCCCCTGGTTACTCTCTAAAATTACACATGTACCACTCCCGGCCTTATTTGAGGAGTCGTCTACGTAGAGATTCTATTTTGTAGGAGTTCCCGGTGTGTCAGTATACTCGACAATGAAGCCGGCCAGACACTGTGATTTGATAGCTGTCTGAGCTTCATATTTGAGGTCGAATTCAGATAACACAACTGCCCATTGTAGTATTCTTCCAGCCAGGTCAGTTTTCTGTAGGATGCCTTTTATGGGCTGGTTGGTCCGAACTCTGATAGTGTGAGCTTGAAAGTATGGTCGGAGTCGTCGAGAAATGAATATGAGGGCGTAAGCGAACTTTTCTATCTTTTGATAGTTTAATTCGGCCCCTTGTAAAGCCTTACTGATGAAGTAGATGGATTGTTGCCTGTTTCGTCTTCTCTGACTAGTGCTGATGCTATTGCCTGACTTCCTACGGTGAGGTATAGTATGAGCTCTTCGCCTTCCCGAGGTCGAGTAAAGACAGGTGGTTGCCTCAGAAATTTCTTGAAATCTTGAAAAGCTCGTTCGCATTCTGGGGTCCACTCGAACCTCTTTTCCTTCCTTAATGTTGCATAGAAGGGGAGAGATCTTAAGGCTGATCCAGCTAGGAACCTAGACAGAGCCGCTAGTCTTCCATTGAGCTGCTGGACCTCTTTCACACAAGTCAAACTTTTCATGCAAAGTATGGCCTGGCACTTATCTGGGTTTGCTTCGATTCCTCTTTGGGTGAGTATGAAGCCCAGGAATTTGTCAGCTTCTACCGCGAGGTGCAATTTGCGGGGTTAAGTCGCATACGATCCTTTCTTATGGTGTCGAACACTTTAGCGAGGTCGGATAACAACGATTCCTCACTTTGTGTTTTTACCAGCATATCATCTACATAGAACTCCATTAGCTTTCTGATGAGGTCGGCGAAGACTTTGTTCATCAGTCTTTGGTAGGTAGCCCCTGCGTTCTTAAGTCCAAAGGGCATAACTATATAGCAATAGTTTGCCTTTGGGGTTAGGAATGAGGTCTTCTCTTGGTCGGGTGGGTACAATGGGATTTGGTTGTATCCCAAATAGGCATCCATGATGGAGAGGTACTTGTATCCGGAAGAGGCGTCCACTAGAGTGTCTATATTCGGGAGTGGGTAGGGATCTTTTGGGCAGGCCTTATTGAGGTCGGTGTAGTCGGTACACATTCTCCACTTGCCATTTAACTTCTTTACCAAGACAACGTTGGCTAGCCATAATGGGTACTTGACCTCCCTTATGAACCCTGCCTCCAGTAAGGCTTGTACCTGCTCTTCCACAGCTTGGGACCTTTCTGGGCCAAGCTTCCTATGCTTCTGTTGCACTGGCCAAGATCCGGGATATACCGCCAGCTTATGGCACATTAACTTGGGATCTATGCCGGGCATGTCCGTAGCCTTCCATGCAAAGAGGTCAGCATTATTCTTTAGGAACTGTATCAGTGTCTCTTTTAAGTCTCCCCTTAAGATTGCCCCTATATTTGTTGTTTTATCCTGAGCATCCCTGATCTATAATTCTTCGGTCTCACCTTTAGGTTGTGGATGAAGTTCTTCGCGAACTTGAACTCCCCCGAGTTCAATGGTGTTGATTTCCTCTCCTCTGGGGTTGCCTTTAAGGTTTAGACTTTCGTTGTAACAGCGTCGTGCAAGCTTTTGGTCTCTTTTTATCGTGGCGATCCCTTCTAGAGTTGGGAACTTCATGCACAGATATGGAGTGGAGACTACTGCGGCGAGCTGGTTTAGTATTGTCCGACCTATAAGGGCGTTATAAGCCGAGCTCACGTTGACTACGATATAGTCTGTGTTTAGTGTCCTTGACCGAGTTCCTTTTTCGAGGGTTGTATGCAGTGAGATGTACCCTAATGGTTGAATTGGGGTGTCTCCGAGTCCGAACAAGCTATTCGGATACGCTTTGAGCTCTTTATCCTGCAGGCCGAGTTTGTCGAAGGTGGATTTGAACAAGATATCTGCGGAGCTGCCTTGATCTACCAACGTTCGGTGGAGATTAGCATTGGCGAGTATGACGGTAATGACCATGGGGTCATGATGCCCCAGGATGATACCAGTTGCGTCTTCTTATGTAAAGGTAATAGCGGGGAGGTCGGGTGACCTGTCCCCTTCTCCGACATGATATACCTCTTTAAGATGTCTTTTGCGAGATGATTTACAGATCCCTGCTCCTACGAATCCTCCATTTATCATATGAACATGTCTTTCAGGGGTGTGAGGTGGACGTTCAATTCGTCTGTCCTCTTTATCCCTTCTTCTCTTTCTTGGTTCATCTACTTTATTAGCTAAGAATCGATCTAGTCGCCCTTCTTGCGCCAACTTCTCTATGACATTTTTTAGGTCGAAGCACTCATTGGTTGAATGTCCGTAGATTCGGTGATATTTGCAGTACTCTATCCGACTTCCTCCTCTTTTATGTTTTATTAAACGAGGCGGTGGGA
Organism: Arachis duranensis; assembly: GCF_000817695.3. Classification (NCBI taxonomy): domain Eukaryota; kingdom Viridiplantae; phylum Streptophyta; class Magnoliopsida; order Fabales; family Fabaceae; genus Arachis; species Arachis duranensis. The sequence continues at coordinate 59,236,402 of NC_029773.3, forward strand.
TCTTCTCAGTGTTGCATATTTCTCGGTAGACATCCACAAGAGACACCCGAAGAGGGGTGTAGTTGTGGTATTTTCTAGGTTTCTCAGTGGGTTGGTCTTCTTTCTTCCTGGATTCTTTATCCTTGTCCCGAGGTGGGTAGGAGAATCCGATTTTTGAGCTATCTCCTAATCGGGAGTTCTCCTCCATGTTGATGTATTTTTCCGCCCTTTCTTGAACCTCGTTTAGAGTTGTTAGGTGTTTTTTGGATATTGAGTGGCTAAAAGGTCCTTCTCGCAGGCCATTGATGAGACCTATGATGGCTGCTTCTGTTGGAAGACTTTGTATGTCCAGACATACTTTGTTGAATCTCTCCATGTAACTACAGAGGCTTTCTCAATCTCTTTGCTTAATCCCTAGCAAGCTTGGAGCATGCTTGATTTTGTCTTTCTGGATGGAGAATCTGGCTAAGAATTTCTTGGCGAGGTCATCGAAGCTAGTTACTAACATTGGCGGCAAACTGTCGAACCACTTTATTGCCGTCTTGGTCAAATTGGTCGGAAAAGCTTTGCAACAGATCGCATCTGAGGCATCCGTAAGATACATCCGACTTCTGAAATTGCTGAGATGATGGCTTGGGTCAGACGTACCGTCATATGGGATTATATCAGGAGCTTTAAAATCTTTTGGGACTTTAGCTTTCATGATTTCTTTTGTGAATGGATCTTGGTTCTTGTGGGAGCCATCTTTGTGACTGGATTAAGCGTTTTTTGCCTTGAGATCGGTCTCGAGCTTTAAGAGCTTGCTCTCTAGCTCTCGACGCCGTCTTGTTTCTCTTCAGAGGTCTCTCTCGGCTTTCCGCCGATGCTCAGCCTCTTTTTCGAGCTGTTTGAGATGATCCTGCTGTTCTCAAATAGCTTCCAAGATTTTAGTGTTTGGAGTTTGTTTACCTCCCTTATTTAGAGGTGTATCTTTTGATGTGGCATCTGTGTTTTTAAGCGAAGTTCTTTCTTCCAAACCGGAGTTGTGATCGTTGTCAAAGTTGTCCGCCATGATGATGGAATGACTTCAAGGTTCCCCGGCAACGGCGCCAATGTTCCGAGGGTTACCCAAAACTGAAGGTCGATCTCGGATGAGATCTTCTGATGGGGTCAGAACTACTGAATTCGACTTGCTGGATCTAATGGTGTTGCTGATCCTTGATCACCAGAGGGTGGTGGTACCTGCAAAAGACTCTGATGCTTAAATTAGCATATACTTTAGGTAGGATTTTGTGTAAAATCAGAGTATGAGTTATACCTGGGTGATCCATTGTATTTATAGTAGTGTGAAGTGACCTTTCTTGAGATAAGTTAGTTATCTTATCTTATCTTTTAGGCCAGCCGCCTTTGAAGTGGGCTGCGTCCTTTTATTTGGGCCTACTTGGGCCTCTATGGCGTTTTAGCCGAGCTCTTTGAAGAGAGGTCGGTGTCGACCAACTTTTATAAGAGGTCAGCCGTTTTGGTCTTTATCCGAACCGGCTCGCCTAGCTCGACCCATGGTATAAACAATTTTCTTATCATAACACACTTAGAAAAAGGTGAGGGAAGAGTGCGAAGATAATTTATATTGTTGAAATGTAAGAAAGTAAAAGGGAATAATAAAAAAGAAAAAAAGAAGAAAGAAAAGAAAAGAAAAAAATGATTAAAAGGATCTCTGCCACAGTAGAGTAGAGAGCAAATACTAAAAGAATCTAAAGAACTTCTGCCATAGGAGAGCAAGGGACAGAAAAGAGAAGAATATATTAACTAAAGGGATGTCTGTCACACGAGAGCAGATCTCTGCCACATGAGAGCAGATGAAACATGATTGTTGTTTGGGCCTTAATGCCAAAATTTTAAAGGTGGAAATACCCATGAATTAATAATCATTGATTATGAGGATAACCCACGAATTGATAATCATTGATTACGGGAATAACCCAGGAACTATTGTGTGTTAATCTCAGGGATGCCCATGAACTGATGATCAATATTTTTCCCTTGTGTGTATATTATGGCATCGAACTTTGCGTCGATTGTCGGTAGTATGGAACTGATGGTACTCTTAATCACAAACACGTATGCATGAACGACACAACGGAAAACTATATCTGAGACTAGTTCTTAGGTAATGTCGGGTTGCGGGGTGTAAACCGACACATGAGCCATGACCTAAAGAGGACAGAGATGCATTATACATGTTTGTGCATATTTCTTTGTGATGTGTTTTCTATGTATATGGATGGGTGCTTTATATGTAATTTATGATTTTTGACTTTTGTGTTCCTTATTTGTTAAGTTGAATGTATTTATTTGCTTGTTGCTGATGGCTAATAATCGTAAAATGAATTTAACTTCTAACCCCGATCCTATTAAGGACTCCCCAGTTCTTACCCCCTCTTTCCAACCCTTTCATCTACAGGTGCGAAGGCTTATTGCAAAGCTGCAGAAGTATGGAAGAATTTGTTTACGAGTTAAGTTGTTGTTAGAATTAATTTTTCCCTCGCCTTGTTAGTTGAAGCTTTTGTTCCAGAGGCGTATAAAAGAAACAAAAAAACATATTGGAATAATTGTAAGTTAAGCAGTTAATACAAGAAATGGAAAAGCATAGCAAAGCATAATCATATCAAACATGAAACGCCCACAGACTTAATTCATTACAAAACGAAAGTTCATACTTAATTACTTATTATAATACATACATACTTCATTTTAATGCTTACAGGCCCCATCTCATAAGAGCCATCCTAGTCTAGGATCCGATCTACTTATTAAATAAATACAAAAGAGCTAGCCCTCTAAAAAGACTATCAAGAGTGAGGACAAGGGCAAATATTATTAAGACTACTACCGTTACTACTACTATTACTGTTGCTGATATTGGATATCCAAAAACTGTTGACACAATATGCTGAATTGAGGGAATCATTCCGACGTGCCCGTGATGTTGTTACTGCTCGCATCCTCTGTGGAGTCCTCCTCCCCAATCTCAAAAGAACTAGAGTAAAAATCTGTCTTCATTTGATCAATCCACGGCTCTGAGCTATACTATAGAAGGTGCAGAACCAGAGCTTTTGGAAACCTCTAGCCCATCAAATCCTGGCTCGGCTGCATGGAATGGTGGTGGAGCGTCTGGCATAAGTATATCAGGAACCATTTGATCCTCTTCGAGGTTGAACCATGGTGGATACTCAGGTATGTTAACGATCAGGGACTCCGATATTGGCTCTGCCATGTTTAGAGGATAAGAAGGAAAAGGATACTGGCCTCTGCTGGGATGAAGCTCGGATAATAGTGTATCATAAGGCATGTATATGGACTACCCCAGAACACCGCGCTCCCTGTTGCAGGGTCCATGAAGCTGCTATATACTGGGTACTCAAAGAAGATCACGCTGTCTCCATCTGCGGACATGAGAAAAAGGGGTGAGAACCTAAGGTTCCCAGTAGGGTAATATACAAAAAACCTAAAAGGGTCCGCAGTTTAAGTCTAATCATTTATAAGGTTACAACAGTAATCAATCATAGAAATAAATATAATCACAAGTATATAACAGTATAACAGTCACATATACAAGTAAGCAGACACAAGCAAAGAAATGTAGCAACCAAGTATGATGCATGTCTGGTCTTACGCAAGTCATGAGCTCATGCGTCGGTTGGCTACCTGCAACCCTACATTACCCAGCCCAAGTCCGGAGATGGCTATTGTACTAGGTCGGTCGCACACTGGTGCTTGAAATACAGTCGCGGCACTAATAAAGAATGGCCCAAAAAGGTGCTCCCAGTGAGTAACAGTCCATATGACGGGCATCCCCACGTTCATATAGTCTCTAGCCAAACAGGGTGAAAGTCCGCTCTGCCAGGTACCTCTTAGCACCTTGGGGTTTATAGTTTTTTCTTCCATGGCACATCTCAAAAAAATTTATTTTTAAGGGACTTCTCCTCCCTTCGTTTATAAAAACTTGTACCCGATTCTTTCTTAAAATATCTCAATCTTGTCACATTTTACCATTTTGTCCTTTTTATTTAACTTTTCTCTTTACCGTTTTCTCTAGTGTTGAGAATGATTAATGGAATCATATCTAAAGTACTTAGGATAGTGGGTACCACTTTGAGTCTTGTCTAAGAAGGTCAAGTCAATATTTAAAATTTTTCGTTTGGTAAGGAATCAATTTGAGTTATCACTTAGTCTTGATGAAAAGGCTTGAGAAAGAATACGTAAAATTCTTAGGTTGGTAAAGAGCTAATCTGAATTATCACTTTGTCTTGAGAAAACTTAAGGAAAAAATAGAGTTAAATCTCAAAGTGGTACATGAACTTGCAATCGAGCCTCTAACTTATTCCTAAACTTAAATTTCCCCAAATTTGTCCCTGAAGTTAACAACAGTCGTCTCTGAGATATATTCCGACGAATATTTGCAAAATGAGGGATTATATGTGTCGGGAGATGCGATGATGGACAGCAACGGCTATATTATGTGACACATACAAGTTTTTAACTAAATTTGGTTCCTATTGTTAGGTTAAAAACCCTAATTTCCAAAAATCCTCTTGCATCATTAGAAGCTATTTTCGTTTCCCTTCCCTTTTTTAAAATCCTAAACCCCAAATTATCTTTACCAGATTCTCTTCCTCACTTTCTTCTTCTTCTTTTAATCTTCTAAATCCAATCATTAGGAACAACAACATCATCATTAGAAAATATCAAAGATTGTTGTTTTAGAGTTATGGCAATCACAAAAGATCACAACAAAAAAACCAGCAACAATAAAAAAAGATCAATCAATCTAATCAGCAAGCATCATCAACTTAAATAGCAATACTCACAAAAAATAGTAACATTCATAAAAACTCAGCATCAATTACAGAATAAAAAATAATAAAATACAACGATTACAACTACATTAAACAGAATCAGTAGCAATAATCACTCAAAACATTAAACAATAATGATTGAATACCTAAAAAAAATTTTAGAAAACTCACCTTGGCCGCCGCATGCAAAGAGAGAGAACCGGGTCAGAGAAGAGAAGAGGGAGGTTGAGGGAGACAGAGAGGAGACAAGAGAAGAGCGTAGACAGCAAGTAGTGATAGCAACGAGTAGAGAGGAAGGCAGCAACGAACAGTAAGGACGAGAAACGAGACGATACAATGACATAGAGGGGCCGGTGAGGATGAAGCGATGAGATGGAGGCCGGCGAGAGGCAACGACAAAGAAAGTTGAGGCTTTGAGCTTTGCCTCTACCGTGTTTGGGTGCTGTAAGTATGCGAGACTAGGTTGAAGAGGGGGGCATGCGACGCAGCGCCGAGATGGCGACCGATGAGAGGCGGCGATAGAGAATGAGTTTAAGAAGATAAAGAGGTGCCAAGACTAGATTTGGAGAGAGGGGCTTGAAAGCTATTAGGTTTTTTTCTATATATATATATCTAAAATGGCATCGTTTTGGAGGCAGGAAAAATTTATCAACATGGGAGAATCAATCCAGTTCAATTTTTTGTTGACAAAAAGTATTTTATTAGAGACTACTATGAGTCTGAGAGTACAATTTTAAAAATAAATTTAAGTTGCTATGAATTTTAAGGACCACTTTAAAGTTCGACTGCAAATTTAGAAAGCACTTTAAATATTAACTCAAAAAAATATCTAAAGTTCTTAGGTTAGTGAAAAATTAATTTAAGTCACTTCTTAAACTTAAAAATACTTAAAAAGAAATATCTAATGTCCTTATATTTGAATTAAACCCCAATCTGAGTAAAAAATTATTTAATCACGAAAAGACCAATAAAGATACCAAATCAAATACAAACATATAATAAAAAAAATTCCAATTTTAATAAATTAACCGAACTACAGAGACACTTCTATTATGACACGTATATCTAGTTATTTTTAAACATTCTGGAGGTCATAACCCCAGATCCACATAAATTAAGCTCCCTCGCTGCTAATATCACATTGATTTAGAATTCACCCAAATACAACAAAACGAAACATAGTAACACCCAAATCACAAAATAAAACTACCTCATTAGCTCCCATTTCAAATCTTTACTATATAATAAAAAAATAAGTAGATGATAAAAATATTAAACAATGTGAACAATAGATATATCGGATGTTTAATTTACCAAATGTACAGATAATTATTCTAATATTAAGATTTAGATAAGTAATTTGGAGTATAGTGTATTTTATTTGAATTGGGCCAATTTTAAAATCTGTTGTTCATGTTATTCAAAAAAATCATTAATTACTTAACATAACCTATAAAAAAAAACACCAATTAAAATTCTACAACACTAATATCCACAAGTATATCTGTATATGTAAGATATCTCTTATATAAAACCGTTTCAAAAAAAAATATAGATAAAATTTTAAGTAATTGTAATTAATAATTATTAATTTTGTATTTTTAAAAAAATAAAATTTAAATAATTACTAATTAATAATAATTAATTAATATAAAGTATAATTTAAAAATACTTATTAGTTTATTATTAGTTAGATTTCTGTTAATTATCTAGCGGGATTATTGTATTTAATAGTGTTAGAAGATCATGCATCAAAACTTTTACTCCAAATATTTTTTGATTTCTTGATTCCATTTTTTTATGTTAGTGTCAACAATGCACATCGTAAAACCAAATTACTTGATCATAGTAACACCAATACCCACATCCAAAAATTTATTAATTTAATCATGCATAACCAACAAAACTAGTACTCAAATCCAAATCAGAAAATCAGAGCCAATAAGAAAAACATCAATATTGGGATTTTTTTTATTTGAAATACAAGATTGTGATTTTTTTTTAAGGGAAAAAAAATGGAAACATATTACTTGGGTGCTCGGCCATGCCGGAACCTTTGCCGAACCGGAAGTTTGAAGAATTCGTCTGCTGGGTGATGCTACCAAAAGCTCGAAATTATCAAGAGTTCATCGATCTATGTTTGGGAAGGAGTTGGTTCGTGACATTAGAGTGATAATTGGAGTGGGAGGGAATTCTTGCAGGCGTAGGAGGGTTTTGTTTGTTTATCTATTTTGGGTTTGGGTTTAATTTTAATTTGAAAAGAAAAATCTGTTTGAAATGTGATCAAAAGGAGAGAAAAATATAAGAGTCTTGTTCTCTTTGTAATTTGAAATTGTAAATGTTAGCCACATGCTAAATTATGCAAATCAAATTAAAAACCAAATCAATCTTTAATTAGACTAGTAAAAGAAACAATCCTGTTACGTATATATTTTGTCGATTTTTAGTAAATTGGTAGTTTGATTCTAATAATCTTGGAACGAAATTTACTTCTCTTTTGCAGGTATCAATTTTCTATAAGTACATCAAAGTATTTTCGATTAGATGGGTATCGAGATGAAAGATAAATTGAAATTTGTAAAATAATAAAAGAACTGAAAAATAAGGTTTTCGAAAAGAAATAGTACTGAAATCGAAAAAGTTGCGTTGAAATTTAAATAAAAGCAATAAAGTGCCTTTAACTGAGTCAAAGGGTTTTAGCATGGAACTTAAAAATGTTAAAATGTAAATTGGACATTGAAATTAAAGAATACTTGAAAGATAAATTTACTTGAAAAGTAAAGTTTACAGAAAGATAAATTGAAAAGATAAAACATGGAAGGATCCCTACAGAAAAGAAACTCGATCGCAGACTCAAGAATTCGCTGGGGATGTGAGTGTGCTTGAGTATTTTTTGAGTTAAAGTTTCAACCCTTATTTCCTAAAACTTCCTAATATTTATAGCTTTCTTTTTGTAACCGATCATTAATTACACAATGCTGTCTTGTGCACGCACTCCCCGGTAACCGTTCCTACTCTTTTGCCCAGGAGCGGAGCTAGAGTAATTTTTAGGAGGGGCCAACATAAAAGTATAATATTAGAAGAAGAAAAAATTAAAATTAAGGGGGGGCTAATATAAAAATTAATGACCTTTATACATTAAAATTTTTTTATTTAGGGGGGGCTATTGCCCGAGTTAAACACCAAAGTGGTCCCTGAGATTCATAAAATGCACCGATTTAGTCCCTGAGTTTCCAATTGCATAAATTTAGTCCTCCAGATTGAAAAAAATGCATCAAGTTGGTCCCCCGCATATTTTCGGCCAGATTCCTTACCGCCGGGAGTGACGTGGCGAATGAGTGCCACGCTGGAGTGTCCAACGGTTGGATGATGTGGCAAATGAAACTTGATGCACCAATGTTGTCCCTGATTCCTTTTTTAAACCCTAACTCCGAATTGGCACAGCACATCTTCGTCTTCTTATCTTCTTCGTCTTCTTCTTCTTCCTCTTCTTATTCTTCTTCTTCTTCTTCTTCTTCCCTGTTCATTCTCGTACCCATTGCTTTGCTGGTTGGAGGATGGTTGGACGTGCAGATGAAGGAGAGGGAAGTTCTTTGCGATCATGCACAAGGAGGCCAAGTCAGAGTAGAGGCACGCGAGTACCAGAGCGGTGTGGGTGTGGGAAACGTCCTGTGCTCCGATGGTCTGGAACGGAAACCCACCCAAATAAGCCCTTCTTTGGATGCCCGAATTACGTGAGTGTTTCATGAAGATTTGTTGCTGACTAATTTGATGGTAACAGTTAAATTTCATGTTCAGAGAGTAGTGGAAGAAAATGGTGTGGCTTCTTTCGATGGGCAGACATTGGAGAAGATGATAAAGGAAATTTGGAAGACACTGCTGCATACAACAATGAAGAAGTGAGCGTTAGTCTTGCTTTGAGGATTGGCAATTTGGAGGCTGAGTTAAGGACCCAGAAATATATGATACAAATATTAGGATTGTTGTTTTTTTCTATGTTAGTTGTTGTTTTAGGTGTGATGTTAAAAATGTAAGAACTTGTTTCACCTGTGATGAGAAAAGTGTAAGAACTGTGTTTGGAAGCATCTGTTAATGAATGTATGGGAAATGTTTAATTTATTGGTGTGTTATTTGTAGATAGATTTTACAAAAATAGAAACCAAACTGAATGAACATAAGATGTAAATTGATAATAGTAGCTTTGTAGATTATAAACAAGACATTGTCAATGTAACATAGTTGCAGTTGTCCACATAAGGATAAACAGACTGAAACAGCTACCTTCAAGCATAAACTCTGTTAAATTATCTACTACCAGAAAATCAAAATAAACCATACAGTCTACATAAGAGCTATTCCCTAAGAGAGGTAACAAAAAATCCAAAATATCAACCAATGCCCAAATCCCATATATGTTGTTAAAGCAGCTGCTACAACATCCCAATCAAGGGTTTTTCTTCCTTGGTGCCTTGAACTGAGGTGTTGGAACCATCTTCATGAACCTTTCCAACCTTGAAGCTGTGGCTGCAGTTGCTCCTTGCATGGGATCAACAGAAGAAGTTATTGGTTGTGGTGTGGTCTTCCGTTTAGTTGGTAACTTAGGTGGCCTTGTTGCTAGTGGTGGTGGTGCCTGCTTGAAGTGTAATAAGTTAAATGAGTTACTGTGAAAAGGGGAGTTAAATATAGGATTATGAACAACAAATCATTTGGGACATTTTATACCTCATCTTGTGTTTCACCATAGCTTGGTTGGGATAATTCAACCTCTTCAGCTTGTGGTCCAGACACTGGGGGTGGAATGTCAGCTGCCGATGTTGCCGGATTGGTACTGTTGGTTGCTTCAGGTGCAGGTGTACTCCCAGTGTACTCCCAGTGTACTCCCAGTGTACTCCCGATGTTGCAGGTGTACTCCAAGCTGCTCTCTGGAACCAGCCACCAACACTCAATTACCTTGTCATATCCCAACTCCTTGAAATAGTTCCTGATGAAGAAGACATCAAGTCTATCCTCATCTAAATCACCTAAGCAAGCTTTATTGTCAGGTGAGTAAACCAACTTTCCATCAGCATTCTTCTTAAACGTTCCACCATGATGAAACATTATATCCAGCAACTTTTCCATCTGTATTGGAAAAAAAATATACAACATTTTTACTAAAATATAGAATCCACAATCAACAACAGATCATATGCCAAAATCCCTAACTAACAACTACTTCAGTCACCATGCCATTATAGAAATTTCATATTTTCGGTTTGAAAACAGAGCATTCCGATTACCCCTACCCGCACCACCCAATGCAAAAACCCTATCCACTAACATAGCATCCATGGTTTCCCATCAATCTACACCAAATTCCCAAGTAAAATCCATAATGTACGATACCTTACCACTACGTAGAACAGAAAAATACTATGTAATATTCTGCATGCCTACCTCTGTCACAGGAGATTCCAGGCAGAATCTTTGCTCCTTCCTTCACCGATCTTCAGCCAACGATGAAGAGGTTCCACTGAACTCCAGATTGTTTCACTTCGAAAAGTCACGCCAGTAGTCTAGAATGCCAGGGTTTGATGGTTTCAGTTCGCAGGGGATGAAGAAGACGAAGTGATCTTTGAATATTGGGGGAGGGGGTTTGAAAGTTTTGTAGATGCTGAGTTGAAACGGTGTCGTCTATTAGTGGGTTTAGCGCCAAAACCCAATACGACGTCGTTTTCGTTCATCCAGCGTGGCACTCATTCGCCACGTCACTCCCTGCGGTAAGGAATCTGGCCGGAAAATATGCGGGGGACCAACTTGATGCATTTTTTTCAATCTGGAGGACTAAATTTGTGCAATTGGGAACTCAGGGACTAAATCGGTGTGATTTGGGAATCTCAGGGACCACTTTGGTGTTTAACTCGCCATTGCCCCCTTCTTTAATACTTGCCTTCGCCCCTGCTTTTGCCAATGAAACGTTACCCATTAATTCCTCGTGTGGTGAAAGCCCTCAACTTCTCTACTTATGTAACTGTTCGATTCATTTATTTCGAGTGTCCATTCAGTTTCTCCTTCGAATATCCATTCGACTATGCCCACTCGATTTGATGATGTATCCAAAATCGAGCTTGTGTCGAGTAACTCTCAATTTATACCTGCACATGCACTTTTCAACATTTTGATATAATTCACTCCGATTAGAATTATTTTTCGACCAACAAATTGCCCCCTTGGATTAATGTGTTTGTTTTCGAAATCACTTTAAAAAACAAAACACTTAATCCAAATTCAATTTCAAATTCCAATCTTTTGAGTCAATAATAATTACCATTTAACTTCCCATTAATACTGACCCGCTCGACATGCTTCCGTGACTTGCACTTTCTCTCTCCACCACTTCACCTTCTTCGCAAAGTTACTTCTTTTCTCTTTGAATTTCTTTTGCAATAACGGCTATAGTAAAACCCTTTAAATTCGACACTTCCTGTCTTCGTTGAGCTTTTTTGAACCTTTATTCTCTCGATTCCTCTTGCATTTATCCTCTACTCAATCACTATTTCTCAATCCTCAGACTTCAATCTTCTTTGTTCTGCAATGGCCGCCTAATCATCTCACGCTACTATCCAAGACAAGGGTAAAGGTCTTGAGGTAGCACCACCAGCTCCACTAGCTCTTGATGTACTGAACCAAGTCAATGATGAAGTCATTGACGACCCACAGCTTCAAATTAATGATACCAGAATCTTGATCCCTTTCACGGTAGGCGGAGATACCCATTGTTTCCTTGGGCCTATTGAATCCTTGGAGGGGGCAAACAAGAAATTACATTTCTTCCCTAGTGCTCAAGAAGAGGATTTGTTGATCAATCAAGCCTTCGATATCTCTTTCTTCATTAATCAGAAACCCTTCAGAAATAACCCAAAGATTAACCCTCGTGGGGCTGACTTCACAGCCTGGCATCAGTGCCTTGCCCCTACAAAGAACGTTGGCTGGGGGCTCTGGGGATTCAGGAACTACTGAGACTTTTCCACTTTTCACCTTCGACGCTCCCTTGGATGATTGAAGCTGTAACTTGTCTTTGGAACAGGACAACCAACAACTTTCACCTCCCTTGTGCAATGATTGGTATGTCTCTTTTGGATGTGGCCGCTATTACAAGGCTTCCGATAAATCCTCCAGACTGTACTTTTGACATGCAACCCAGGCGCCAATACAATATTGTCTTAACCAATTCTTATAGTGATTTCATTGCTCATACCATGGGTGCAGAGGGCACTACTATTACGGATGACGAGCATGTAGCCTTTCTGTTTTATTGGCTGAATGCAATATTTTTTTGTTCCCGAAGGGTTCAGATGTCAAAATTTTTCCTTCCTCTGGCTGCTCTGCTTTATGAAGGAAATACTCTTAATTTGGCCAAACTTCTTCTATAGGGCATGTTTTCGAAGAGCTTAGTCAATTCGTACATTGTCTCCGAGACATTAGTATGATTAGTACAGGTGGCTCTCTTTGGCTTCTCCAATTACGGCTTAATGCCATTTTCGAAAAGTTTATGACAAAGTCTGGAGGTGGCGCTACTGACAAACAGCATATCGAAGGCTTCGGATTGGCTGATTACAAGTCCAATTTCCCAAATACACAATCGGATGAAGACCGGTTTTGGGCTGTTTTTTCTCTCTTCCATTCCTGTAAAGATTTTTACAATGACAACCTCAATTTCGCTCCTTTTATGGATCAAAATTATGGTCTTGCATGGCTTGATCGTTTACTCTTCCTCAATGACACCGAGGAATGAACTTGCGAATCAGAATTGGGCGAACTTGCTAGCTATCCAAATAACTCCTACAGAGCTACCCCAACACAAAAAGAAAAGGTTCAAAGTGACCCTGTATGCCCCTCACTTTACAGCCAGGCAACTGGACTTTTCTCAAGCCATCCCAACTCTGCTACCTCGAAATAATAACTCATTCTACCATATCACTTTGACTTCACAGGAAGAACTCGATGCTTGCCTCTCAAAGAAACAACAACACAGGGAGCGTTTCAATTTTCTTGTTTATGATCGCAACTCATGTATCACCAAGTCCTGCTTCGAATGGTGGACTGCTTACTACTCTAGGTACAATCGTACTTTAGAGGAAATTTAGCAATCTGCTATCCGAATAGCCCCTGCTGCTGAAGGTTCTCCCAAGAAATCTCAAAAAAGAAAAGCTAACATCACAGCTTCATCACGACAACCACAACACAAGAGTCGAAGGACTCCCACCAGGACTTCCAGAAGGGTAATTATTTCTACATATATTTATGCACTCAAAATTGAAATATTCTAAAAATCACATTTACTTAACAACACTCGATTTTGATTTTTCCATCAGTTACGGCTACAACCATCAAGTGAAAGCTCTGATGGAAGTGAGCAAACCATCCGGAACATCCTTGCTGCTTCCTCTCAATCAGAGGATACGGCTGATTCAGATCCTGGTGCTCGATTAATTCGAAAGCCAAGACTCATTCTAGTAACATTATCATTTCCACATATCATTTGAGTTACAATAAATCTTAACTTATAAATGTGTACCTTTCATATCAGCCCACCACTGCTGCTCACTCAATCACATCTCCTTTGGCATCTAATTAGCCACTTTACAACATCATGATTAGGGACACTCCACATCTCATGATTTAATCCAAGTCACAGGGTCTGTTGAACCACTGCAGGTTGCTTTTCCACCTCCCCCTGGGACACAGGTGGTTGATTTGAAGAAAGACCCTCTACAGCATTCTCCAATATAGACGCAAATCCTTGGTCCAACCTCACCAACCAACCAGGCTGCCCTTTCTGCTGAAAACCAAGTAGCCGCAGACTCTGACTCTGTCTCTTGAGTTGCTGAAACTACCAATTCAGATTCACCTCGATCCAGAGTCTTGGAAACTCCTCAAGGATTCTTCAATTTCCCTCAACAGGCTGAATTTTAAACTTTCTTTGGACAAGGATCTAGAAACTTGAGTGCTTCTACTACGCCTACAAGTGCTACATTGGTTAACCTGATTTCCATCTTAAATCAAGCCATCCAAGAGGACAAAGTGCCTGTTCTTGCACAAATACTTCCCAGACCTTCAACATCTAGTCCTTTATTTGAATTGGATGTTGATACTCGAGAACGACTTCGGTCACCTCTTAAACTCTTGGATCATTCTCCTACCGCAAGGATCAATGATGTAATTCTTAATCAGCTTTTATCTGATCTTTTAAACTATGCCTTTGAACTCCTGGCTTCTACTCCATATTCTACCATAATCCAACAATTCAAACAGCTTGCCAACAACAGCGTAGCTTTCCAAAATAAACTTCAAGAAATCGAAAACGAAAAAGCTAAGATCAAAACTGAAGTAGAAGATTGTGTTGCGGCTCTTCAGCCAAAAAAAGCTTCCCGTGAAGAATTCGATATGAGAATCTTTGAAGCTATTTCTATTCAAGATTTTTATGATAAGGAAGAGATAAAACTTGAAACAAAGTTGGCCTAGATCAATGAAAAGCTTGCCAAAATACGTAAGAGACAAGCTGATATAGCCATACTTCTGACTACTATCCAGCAAGAACAACAACAAATCATCCAAGAAATTGTTTCTATTGAGACCAAGCAAGAACAATATGGGAAACAACTTGACAAGGTCTAATTCGACAAGTACAAACATGCTGAGGCAATTTCAGCTCGGGACAACAAAAGGGCAAAGCTACGCTCAGATTTAGCAAAACTCCTGGTGCCTTATACATCTTAGATTCCAGTATTTGTAATAATTTTACTTTCTTTCAGACTTATGCACCTTAACTTCGATTTGGCAAACAAAAATATTGCTTTAAGTATTTTCCATTAATTGAGTCAATTATATTTCCCGATTCGATATGCATTTTCCGAATACAATCCTATCACTTGGAAAAGACCTTCCCAAGTATGGGACCATTTGCCAAGAAATCTTGATTTCTTTTCCATTGTCAAAATAAACTTTAAAACTAACTCACCTATACTGAAATACTTTTCTCTTATTCGACGATTATAACTTCGAGCAACACTTTCTTTTTGTCGAATTACACTCTCAAGTGCCAGGATTCGCTCTGAATATAATTCATTCAACTCATCAAACATTGTATTCTAGTAATCATCGACTAGCAAATCATTTTGTTTCAATACTGTTAAAGTATTTAAATTAATTTCTAGTGGTAACACTGCATCATGGCCATAAACCAATTTATAGGGTGAAGTATTTGTTGACCCCCTTGGTAAATTTTGATAAGCCCATAATAGTTGGCTTAAAGTTTCATGCCACGTTCGGGGTCTATTCGTGATATGCTTCTTTATCAGACTTATTAAGATTTTGTTCTGCCTCTACTTGCCCATTAGCCTGTGCAAAATAAGGAGTTGAGGTAACCATATTGATATTCTTTGAAGTTGCAAAATTTTTAATTCGCTGACCAGTAAACATAGTTCCTTGATCAGTACTCAATGTTTGAGGAATTCCAAATCAATGAATAATATGTTCCTCAATAAAGTCTATTATTTCATTTTGACCAACTTCTATTAGGGGAATTGCTTCAACCCACTTTGTGAAGTAATTAATTGCTACCAAGATAAATTTATGCTGTTTCGATGAAGGAGGGTGAATTAACCCAATCAGATCCAAAGCCTAACCTCTAAACGGCCATGGTTTTATGATCAAGTGCAACTCAGATGCTGAGATTTGTTGTATTGAACCATGCTTTTGACACTCATGACATGCCTTTGCATAATCAATACAATCTTTTATCATGGACAGCCAATACACATGGTTGCAATATAACATCCATTTCATCTTTTTTTCCAGCTTGATGGGCACCACATATTCCATTATAGACTTCGCCTAATGCAATATTTTGATCATCTTGGCCTAAACATCTTGACAAACTCCCATCAATCCCTTTCTTATACAACTCATCAGCCATCAAGACAAAATTTATTGCTCGCAATTTTATCTTTCTATCGACTGGAATACTAGGATTCCTTAAATACTGAGAAATAGGCTTTCTCCAATCAGTATCTTCCCATTCTTCTATGCACAAAACCTCTTTTTCATTCGCAGGCACTAATATTTGATGGATACTATCTAATTTTTTAAGAGTTTCTGGACCGATTCTAGATCTCAAAGCGATTTGGGCTAATTCATTAGCAATTTCATTATGAATCCTTGGGATGTGAACCAAAGAAACTTTTCGAAAGGAGGTTAACAACTCCCAAGCAGTTGTTAAATACTTTTGCAACCTCTCATTATTGCATTTAAACTCCTTCAAAACTGCTTTAGAACCAACTGAGAATCCCCTAATATTTGAACTTCCAAAGCCCCTTTACTAATTAATATTTCTAAACCCAAAATCAAAGTTTCGTACTCTACCACATTATATTCAAGCAAGGATATTTTAATTCAAACAAGAATTCTGATGGAATCCCCTCTGATGAGATGATAAGAATCCCAACCCCTGCACCATTTTTATGCTTTGATCCATCAAAATATAACTTCCAATAATCGACTTCAATATCAATTACATTTGCCCCCTAGTCATTCAGATCTTTCGAATTATCCGCAAGAAAATCTGCAATGACCTGACCTTTCACAGCTTTGGCTGGAACGTATTGTAAATCAAACTCTGTCAAGGCTAGCATCCATTTCCCTAAATGTCCTCGTAACATTGGGAAACTTAACATATATTTGATGAGATCACTTTGTGCTATAACCTCACCGATTTAGACACCATATAACATTTTAGTTTCATACAGGCATAATATAAAGACAAACACAATTTTTCTATCGGAGAATACCTTGTTTCGATATCAGCCAGAACTCGACTAAGGTAGTAAACTGCCCGTTCATGCCCATTCTCATCATCTTAGGCTAGCATACACCCAATTGTGTTTATATATGCTGCAATGTATAATTTTAAGGGCTCATGCGGACGAACATTCGCCATAATCGGAGCCTTAGACAAATAAGTTTTAATCGAATCGAATGCTAACTGATGCTCCTCTGTCCATTTGAACTGTGAGTCATTCTTTAGTTTTACTAAAGGTAGAAACACTCGTGTTCGATCAGAAAGATTTGAGATGAACCTTCTGAGGTAATTCACTATTCCCAGGAAGGACTGCACTTCTTTTTTGATTTGGGCGCAGACAATGCTTATATTACATCTGCTTTATTTTTATCAATTGCAATTCCTTTCTTATGAACAACAAAATCTACGAAATTTCCAGCAGACACACCAAAAGCACATTTTAAAGGATTCATCTTTAATCCTTTTTTTCTCATGATAGTAAATGCCTTTCTTAAATGCTCAATGTTTTGATTTACTGAAATTGATTTGACCATAACGTCGTCGATATATACCTCCATAAATTTTCCAATAAACTCATGAAATATAGCATTCATTGCTCGCTGGTATGTTGCACCAGCATTTTTTAAACCAAAAGGCATAACTAACCATTGATAAGAGCCCAGCGCCCCAGGACAACGAAAGGCAGTTTTGGACACATCATCTTCTGATGAAGATTTGGTTATATTCTGAATAACCATCCATGAAACTTAAGATTTTGTTTCCTGCTGCAGAATCGATCAACATATCTGCTATTGCCATAAAGTATTCATCTTTTGGAGTAGCATTATTCAAATCTCGAAAATCAATGCATACTCTTAACTTCCCATTTTTCTTCATTATGGGAACAATATTCAAAACCCACTCCACATATCGTGCAGTTTGAATAAATTTCCCTTCAATCAAGCGTTCTATTTCTTCTTTAATCTTTTGATTGATTTCTGGAGCAAATCGTCGTGGAGTTTGCTTCATAGGTCTAGCATTTGGTTTTAATGCAAATCGATATTCCACAAGTGAACGATCGAGAACGGGCATCTCATGATAATCCCAAGCAAAATAATCTTTAAACTCATGTAAAAGATGGAAAAGTTCAGTTCGAAAAGGATTAACCAAATCTTTACAGATATAAGTGATTCGAACATCATCAGAAGTCCCCAAATTAATTTCTTCTAAGGAATCCTGAGATTCAAAACATTTGTAAGGTTCATCATCTTTTACTGAATGCTTTTCGAAACCCAAAGGTTCTAAATCATAGATGCAATCAAAAGTGAAATAAACAACTTCCTTAGAAATAAGAGAAACTTGATCATTTATTAAATTAACATTACTTCGATTTTCAACACAATGCGCCTCTGCTACTAAATCAGCAGTTTGGCTTGCAGCATCACTTTCATTACATAAAGAAGGAACATGTAAACTATGACTAATCTCGACCAAAGATATCGAGTTAATACAACTACTATTTGAAGAACTTCTAACCCTACGTGATTCTACTTCATCAGAAGAATCATCTTTATTTTCTATAAGAAGAAAATTACTTAAATAATTATGCAAAGTTACTAGGTAATCGGAAACTTCCTCAACTTGGTCCATAGGGCAATCTTTCAGGAAATCTTTAAGAATGACAATCCCAGCCAGTTGGAGAGAAATTCAACTCTGGGTAACGCAACTTTATTGACAGACCTTCCGAGGACAAGTAACAACCTTCACAATTATAAGAGTTCAGTGTCCTATCAACATTAAAAGGCTTCAACTTAGTATTATACATTCTGAAATCAACATGCAGCTGTTCGACATAAAGGTTCAAATCTGCCTTAATGACTTCAGGCTTGCCATCCTTTGTCCAAAGAAGAACGCTTTGATGCACAGTAGAAGGTACAGTCCCCACACCGTGGATCCAGTCTCCCCCCAACAAAGCATTATAACTTGCTTTCGATGGAACCACCACGAACACAGTGTTTTGTTTGGATGATCCAACCTTTACACTCAAAGTGACCAGCCCTTTTGCTGGAGTCAAAGCCCCACTAAAGTCCGTTACAGCAATGTTTGTGGGGACCAAATCATCAAGATGCTTTCCAACCTTCATTAACATCCTCTCTGGAAAAAGACTAATTGTCGCTCCACCGTCAATCAGGACTTTATCTACTCTGATCCCACTCAAAGTAGTGGTTATATGGAGCGGGCGGAGATGAGACATTTGTTTTCCAGTAGGCTGAAGAAAATACCCCGACTCATCTTCATATCGGATGAAGGAGAAAGCTTCCTCATCCTCTATATTATAATCTTCCTTTAGGTCACCTTCATACTCCCCCAGATACTCGGTTGGAATAATTGAAATCGTTCCAACCATATCATCATCCCCTTCTTCAAAGTACTTTTCTTCAAAGTACTCTTCTTCAACATCAACTTCCTTGCCTTTAACTACCCCCGAAGACTGAGCTATTGCTTTGCCTTTCTCCATCTTTGCAGGAGATGAAATTCCCTTCAGGCACGTCTCTCCATCAGAAGGAAAGACAATTCGGGAATGAACGGAAGGCGTTGCTCCATTGCTTACATCTGCTTGAGGCTTCTTGTTTTGATTAACATTTCTTCTACCCCTACCCCTGGGGTACCCTCTGGCTCGACCATGATAATAGGGAATTTGATTTCGAGGAGGTCCTCAATGTCCCCACTGTGGATTCCTTCGATATAGAGCATCTCGATTCTGGAACTCTTGGTAGTTCCGAATCCATTGCACACCTATAGCTTGAGATCGACTCAAAGGTGTAACTACATTTTGTTGAGGGGTCTTAAAATTCTACCCCTCCATACGCCTAACTGGCTGCCTTTGTCAATCCTTCTCTTCTCTATGGGCCAACTTCTTCTTCATTATTTCTTTTTCAAAGATTACTGCAGTTTCAGCATCAAAAATAGCATTAAAAATAGCATTACACCGTGGACACAGAGACACGTTCCAGTCTTTAATCTTTTGTTGAACTAAGAAATCCAACAAACCATCTCTCGCTCGGGGATACACTGACCAAACTTGTGACTCAAAATCATCAAGAGCCACATCAAAGTCATAGGACATGCCAACCATGTTCACACCGAAACATGGTTCAACAAAACTGGCATCAGCATCGAAGGGATCAACATCAACCTTCATCTCCTTTTTTCCATCATCGAACTTCAACCGTGCCTCCATTATAGCTTTCTGAATTAAGTCCCTGAAACGAACACAACTATTAGTCGAATGACTAATTGCTTGGTGAAATTTGTAATAAGGTTTTCCTTTTAAATCTTTCACCGAAAGTAAGGTTCTACCCTTAGGCAGAACTAATTGTTTATCTTTAAGCAACACATTGAAAATCTGATCAAATTTTGAAATATCAAAACTATACTTTTTTCTACTTTTAAGTTTTGATTCATTCAACTTTTCATTACTAGGAAGCTTTCTAAGTAAAGAGCAAACGTATGGAGGACCCTTTTTAAGTTCGGCCAAATCGACCTCTATTTCGAAATCGAGTTCCTCCTCTGAGAACTCCAAGGTCATATAAGCTACTTTTTCTTTTCGAGTAAAAGGTTTACTCTTTGATCTTTGCTCACTCCTATATTTTTCCTTCTCCTTTTTCATGAGTTCGGTCTAACGGACCTTTTCAGCCAGATGGGCTAAATCAGGTATATGCACATTAAGCAACTTTTGGCGCATATAAAATCCTAGCCCCATCGTTGCTATTTTCACCACTTCGCTCTCAGGTAATGAAATATAGCATCTACTTCTAGCATTCTTGAAACGTATCATATAATCGTCAATGGTTTCACCATCTTCATGTTTCAAAGCCACAAGATCAGTAACTGACACATTCATTTCCCCTCGATAGAACTGAGCGTGAAAAGCAGTTTCCAACTGATTCCATGTTGTTATCGAATTTGGTCTAAGATTCGAAAACCAAGTAAATGCATTCTTCGTTAATGAAGAAGGAAAAAACTTCATTTTCAAATTTTCATCATTGGTTAAATTTTCAATCTCAACCAAATATCGAGCGACATGTTCAGTGGTCGATTCTCTGACTTCCCCAGCAAACTTTGTGATTATTTTTGGATTTTTCACTCCTCTTGGCACTTCATCCATTTGAACAGTTTGAGGGAAGTAGACACAAAGTGAGGTCGATTCATAAAACCAACATTCTGACCAACTCGATTAAGTGCTTCTTCCACAATTCTGGTAACTTGATAACGTTCACCGCCATGATTAGCACGTAATCTAGCTAGAAATTCATCAGCATTTTGACCTCGGGGAATGACATGATGATTTTCTCGATCAAAAAATTATTTTTATTTTGAAATATATTTTCGAATCCTTCATTATTTTTCCTGGCATTATGCCTTTCACCTTCCTCATAATCCACGATTCAAGCAATACGTTCGACTTGTCTAGCAAGACCATTGAATTTTGATTCGTGATCAGCCATCATAAGATTCAGAATTGTGGTCATTTGTTGAGTCAATAAATTGACTAAGTCATGATGACTTTCCTCTACTTGTTGTCAATATACTGCCATCGAATTAGCAGCATTCGAAGTAGATCCCACATTATAATCATGAGAATACTCGAAATATTGTTGTAAATTTTGAGAATTATTCCCTCCATTTACACTCCCAAATCAAACAGGAGGAACAAAACTACCCACCGGTGGGGTATAACCGGGAGGAAGGCCATAAGGAGGCCAACCGGTAGTTATTGGAGGAGGTGGCAAATTACCACGTGGACGAATGTTACGTCCAACATTTCCAGTTTGCACAGTGGTAACCACTATGCTTTCACTTCCAATTGCACATTCCGAACGTGAAGTCATGTCCGCTTGTTGCACAGTGGTAACCGCTATGCTATCACTGGTGGAGGAACCACCATTCACATTTAACACTTCATCCGCCATGTGAATGATTTTTTCACTTCTCAATCGCATACACCGAATGTTATAAAAACTTTTTGGCACACTTCAACTTTAAAACTGTTCCACTGGGCATGCCAATTTGTTTTGTTGATTTTTAGCAAATCGATGGTGGTTCGATTCTAAAGGTCTGAGAGTGAAACCTACTCCTTTTTTGCAGGTACCAGTTTTCTATAAGTGCATCAAAGTATCTTCGATTAGACGGGTATCGAGATGAAAGATAAATTGAAATTTGTAAAATAATAAAAGAACTGAAAAATAAGGTTTCCGAAAAGAAACAGTACTGAAATCGGAAAAAGTTGCGTTGAAATTTAAATGAAAGTAGTAAAGTGCCTTCGATTGGGTCAAAGGGCTTTAGCATGGAACTTAAAAATGGTGAAATATAAATTGGACATTGAAATTAAAGAATGCTTGAAAGATAAATTTACTTGAAAAGTAAAGTTTACAGAAAGATAAGCTGAAAAGATAAAATATGGAAGGAACGAAACTCGATCGCAAACTCAGGAATTCGCTGGGGATGTGAGTGTGCTTGAGTGTTTTCTGAGTTAAAGTTCCAACCCTTATTTCCTAAAACTTCCTAATATTTATAGCTTTCTTTTTGTAACCGATCATTAATTACACAATGCTGTCTTGCGCACGCACTCCCTGGCAACCGTTCCCACTCTTTTGCCAATGAAACGTTACCCATTAATTCCTCGCATGGTGAAAGCCCTCAACTTCTCTACTTATGTAACCATTCGATTCATTTATTCCGAGCATCCATTCAATTTCTTCTTCGAATATCCATTCGACTATGCCCACTCGATTTAATGATGTATCCGAAATCGAGCTTGTGTCGAGTAACTCTCAACTTATACGTGCACGTGTACTTTTCAACATTTCGATCTAATTCACTCCGATTAGATATATTTTTCGACCAACATTATAGAAGGTTTTTTTTTGGCAAATAAGTCCAAATAAGTTAACTCTAACCCAACAAAATCTACTTATATAACGCGCACGTAAAATTACATCGTTCCTCCTTCAACGTTTGTATCTGCATTTCTCTTCCTCCTCCTACTACTTTTTCTTTGTGTTCTTCCTCTTTTTTTTGTGTTCCTTCTTTTTTATTTTCGTATGTTTCATCCTTTCCGTCATTCTTTTTATTGCTACTGTTGTTGCTGTATTTTTTTCATCCTCTTTTTATTGATTTTGTACTATTATATTTTTTGTTTAATTTTTTCTCCCAAGAAGAATTATGAAAAAATAAAATAAGTATATATATACCGAAAATTCTTAACAATACACATAAATATCTTAGTTTTATACCAAAATTTGCTACAAATATACAAAAATATTTTCTTTAATGCTGTATTCTTTTTCTTTTTCTTTTTCTTTTTTTTTTCTTTTTTTTAGTTGAATGAATGTAAGTTCATCTTCTTCCAAGTAAATTTGCAGCATTATGTATTTTTTCTTCTTCTTTGTTTGATTTTTTTTATTCTTGTTAAGAGAGTAAAATAAGAAGAAACTTGAGAATATAAAATAAGAACGAAAAGATGAATAAGAAAAAAAACAAGAAGATGATGATAAAAAATAAGAATAAGAAGTAGCAGAAGATGAGAATGAGAAATAGTAAAAGTTTTGAATTATACAGAACTTATCAGTACAAATACACTGAAAATTATTACTAATACACAAAAATATCTTAGTTTTATACTGAAATTTACTGAAATACACAAAATTATTTTTTTAATGCTGCATTTTTTTTTTCTTGTTTTTCTTATTTCTTTCTTTTTTTAGTTGAATGAATGTAGATTTATTCTCTTCCAAGTAATTTTATAGCAATTATGTGTTGTATTTCTTCTTGTTCTTTGTTTGATTTTTTTGTTTTATTCTTGTTAAGTGAGTAAAACAAGACACTTTAAAAGGTCAAGAAGAAAAAAATGAATAAGAAGAAAAAAAAAAGATGATGATGATTATGATGAAAAAGAAGAAGTAGAAGAAGTAATAGAAGATGAGGATGAGGAAGAAGAACAGTTTTGAATTATGCTGAACTTATCAGTACAAATAAATTGAAAATTCTTAATAATACACATAAATATCTTAACTTTACACTGAAATTTATTACAAATACACAAAAATATCTTTTTAATGCTATATTTTTTTTCTTTTTTTTTAATTTATTTATTTATTTATTTTTGTTGAATGAATATAGGTTTTTCTTCTTCGAAGTAATTTGCTCCATTATGTGTTTTTTCTTTTTATTTGGTTTTTTTGTTTTTATTCTTGTTAAAAGAGTTGTATGATATAAATAATATTAATGACGATAACGATAACGATGACACGTGTAAGAAGAAGACGACGATGACTATAACGATGATGATCATAATGATGAAGATGGTGGAGGAGAAGAAAAAAAAGTCCAATGAGAGGAGGAGAAGGTGGTGGTGGTGGCGATGACGACAATAATGAAAGAGAAAAATAACGAAAAAGAAAGAAAAGAAGAAAAAGACGAAAGAGTGATGAAGAAGAAGGAGGAAAAGAAAAAGAACGTACAACAGAAATGCGTAAGTTTTAAACTTGTTTGGTTAAATGATTTATATATAAAGATTAATTCTAAAAAAAAGAAAATAAATTTTATTTTTTGTTAATTTTATCGATACTACTAAAGTGAAATTAGGATTATATTTTATATTTATAGAACATAAATTTAAGAGATCGAAATACTAGACTGTGGTGAATCTTAGCATCTTTTTTAAAACCATAGGTGTATTTATAAGTGACTCTAAAACTTGAGTTAATGATAATAATGTAAGAGATATAAAAATTTAGATATATAACATACTTTTGGTATATACAATAATGATGTTATTACATGACTAAGTTATAATTTAATAATTAAGTTCAATTGATGAGTTGGTCTAATAATTTAAGAATTGATAACCATAAATTTTAATTAAAGAAAAAAGGAAAACAATACAAAAAAAGATTTAATTACACTTAATTAATTATAAAAATAACTTATTTACTTAGTATTTTTAATATATTAAGTCTTTTATTTATAAAATTTAAAAAAAACATCTAGATAAATTCGTACTATATATATATATGATTCCTCATAGATTTTTAAATTAAGTGTTTTATGAATTCACATGCCCAAAAATAATATTTTTGAAATGACTTAAATTCATCTAAAAGTTAGACCATAATAATAAAGATAATTTTAATCGTTAGACTCTATTATAAAAACAGTAGTGCTACGTTACCAACTTGGTATTTGCCAAGATCTGTCAACTTGAGTTGGGCTGGAAATGAAGCCCATCCACTAACTAAAGACACATCTAAATTAACCATAGTTTAATCTTAATTTACCACGTTAACCTAAATTACCATAGCCCCAAATTGACTGACGGTGGACCGTGTCTCCCAACCTTCCTTATCCGCATCCACGGCCAAGTAAGTTCCTTTGTTTCCGTCTCCGTCGGTCTCCGCCGTCAAGGGAAAGGCAACTGCGCCGGACTGCTAGACCATCACGACTAGGCTACCGTCCGGTATTCACTGCGAAAAGATTTGGTCTGTTACTTGTCCTAATCAGAGGAGCTTTGAAGGCACATCTGGGTGTCTGCCCTTGTACAAGGCGCCACAACCCAGCGCTTCTCTCCTCAGGCAGCGGCAGAATTTGTAGGCCTGTGTGGGTTCGATAGTAATACCGTGGCTTTCTTTAGTCGCTACTGCCACCAACAGCAACTCGTTCACTGGCAGAAGAGCCCGAAAAGAAGCGCGTCTTCCATAGGGCACCACCGCGACACTACGAGGTTAGTGGGTATTTGAGATTTAAATTAAGTGCTTGTATAGGGGTGTAAATCTGATTATTACATTTTTTGAACTGAGAAGTATTAAACATGTGTCTGTGTCTCTTGGCTGTGAACGAACTTGGGTGTTGGTGTATTGAAGTGTTTTTTTGGTGATCTTGTTACTATGCAAAAGAGGTTGCTTATGCTGTGTTGTATGAGTTCTTTGATAAAAATGGAGTGATCAGTTATTCAATTTTTTTTTCGTGGTTATTTGTAGCTTATTCCATATGTCTATGTTGTCTTATTTGCAGACAGAAAAACATTGATTAGTGTAGTCTCGCTGTGGTCACCCTCGTTGACGAAGTTGTTGTCGTTGTCAATTGTTTAGTACTTTCTCATCAGTTTTGAGATTTTAAATTTTTGCAGGCACTCTATTGATATAAGTTAATCACGTTGAAAGCATGTTATAATATATTTTATTAAGAGTAACATATTTTAGTAACATAAATTATTCAGATGTGTCTTTATTAAAAATTGAGATTATTTTGTGGATGTGTTTGCCATTTTGATGTGGGTATTTTCGTTCTCAAGTTGGTAAAGCTATTTTAAAAATTAGACTATATATTTGATGTACTCGGTGTTTGTGTTTGAAAGTGAAATGAGATCCAATTGTTTTATTTTAAATGGTTTGCGTTTCCTGATCCACTAAGTTACAGTGGTGCAAATTGTTTTTGTGATTGGTGTGGTCTGTTTTAACATGTTGCTCTTATGGAATAAAAAGTGTATATAACCTTTTTGTTTTAAAATTGATGTTGTATTTTTTGGGTATATAATTTTTCGTTTGAGAGTACAAGAAATTAACCTCAAATGTGTCTTGTTTATTTTTCCTTTTTTTTTCACCCTAATTTCCTTAATGTGACTTTTTCGTAGTGACTTAATCTGTCTTGTGGTGAGTTTTCTTGTGATATACATAGCAATAAATTCAGTTGAGAATGAGAATGTATTTTGTGCAATGCATTGAGATCCATGACTTTTTATTAGAAATTTGTGGTTTTAGGAATGGTTAAATGAGCTTTATATTAGCAAATTAAATTTGTATTTTTTGGCTCTATAATTTTAATTTGGGAGTACACCAACTAGTCATTGCATGTGTCTTGTTCATATTTAGATCATTCAGTGTTTTTTTTTTTAGTTTAATTTGCTTAATGTGTGTTGTTCATGATAGGTTAATGTGTGTTTTGGAAAATTTTCCAGTGATACATGGAGCTATATATTTAAGTTGAGATTGAGTGTATATTTTAAGCATACATAGTGTTTCTTGTTTAATTTTAGCATTACTCTTTTTTGTTTAAACTTAATCTGCTTAATGTGACTTTTTCATAGTGATTTAATGTGTCATGTAGTGAGTTTTTTTGTGATATACATAGTAATAAATTCAGTTGAGAATGACAATATATTTTGAGCAATGCATTCAGATCCATGAGTTTTTTATTAGATATTTGCGGTTTTAGGAATGGTTAAATGTGCTGTATATTAGCAAATTAAATTTGTATTTTTTGGCACTATAATTTTAATTTGGGAGTACACCAACTTATCATTGCATCTGTCTTGTTCATTTTAGATCATCCACTCATTTTTTTTCTCAGTTTAATTTGGTTAATGTGTGTTGTTCATAATAGGTTAATATGTCTGTTGGAGAATTTTTCTGTGATACTTGGAGCCATATATTTAAGTAGAGAATGAGTGTATGTTTTAAGCAGACATAGTCTTTCTTTTTTATTTTGAGCAACTCTCTGTGTTTTTTTTTTTCCTATTGAATGAATGTGTCTAGTAGTGAGTTTTCTTGTGATACACATAGCAATAAAAATTTTTTCCTTACTGAAATTGGGCATATGATTATACAATTACGTTGACAAGATGTTCTAATTTTTTTTTACGAAATCCGTTGTGATCAACAAGTGTTCCTGTACATCTTTAGTTTCTTCATGATTCACTGTGCAACAAGAGCCATGGCCCACAATGATTTTACAATGGTTGAGGTTTTTTTTAACACTTAGCTGATTTTTTTAAATATTTCTAGGTGTTTTTTTTAGCAAAATAAGAGTATAATTCGTGTGTACTTTATATCGGATGTGTCTTGTACATTAGACTAGTGTACTATGATTATGAGTAGGTTAAATAAATGCTTTTCTCATTATTAATTTGTGTAATGTTACAGTAGTTGACTTTGGATAACACAGGTGAAGATTTTAATTGAATCAATATCTGCTATTTACGCAGAGACCAACTTATATACATGGGGAAGCCGGTAATAACTCATACAGAATTTTCTGTTCTTGTTATAGTGCATATGAATTTTTTGTATTCTGACAGTTCCGTCGTATGTTTTCTAGAAATTACTAGAGACAAGATGCTCACCATGTTACATCGCGGACTTGTTCAAAGAAATGGAAACCAATGAGGATCAAGCAAAGCTTGATGAGATTGAAGAAATTGGTTTTGGTTTCCTGAAGCTTGTACCGAAGTGGCAAGTGAGGCAAGGCATAATGGTGATGTTGGCCAAAGCCTATGACACTGAAACGAGCACCCTCAAGCTAGAAAATGGGAACATCCGCATTGTGCCGGAGCTCTTTCAGCGTCTTTTTGAGTGAATCAATATCATGGCTTTGCAATTTATTATTAGGCAATGGAAGATGTCGCTAAAGGTTGTGTCGTTTATTATTTCCATATTTGATATATGCTTTATTAGATGTATGTGTCTTCTTACTAGTTAATGGGCAACAACAGGATTGCGGTGAACCTGGCCGGAATGAAGACGATGGCAAGGAGGACGCTGCTATAGAGGAAACTAGTGACCCAAGCCCTGAACAAGTAGACTTGGACCATAGAAAAGTGAGTTAGGATTAACATATGCTTAGTATTTTTTTCCGTGGTTAATCGTACATCGTGTAAACTGTCAGGCCTATGTTTACCTATAATTTACGTTGGAGTTGTGTTGTTGATGTGATTTAAGGAATCTTCTCGCCTGGATGGAGTAAGAGAGGTTTCCAATTACTCGGATACACATGCAGTTGAGTCGGACGGTGATGACGATGACGACGAGCCAATTGCAAAGAGATTGCGCCGGAGATCTGTATCAAGGATGACACCTCAATCATCTATGAGGGTTGAGCATGCAGGCATGACTGATAAGACAAAGGAAAAAGGGGACCATAAGGTGAGCAAGTTGATCGTTGTTAGTATTTGTTACTTGCAGCTATGCAGTTTGGAACATCTGAAATGGTTAAAGTTAATGTTAAACTAGTTATTGGTTGTGCCATTATTTAATAAAACTTAGTGTAATGCTCTGTCATTTAGCATTGGGTTCTGTGTATACTATGAAACCACTTTGAGGAGTTTTTGAAAAACTAGTTTGATATTGTGGTGTCAGAGATCTACCCTGAAGGGGGGATTAAGAAGGGCATCATTGCGCACAACCCATCAAACAGGGACTTCAGAAGATGATGATGACGATGACCAGCCCATTGGCATCAGATTCCGCATCAAGACTCCTCAAAGGAGGTCACCTCAGCGTGGTATGGTAGAAGGGAAAATCATCACAAGCATGCAGTCACAATCAACTAATCAACCAAATGTGACAGTTGCTCCGGAACCAAAAACACCATCAACAGAATTGGTTGAGTTTTCCGGGGTTGAGGAATATTCTTCTGAATTCTTTGACAGGCAAGTTATTACTACGTAACGTTGTTTTTGGTAGTAGTATAAAATGTTTTCTGTTTAAATAGCCTCCCAAACAATTACTATGGTTGACCACTGCAGTTTTTTTAATTACAAACAGGCACCCTGCCATCTTATCTCAGCGGGATCCAGAGTGCGAAATGATTTGGGCAAATATAGAAAAAGGCGTTTACCCATCGAGACCCGTTAGCATAGACCCAATCCAGGCAATCATTCCTAGAGGTTCTCCCTACCGCACTCCAAGTCCACAACGCCCCTCTTTCTCTCTTGGTCTGACGCAACTCCTTAAATCACCTTCACCATCTCCTCCCCGACCTATTCATCCATTACTTCGGGGTCGGAAAATCACCGAGCGGGAAGAACAAAGAATCAGAGGATGGGCTGTGAACACTTCTCTTGATAGGCACGAAACTTTGGCGTCATATGAGGGTAGACCACTCCTAGTGCTATCAAGGGCGGATGTGTGCACACTGAGACCACGTGCATGGCTAAATAACAAGGTATGGAACGAAAAATCATGTTTCTGTAGTTTGTTTGTTGCTCACGTGTTGTCGACATTGATTAGTTTACAAATCGGTTATGTAGGTTGTACACTGGATGTGTTGCGCATTCAATGATTCAGGTCTCAAAAGATTCACGCGTGACTTTTATTGCGTGTGTCCGGGGATTCTGGTAAGAAAACGTCAATATTAATCATTTATTTACAATACAGTTTATGTATTTTTGATAATTCGTACTTGTACAGGAAATGGTTTTGGTCCCAAAGAATTTGGAAAACTATCATGATGGACCGAATCCAACATATGTCGGATTGGGTCAAAACTTTGGGGCTGATACTAGTTGTTTCGACAAGGAAATCGCTGCAAACAGAAATTGGGTATGTATGTTTGTAGTGTAATAACTCAATATACTCGTAGCACTAGCACAAGTAATATTTGTTTTTCTTTGTAAATGCAAGTAATATACCTAGTTACAATGGTTGGTTGTGCAGTGGTTTTTCCCTGTATGTATCACCCGTCACTGGTGGGTTTATGCATTTGATGTATCCGGCAAAAGGTTGTTTGTACTAGATAGCATATACAGTAAACCTGATACAGCACGGAGCAGGCTAGATTCATATGCGGTACATCACCAGCCCATCCCTATTAAGCTCTATTTAACCATTCTTCTAGTATTCCGTTTAAGTTTAGTTGTTTGTGTCTTAGGCGAGGATCATTGAAGACATTGCACAGGTGGCCATCCCAACTTATAGGCCCACACAAAAAGGACTGCCTTGCACTTATGCCTCTGTGCCAATTCAGCCAAATGGGTGACTCTTCTCTCCAAGATTTCGCAATGTATTAATTGTTTAGTTGCTTTAGGTTGTTCCACTAACAAAATTGCATTTTTTTCCGTTCGATTAGATTTGACTGTGGTGTGTATACAATAAAATACATGGAGTTCTGGACCGAAGACAAGAAACTAAATGACTGGGAATATGTGAGCTCGCTAACCTTTATACATTATTACTATATTTCATATTCACATGTCAATGTCTGTACTGATAAGCATTTCTTTTACATTGATTTTTATATGCAGGACGTGGTCAAGTTGTACAGGCTAGAAATAATATTGGACATCATCCTATGTCACAAGAATATATCCATTGGAGTTGCCTTAAATGCACTTGACAGTCATGCTCAACCTCCTGTGCGCCGCAACCAACCAAGGAATAAACGTATGCAGGTTAGAACTCCATTCACAGCTCCTGATACAAAGAGCATACTTCGGCGGGTTGGAGGAAAGCCGAAGAAAAAGTCCACCAAAAGGATCTAACATATGGGAAGATGAAGGCTCCAGATAACTCCTTGTTTACATATGGAGGGAATATCGTCACATCCTATGCTATATTTTGTTAGGATAAGACAAATTACTTTCGCTACACAATGGGACTATTTATTTTGGATTGTTAGGTTGTTTATAGGTAGTTGCACCATAGACCTTGACAAACTTTGTTGGTTAATTCAACGATAATGCATATCATGTTTATATGGATTTTGTCTTTTGCACCTTGGTTTTGGATAATTTTGTGCACAGGCTCGATAACTAATGCATTTTTTTAGTTTAATTGTTGTTAATGGATACACCTGTTGAGGTTCCTACATGTCTTTTGATGTCTCTACTTTTCTTAGTCATGCATTGTTACTCACATTTTGCACACAGGTGACTGAAAACATAACTCTATTCTGGTGGAGGTGTAAATTATAATTTATGTGTCTGTTTTAGCTGTAACTGACTTGTTGCTAGTGGCTAGATATGGTTGAGTCTTTTTCAAGAAATGTCCTCTAGCAGTCACTTTTTACGAGGTGTATTTATAGGGATGTGTCTTTTTCCAAGAAGTGTCTTTAGAGGTGAGTTTCTATGATATGTATTCGGAGGGATGTGTCTTCTACGTGATGTGTCTTTCACGAATGTGTCTTCATATGGATGTGTCTTGTTCCAGGAAGTGTCTTCTAGATATAACTTTCTAGGAAATCTCGACACATGGATGTGTCTTCTACGATATGTGACTTTTACGAGATGTGTCTTTAGTGTATTATGCTAGACTTGTCTTCTGTGTTTATGACTTTTTATTAGTTATATTTATCTGGATGTGTCTTCCAAGAGATGTGTCTTTAGTGTATTATGCTAGACTTGTCTTCTGTGGTTATGACTTTTTATTAGGTATATTTATCTGGATGTGTCTTCCACGAGATGTGTCTTCCGTGTTTGTTAATCAATATCAAATAACCTTCAATGCTTAGCAAATTTTAACGTTAACAAACTCATCAGGAGTTAACAATATTAATCAATGAACATAAACTCAATAAATAATGATATATAGTTGTTAACAATGTTTATTTATTTAACAAACTGAATAAAATGGCTATGATTAGAGTAAAAAGGTTACTCTTAATAAAGGGATATCTCCATACAAATCTATAATAAAAAATTTGTTAAGTATGCTGAAATGAGTTTAACAACGACAAGAACCCGCCATGTTCCTGTGATCCATTCGCTCTCCTAGCAGAACAACAGACTATATCTTGATTCAATGCTTGATGAACATCCTAAAGAAAACAAACATGCATAGACAAAGAGTGAATAACAGTAATAACTTTATCCATTTAGTCAAGTTATCAAGTGGTTTGAAACTATGGAAAAAGGAAACGCATACCAGCGGTGGATTCTTCTTCTTTCTTCGCATAGAGTTCTTGATTGAGGCGTCGAGTTCAGATCCAAGTCTCTTCATTCTCGGCCGACCCTTCGTTGAAACCTTCGAGGGACCTTGGATGTCAGATTCACCAAGATGGGGGTCTCCATGTGTGGCCGTGGTGTTTTGTGAACTTGGAACACGCCTAGACACCAAGTTCGAACGACAATCAAGCAACTTTGATCTTAACTGATCAAGACCCAAATGTAACATGGCCGCTTCCTCTTCACATGTAACAAAATCTTGTGCTACATTGTAGAAGTGTGAACACAGGCGTCTAAATAAGTTGTGGCTTTCGTCCGATCGCTTCTCGTCATGGCTGCTCTTGATGAAAGTGTGTTTTCGCTGTACATTCTTGCTCCATCGAGGGATAACATAGAAAGATGGTACTGTGTCTACTCCGTAATAAAACAACACAGCAAGACAGTGGCAACAAATAATACCTCTTGAGCCAAACATGTTGCATTCACACCGAACCTTATGTGTCTTGGGGTCAAACTCAACACTGTACTTCCAAGATCTAGGCTCCCCATACAATAGGTATTGCTCGTTCACGGTCACCCGAAACAAGTCACCCTCTTGAGTGACCCCACGGACTAAACAATCCCCTCTTTTACTGAATTGCTGTTGGACTTCTCTAAACTTAGACGTTGTGTACTCACGCTGAAATTGTCTTTCAATTGTAGAGCTCGATGAACATGGGACTACTCCTTTAGAGTCCGCAGCATCATCCTCCAGTTCTTTTTGCTCTTTGTTTCCAAGGACATTGTCATACTCATGCACGAACTGAACCAGTCCACTTTTACAATGCAGGTAACCACCGAAAAAGGCGTGCATACTCTCACTCCGTTGGGTATTTCGCATACCAGCCTAAAATTCACCTTGGAAATATATTGGAACCCACATTCGACGATCTTCATAAAGGTCTACAAAACCAAAACATACATATCAAATCGGGAATCATCATCATGAATAAATAGCTACATCACAGTACACCACTAAAGACTTAGTTAACCAACTATACATGTACGTCTCAAATAAAAATATTCCGTAAAAGTATCCAAATTGGTTTGCAATCATCCAATGACAATGGGGGCTGAATCCTAGTAAAGTAAAGACCGAACCTTCCAAGCATACCTACCATCAAAAACTAATACAAGAGCACTATAAAGCACAAACCTGATAGCCATTTATTTTTGTGTAGGTTAAAGTCATTAACGAATGCACACCAATCTTTCTCAAAAGACTCTTCAGAACGGGCATTCCAAACTGTGCCATGCATTTTATCATCTATTTCCCTGTATTTAGCATATCCTCCGAGCTTATGTGGTATCTTCTTCATTATGTGCCATATACACCATCGGTGTCTAGTATTTGGAAAAACATTCTTAATTGCGCCAAATATGGATTTGCACTGGTCTGTGATGATGGCCTGTGGGGGACTTCCCATGCAATTTAACCAGTTCTTAAAGACCCACTCAAAGCTAGGAATTTCCTCATTACCCAACAAAGCACATCCGAGTAGTGTGGACTTGCCGTGATGGTTGACACCAACGAAAGATGCAAACGGAAGTCCATGCCTGCAATAAAGACAGCCAGAAATTACTAAATCACAATATTGTTGGAAAAATTTAAACCCTTATAATGGAGACAAAAACATAAACATACTTGTTCCTTCTGTACGTTGTATCAAACGATACCACATCTCCAAAATATTCATATGATGCCCTGCATCTTGCATCTACCCATATCGCACTCTTAAACTTCTTATTTTCGTTGACATCAACTGCAAAGAAGAAATTCGGATTTATGTCTCTCATTCGCATGAAATATCTAATCATTTCCTTCACATCTTCGTTTACGTCAGCACAACGCAAATTCCTCGTTATAAAGTTCCTAACATCCTTTTCTGAGTAACCCAACTTTGATGACCCACCAATCTCGTTCGCCAGTGCAAGATAAGTCTTGTTAGGCCGTATGCCAGCCTCATCGTTGTTCTGAATTACGCACTTGGCATGCATGGTCAGTTTCCTGTACTCACTGTAATGCACAGCTTGCTCGGCAGAACACGCGTGGGTGTGCTTCAATTCTAATTTGGTCACCAACCAATTATCATTATGCCTATCAAGCATCACGTACATCCTTGCTTTGCACCCGGCTGTTGTTATTCTCTTAACCCGCATTGCTGCCTTCACTCGAGACTCCCGATAACCTTCACGACTGCAGTGTATCGATTGATTAATAGGTACCTTTAATTCCTTCCTAGTCTTATCAAAGTTTGTATTCCTAATCCTCGTCACAAACCCAACCTTCTTCGCATAATTAGAATAGAACTCTTGTGCCTGCTGTAACGAATCAAATCTCAATCCTACGTACGGAATTTCCTCCATTGGAATTCCAGTGTGATCCGGCACCTGCAAATCCATACAGAAAACGCATCATTCAACACAAACCACATTAATCTAAACAATTTCCAATATGTCACTAATTTTGCGAGAAGAATAAAATATATTCCACACCTCATTATTGCTTACCGTAGCATCATCCTTTTTCTGAATAGCGTCTTCAAATTCTTTTTCCTAAAATCGATACACGAGGACATATCACCAAATAAGATGCACAAAGAGCATTTGACACTAATAAAAACTTTACCAACAAACAGAAAATACCTACTAATTGACAACCCAAACTAAATTGGTTTAAATACTTACTATCGATGATCAAAGCCATAAAAAAAATTTAAAAAAAAAACTCAAAGCTGGAAACATCATCTCCACATGCTAAACTAAGAAATTGTAAAACACAATTCATGCAACAAAGTGTATCCTTACTAACTTTTGATAATACCTACTAATGGACAAACTAAACTAAACTGGTATAAAAAATTACTATTTTTTTTCTTGTAATAAACATATTAACCTACCATGAACAACACATATTAAGCAAATTAAACTGAGGACAAAAATTGGAGTGAATTATACTAAAATGAAAAAGACACATGCAAGGATAAGTTGGTGTACTCCCAAATAAAAATTATAGATCCAAAAAATACAAATTAAATTTGCTAGTATAAAGCTCATTTAACCATTCCTAAAACAACAAATATCTAATAAGAAACACATGGATCTCAATGCATTGCTCAAAATATATTGTCATTCTCAACTAAATTTATTGCTGTGTGTATCACAACAAATTTCACTATAAGACACATTAAGTCACCATGAAAAAGTCACATTAAGCAAATTAAGTTGAGAAAAAAAAAATAACACATTAACCTACAATGAACAACACAAATTAAGCAAATTAAACTGAGAAAAAAAATAGGAGTGAATAAAACTAAAATGAAAAAGACACATGCCAGGATAAGTTGGTGTACTCCCAAATAAAAATTATATATCCAGAAAACTCAAACTTAATTTGCTAATATAAAACTCATTTAACCATTCCTAAAACCACAAATATCTAATACAAAACACATGGATCTCAATGCATTACTCAAAATATGTTGTCATTTTCAACTGAATTTATTGGTATGTATATCACAAGAAAACTCACTACAAGACACATTAAGTCACTGTGAAAAAGTCACATTAAGCAAATTAAGTAGGAAAAAAAATACAAAAAATAAACAAGACACATCTGAATCCCTGTTAATAACCCATGATTTAAAACATTCAAAAAAAGTTGCTGGAAGGCCTAAGCAAATACGCTACTAAAAGAAGAATTACCTGTTCTTCATGTGGTGTGTCATCTTCACTCAAACACGGAATATTAATGTCGATTGAATTAGAATTCTCCCTCATGTCATACGCACTGCCGTACAATGCCTCTTCAAAAATTGGTGTATCCATTGACATATCGTAATGCACTCGCCTTCAACACAGACACATACAATGAAAATCGGTGCTCGAGGAAGGGTCTGTGTCACAAATGGATAGGTTATTGCAGATTCTTATTGATGTTACTAACATTGGGACGGAGATATTACCTGGTATAGTTCACGGCACAACGGTTTCACGACACCACCATGGACGTATGTCGCATCTATCTTTCACGAGATTGTTGCTGTATCTAATTGGAATCGGGGGGAGAGACAGTCACTGGTGGACTGGACACGGCGGCGTCCCGGTGATTGAAAATTTTGGCCAGTTGTACGATAGAGACGTTCGGCGGTTGTTTCTTCGAAAAGTGGTTACGTGAAAGGGTTGGGATATTGGGTTTCTCTAGTTTGATGTTAACCTGATCCACGTTTATCCTTTCCTTACTTTTTCAAACTGTTTTTCATGGACCCCACATTAAACCTAATTTAGCCATATAAATTTATTTTAATTTTTTTTTTAATTTGTGTTGGTAATAGTTGGCAGATACAAGTTGGTAACGTATACTTTTCCTTATAAAAAATATATATAATATAATATATATTATATAAAAAATATAATCATTAAAATCACTGAAATACTGATATTTGACCCCAAAAAAAATTAAACATTTTCCCATAACGATAAACGACTTACAAATATTTATGAAGTGCCTTTTTCATTAACAAAGATGTTAGCACATTGAGAGTCGTAAAGAAGATAATATGTTAGATGCAAACGGTAAAAAAATTGTTACGAAAAGAAAGGATGGACGAAAGAATTTTCTGCTATTATTTTATGGCAGTCGTTTTCAACCCCTACCACTAAATGTTCTACTCTACTCACTTTTATTTTCGTATTTGTCTACTTCTCTGCATGTATACTATACAGACAGACACAATAAAATCATAAGAAAAAGAGAAAAAGAAAAAAAAAATCAAGGAAAGAACTCTTGCTAATTAATTAAATTAATTTGACAAGCCCCTTTTTAAACCCGCAGCCGCCCAGAACAGCCACCCAAATTGCAATCTCTCTCTCTCTCTCTCTCTCACTCACTCACTCACAGGAAATACCATCAATACATACACTATACACAAAAAAAAACACTCCTCCAATCACCCCCCAAGAGAATCCCATAAAAACAATTATACCATCATCATCAGCGCCACCGTCAACAACATCAGCAACATCTATCATCAATCAAACAAGAAGAATAACAAACAAATTAAGCCATATTCCAGCAAATGTTCCCACACTTTCTTCTTCTTCTTGCACATCAGTACTCCTCCCACTATTTCATTCCTCTCTCTCCATCTCTCCCTTGACGAGGAGTTATTACCCTATCCAAACCCATTAACAGCCCTAAAAGCTGAGAGCGAGTGAGTGGGACAGCAAAAATAAAAGAAAATTAGAGAAACCAAAGCAATAATCCACCAAGAAATTAATTAAGAAAAAAGAAAATGTCTCTTGAAGAGTCTCTAAGATCTCTCTCCCTTGACTACCTCAACCTGCTCATCAACGGCCAAGCCTTCAGCGACGTCACTTTCCAAGTCGAAGGCCGACTCGTCCACGCCCACCGCTGCATCCTCGCAGCACGCAGCCTATTCTTCAGGAAATTCTTTTGCGGCCCGGACCCTCCGTGCGGCCTTGACCCGGTGGGCGCTTCCAGGGGAAGCCCGGGCCCGACCACAACGGGCTCTTCGAGGGCCCCGGCGGGGGTGATCCCGGTGAACTCTGTCGGTTACGAGGTGTTCTTGCTGCTTCTTCAGTTCCTTTACAGCGGCCAGGTGTCCATCGTGCCTCAGAAGCACGAGGCCCGGCCCAATTGCGGTGAGAGGGGTTGCTGGCACACGCATTGCACCTCAGCCGTTGATCTCGCCCTCGACACTCTCGCTGCCGCTAGATACTTTGGCGTTGAACAGCTTGCATTGCTCACTCAGGTCTCTCTCCTGTCTGTTTCCGAACATCCATTTTTCTCTCCTTTTTTTTTTTATATATATTTATTGTTATTGGAATGGGAACAAAAAGGGACGGAGGCGGGGAAACTTGGTTTTGTTAGTTGTTGGAGTCGTTTATTTACCAATTGTTTTCTCTTTCTCTCTCTGTCTATCTGCCTCAGTGTCTCTCTGATTTTCGTGACCAGTCGTATGTTTTTCTGGGTCTTGGGAATTTGGACTGTTGCTTGCTGCAAGAATAGGAAGGTCTGGTTTTTGGGAAGTGGGAATAATGGGTGCTTTGTTTTCCCTTCCTTTTCATTCTATTTTATTCTGATTGATTATATTTTCTCTGGAAAAAAAAAAATCTTTGGGTTATGATGGGTGATTGATGGAGGTAGTGAACTTGGATTTGGATTCTGGATTTTGCAGCCGTTGGTTTTATGATCCCTCAATCCCTCCGATTTAAGTAATGATCTTTGAAGCTTCTTATTTTGTTTAAACTTGTCTTCGGCCTTCTCTTATAATATAATTATGTTTGTGTTGGTCAATGTTAGTTTGACGTCCGTTGATTTCATGCGCCATATTTTGGAGACCAAAACATGAAAAAGGAAACAAAGAAAAGAAAGTTTTACTCGAATTGGTGTTTATGTTTCTCAACCCGTTACTACCCATTACGATGCACTCTAAAGTTTTTCCAAATTTAGATGCATGATGATAAACATTGGATCCAGTCTTGTCTTCCACACACCAAACAGTGAAGCACCCACGAGATCTTTCCCAAACGCACTCACTTTCCTCATTTAGGTTCTTAGCATAAACCACATCAAAAGAAAGGTTCTGCCTCTTGAACGTAATTCCGGCAAACACATCTATCAAACATCCCATCTCATACTCTCCCCTTCCCTTTATTTTCCATTTTTTTTGTTAAACCAAATTATTCCATACATAGAATGCATTATTTTCTTTCTTATAAAACATATAAAACAAACGAAAAATATTACACGTATTCTATTTCTATTAGTCTTGATCTCTTATATACTCTTTTCATTTTTGTATTAAAAATATAATAAAATAAAAAATAAAAAAATATAAATACCCTTTCAAATAATGCAAATTAGTCCTCTTACCTGGTCAAAAATTTTTTATAAATATTTTAAATCTATATATACAGTGATAGTAAGAGTAAATAATATATTTTAACTAGTTGGATGTATAATAAAAATTAGTTACTAAACTAGTTGATAGTATAAAATATATATTAAAAATAAATTAAACAACAAACGTATTTATACATGATGATTAATTTAGTAATTGATATTTTTGTATATATTTTTTAATATTTGTATGTAGCCTTGTGATCATTCTATGGCTGTAAATACCTATTATTAACAATGCTATCTTTATTTGCAGAAACAACTAGCAAGCATGGTAGAGAAAGCGTCAATTGAAGATGTGATGAAGGTACTGTTGGCATCAAGAAAGCAAGAAATGCAGCAGTTATGGACAACGTGCTCCCACCTAGTGGCCAAGTCAGGCCTCCCACCTGAAGTCCTTGCCAAGCACCTCCCAATCGACCTCGTTGCCAAGATCGAAGAGCTCCGCCTCAAATCCTCCCTCTCTCGCCGCTCCCTCATCCCATCTCCGTACCACCACCCTCACCACCACCACCACCATGACCTCACGGTTGTCGGGGACATCGAGGACCAAAAGATTCGCCGGATGCGACGGGCCCTCGATTCCTCTGACGTAGAGCTCGTAAAGCTCATGGTGATGGGCGAGGGTCTCAACCTGGACGAGGCTCTTGCCCTTCACTATGCAGTGGAGAATTGCTCCAGGGAGGTCGTCAAGGCCCTTCTAGAGCTCGGCGCTGCGGACGTCAACTTCCCGGCTGGACCAGCAGGGAAGACGCCGCTCCACGTAGCTGCTGAAATGGTGTCCCCCGACATGGTGGCCGTTCTCCTCGACCACCACGCCGATCCTAACGTGCGTACTGTGGACGGCGTCACCCCTCTGGATATCCTAAGAACCCTAACCTCCGATTTCCTCTTCAAAGGTGCGGTTCCTGGTCTCACACACATTGAACCCAACAAGCTAAGGCTGTGTTTGGAGCTCGTTCAATCAGCGGCACTCGTTCTTTCGCGAGAAGAAGGGAATGCAAACCCTCCTTCTTCAGCAACAGCAATATATCCTCCTCCACTTAGCACCGATCATCAGGACCATAGTGGGAACTTGGATTCGAGATTGGTGTACCTTAACCTTGGTGCTTCCGGTTCCGGACAAATGGGTAGTGGTGGTGGTGACGAAGATAGTAGCAGCCACAGTAGCCATAGCCAAAGAGAAGCCATGAACCGTCATGGGTCGCAAGGTGGTGGATGTGACCCAACAATGTACCACCATCATCACTCTCATCATGACTACTAAATCTTCCTGCTACCTATAACAAAGAGGTATACTATTCTGCTATAGCTAGCTTCTTAGCTGGCTCGAAATTTCTGAAAAATTTCTGACATGTTATGGTTAATTAATTTAGGTTGGTTATTAAAATTTGACAAGGACTATAGAGTACCTAAGGGTCGCATTATTTACTCTGTTTCCGTACTATCTTGGATATCTAATGTTTTATTTTTGTTAAAAAAACATTTCTTTTTATAAAATTACCAAAGAGTTCGAGTACGATGGTAACGAAAATAAAATTCTATATTTTAATATTGTAAATTATATTAATTTAAATTTAAGTTTATTTTAGATATTTGAGATATTTTAATTATAAATTTTATTCAGGTAAATCATTTATTATTTATTATAATTATTTGTTTCAAAATTTGTCTATAATTATTTTACACCATAATAATTAAAAATATGGCTTACTTTTCAATATATAATATTATTTTTACATATGGTGGTGTAGAAGGTGAATTGCACAAAAATTCGTGATTTACTGAGTTATGGTGAACTAACAATTCATCGGGAGCCAAATTATTTTGCATAATTTGTTTCAGTGTTTTACAATTCGTTCCAACGAATTCCTTTTAAAAATATTTTTAAAAATATAAGAATACAATTCATCTCTACAAAATTTCTTTTAAATTCTTTTAAAAAGTATAATTTGTCCTCGGCATATTGCTTTTTTATTTTCTTAAAAAAAACATACAATTTACATCTAAGAATTGCTTTAGAAAAATTTTTCAATTCTTTTCAGAAGTCAAAAATAAAAAAGAAAAAACAAAAATTACAATTCACTCTAGAGTTTTGTTAGTTTTGAATTTGCCCTCGTATTTTCAAAAACACAAATAAATGGCAATGTTTGGAATTTATTTAATTTTATATAATATAACATTTTTTTAGTGTTATTCATTTATTATGATATCCTTGTATTTTAATATATATTTTATCTGCAAATTTATTTTTTGATATTTTTTATATAAACTATTAGATCTATAATCTAATAACCTTAATGGACTATAATTAGTGGATCATTAATGTGTGTGTCTAGCATTATACTTCATAGATATCTTGTTAGAACAATGTTAGGGGCAGCAATATTTGTAATTGTGGCCATTAATTAGTCATCAATAATGATTTGATGGTGTGAGATTGGTGTAAGATTTTATCCAATGGTTCACCTTTCTCTCTGCTGGTTACATGCTGGCTAAAATACAATAAAATTGCTGGCCCCTAGACTTTTCCATCTTGTTAATATATGCTCTAAATACATATTTTAAAAATATTATAAAAAATATTTGATTAAACTTTTTTAAATTAAATAAAATTTTAAAATATTATTTTAAATAAATTAAAATTTAAATATTTATATTATTATACTTTTATACGTGTCTTACTACATGAAAACAAAAAGAGATAGATATTAGAAATTTTATTTAACAAATTTAAAATATGCATCTATTTGATTTTTAATATAGTTATAAAAAAATTATTATTTAGAGAAAATGTTTAAATTAGTCATTGAAAAAATATTCATTCTTCAAACTAGTTTTTAAAAAATTTTTTAATCAAATTTATTTTTTAAATATTTTAAGTTAGTCATTTTAGTGCTTCTGTAATTTCCATTACTAAAGATCAAAATTTATTGATGTAACACGTTAAATGATATTACAACACACATCTAATAGTCCTAATTAATGACTAACATGATAATTTATAAAATTATATCAAATCAATCTCAAATCGAAGAATTTCAATGTCCCAAGTTTTTTCTTCAATTAAGTTTTGATTTCATTTAATTTTATAAACTTATTATACTAATAGTCAATTAAGATTCTTGTGTGTGTGTTGTAGTATTACTTAACGTGCAACATTAATAAATTTTGGCGCCATCAACAAAAAAATGATAAAAGAACTAATGTAATTAATTAAAATCTTTTGAAAATAAATTTAATTAAAAAATTTTTAGAGATTAATTTAAAAAATGAATGATCTTTTACAAATAAATTTGATCATTTACTCTTATTATTTAATCATTTATTTTTTTATTTTATATTGAGAAAAGGACATTGACCATGATACTATTGGAGTGATGAATGGAGCTGAAATTTGTTTTCTTTTTGTCAGTTTAAATAGTAGTGTTCACTAAGTCCTCTCTCATGACTCATCAGTTACTAATTTTTTTTTCTTTTCTCTGTGGTGTTTTCTTTTGTAGGCCTTTCAATTGGTCACCATTCGAAGTGGTTTCATAGGAGAACGGATGATGGATGAGGATATGCGACAAGGAGAATCTAATCAGTTTAATTTTTATCTTTTCGACTGTATAACCAGCAGAGGGGGTGCCTGGAAGAGACCCAGGTCAATCTTTTCAAAATTGCTTCACC